>NC_142584.1:51182280-51485310 GCF_965207765.1 Zootoca vivipara
GGAGAAGGGGACGACAGAGGACGAGATGGCTGGACAGTCTTCTTGAAGCTACGAACATGAGTTTGACCAAACTGCGGGAGGCAGTGGAAGACAGGAGTGCCTGGCGTGCTATGGTCCATGGGGTCACGAAGAGTCGGACACAACTAAACGACTAAACAACAACAACAAGCATGGAAATAATAGCCAAGGCTTAGTTCACACAATCAGTTAAATGAATTGTAAAGCTTTGCACGTCCTGCATTGTCTTTATTTACCACCTAACTGCCTGGGAGAAAGCAAACGATCCATGACACTTGATCTGAAACTGATTTTAGCTTTGTTTGCACTGGCTTAAATCCACAGTCTGGTTGGCCATCAGATACATTCTGACACAAAAATCACCAACAAGATCTGCCCACAGCCAATACATTGCAGGGTGCAAGTGTAGCACCAGTCTCTGCATTAGGCCAGTAGCTTTTACACCAGATCATATTATGCTGCACAATTCCTGACTGGTTAATTCCTAAACAAACATCTGATGAAGTGTGCATGCACACGAAAGCTCATACCAAAATAAAAACTTAGTTGGTCTTTAAGGTGCTATTGAAGGATTTTTTTTTGTTCCTAAACAAACAGTTGCTGGAGTGAGCCTGCTTAGGAACCATATCCCAGAAGCACTCTTGAAGTTTGTAATGCTTACCTTTGTACTGTAAGCTTGTTTTTTTAAATATACATTTGCACACCCATCTCCATCCTCCACCCAGGCAAGCAACTATCATTATCAGAGTTGAAGGGCACATTCCCATCCAAACAAAAAACACTCAAGGAAGATGTGAAGAAAGATCAGTTACCTTAGGAGACTGGGTGTGGCTGGGGAGGGGTTGTGGTCTGTGGAGGGTCCAAAGGCCAGATACAGAGGTCTGTATATGAATTTAATATAATAATAATAATAATAATAATAATAATAATAATAATAATATGGAGGGCTCCTGGGCTTGAGGTTTTCCAGCCCTGGGGTAGAAACTAACAATGTGGACTATAAACTTGGTACCTCTTTGCTTCAATTGCCAATTCATCTTTTAATGTGCCTTAGACTTAAGCAATGCTTGTAACATTTGAGCCTATATGTAATGGTGGAACAGCCAGACATTTTAGCTTCTGAGGTGTACAAATATCAGTGGAGCTTTAAAAAAAATTCCAACACATCCTGTAAAATATCTAATCCATTCATTTTATATGCAAATCTGGATATAAAAAAAAATACCCACAACAACTATTTGTGTGAGTATCGCTGAAGCAAGAATAGCTTTTACATTGTGTTCATTGTGGTATGTGAAAAGCTTCTGTTTTACTATACAGCTGCAAAGGCAAGGAGCTTTCAGTAGCTTATATGTATACTGCCTTGGAGGTTTTAAAAATCAAAACCTAGCTCTCTTTCACTTCTTCTTAAAGGATTCCTGGGATAACAAGGCACTGAATGGCTAACATGGAGGTAGAAGCCCCGTTTCTGCTTGGCCCAATCCAAACCCCTTTTTTTTACCACCTCAAAGAATTTTAAAAGAAGGGATAGCACAATAAACTGTTTCCCTAAGTTGTTGTTGTTGTTGTTTTTAAAAAAACCTTTTAGATGTTTTAAACAATCCTCTGGTCCTACACTGGTGCTTCAAGTAAATTACTACCACTGCTTTATGCTGCTTTCAATGGAGCAGCGTAGTTCTGGGTCTCAGATTCCGCTGTATATAATTCTTGTACTGTACACAAAGTTATACAAGAATTATGTGGCAGAATCTGAGAAATGGAACTGCTGGAGGGAAAGCAAAGTGATCGCTTCTTGGAACTTCCCAGGAAGCCAGAATTCAATTTCCTTTGCCAGCCCAATGACACCCCAACCTCCCTGAGGCTGATTAGAATCCTGCGATTCATTGCCGCCTTGTGTGTAACAAAACTGCCGCATACGTTTCTTCCTTAACAGAATGCCTCTGGGCGGGGGCAATCTGGAGCGGAGAAGCAGTCAGGTACAGCTGTGCATTTTTATGCTGTGACATGCTCTCGAGATTGTTCTTCTCCTCTCCTCTCCACCTCAATGCTGGCATCCTCGTAGGAGTCAACAAACAGCCTTTGCAAGTAAATAGACAATCATGTTCACAGAAAGGACCTACAGCAAGGCATCGCTGCTTTTGTCTTCTTTGTTGAAATGGTCACGTCAAGGGTGAGAAACCAATGTCAGCCCAAGGACCATGTTCCCTTTGGGAGGCCACATACCAGTGAAAGTGGGTGGAGACATGAATGTCCATTTTAGCTTTCTACAGTGGGCTAGTCTTCACACACACACACACACACACACACACACATCCCTCTCGATCATCTATACAGCCAAGCAAGAAGCATTAGTCACGTTCCACATACCACCCATGCAAAAAATTCAAGGAATGGGCATAGCTGGTAAAATATGTGTCTTGGGCAGAGGGTATGTGTCCTGAGGATATATCGGGCTGAGGTAGTCCGGGGGGCTGAGGCTGCCCATCCATGGTTTATGTCCTGCCTGTTACCTCAGAAATGTTCCACAAAAGCAAGCCAGTTTCTCCTACACCGCCTTCAAATGAGAAGCGAGGAAATTCCTCGGGGAATGTTTGGGCTCAGCCCCAAAGTTTGCCCTGAAATGCGGCCATTCCTACCATTAGGCAGAGTGAGGCAGTTGATTCAGGAAGCTGATTGAAGTTTTGTGAATTGGTAGCCAATTATTAGTTACTGAGGCTGCTGTCTTAGGTATGCTTATCTGGGAGTAAGATCCATTGAACACTTATGCAAATTACTGCTGAGTGGTTATTTATAATATTGCATTGTTAACTTATTAGTATCGTATTTTTACTATCAGAGAAGGGGAGGTGCAAAAATCTGGTTTTTAAAAAAATCACTTGAGTGGCCTTGAGCACTAAGCATTGAGTACTAAGATTACTGCATTGCAGGGGGTTGGACTAGATGACCCTTGTGGGCCCTTCCATCTCTACAGTTCTATGATGTATGATCTTCCCCCTGCATAAGGAGTTTTAGATTAACTGTTTGCCCAGTCTTTAAGGACTGCCTTTATACAGGGCAAACACAGATTTGTGTCTACACTGGTGGAAAAAGGGAGCTGCCCCAGATGTTGCATTCAGAGTTAAATGTGAATAAGCTCTTTGATCTACTGGTTTCATGTCACCCAGGGACAAAATAATAATAATAGCCACTCCCTGCAATACTCCCTCTAGGATGTCCCAGAGGCAGAAACTTTTCTTGAAGAACACACCTTTGATACTGTAAAGGTAAAGGGACCCCTGACCATTAGGTCCAGTCATGACCGACTCTGGGGTTGCGGTGCTCATCTCGCGTTATTGGCCGAGGGAGCCGGCGTACAGCTTCCAGGTCATGTGGCCAGCATGACAAAGCCGCTTCTGGTGAACCAGAGCAGCACATGGAAACGCCATTTACCTTTCCGCCGGAGCGGTACCTATTTATCTACTTGCACTTTGACGTGCTTTCGAACTGCTAGGTTGGCAGGAACTAGTTTTTAAAAAAATGATGTTCATGCTGATGCCAGCTCATGCCAAGCAAATTGTACAGGTACATGTGACTTTGGACTTGAAACTTGTTTACGCCCCTGCAGCTGACCAACAGAACAAGCAACCATTTTAGTGAACATTTCATTCTACTACAGTACCTTATAGCCCATCCAGCTTAATTTCCACTACAGGGAAGCTTCCAGAAAGGTTTTCAATCTTTGTGGTGGTTTGGCTTATATAAAGAATTACGATTCTTGAGATAACTCTTGAGCATAGCTGATTTCCCCGTTTAGTGTTCTCCAGTGACACTCAGAATTGCCGACCCAATTCTGAATGGAGCTGAGGGGAGTTCAGCCATCTCTATCTGAGAAGGAAATATCTATAATGCTTGCTTGGGCTCCACTCAGGGCCAATCCAGAACTAATTACATAGGTCTGTTTTTAAAACAAGTTGATGGGAGATGGGGAACTACAGTAGTTTGGATGAGCACTCAGCAGTTTCCTGAGCAATGAGAAGTAGCAGTACAGGATTCCCCCCCCCCCCAGTTTGTTTTTGGGTGAGAGAATGCTATAACCTTTAGAGCCCAAGCCAAAGACACACAGCCCTTATTTCTTTTTTTTTTTTGAAGCCAGGTTCAGAATCCACAAACTTTCTTTTTCAATCCCAAGAAGTGCATCACATCCCAGTAGCTTGGAGCAGATCCTTGGAGCAGATACCAACGATTGTTGCCCACAAGGGTTCAGTTCAGGAATGGCCAGTGTGGAGAGATGGAGACACTTACCTGGCCTCTTGGTACCAACATTGCTGCAGCTTACCAGGGGGAAGAGGGGAGGGGCAAGGTGGCAGGCAGGTTGGCGTGGTGCGGGCACCCTGGTGGAGCCAATCCATTGCTCACATTGTTACATTTGCTCTGTGCCAAGCTCCCCACTGCCTCACCCTGCTGGGAAGCCACAGTGATTCTGGTGCCAGGAGACTAAGCCCTGTCACCCCTTCCTGCCAGCCACACCTGGTACAGTTATAAGGGAGAACAAAACAGAGGTATATAAAATTATGAGTGATGTGGAGAAAGCGCATGGGGGAGACTTTCTGTCCCATCCTGTCCCCCAGAATACTAGAACTAAAGATGGCTCGATGAAGTTGAATGTTGATAGATTGAGCACAGACAAAAGAAGGTACTTCTTTGCATAGTTCAGGGGTGGCCAACTCCCAAGAGACTGTGATCTACTTTCAGAATTAAAATCTGGCGGTGATCTACCCCCATTTTTTGGGGTTCAGCTCAAAGTTGTTGAGCTTTTTTTAGGGAGAAGGAAAGGGGGGTGACCAGATTTGGTAGCCTTTTGGGGGGGCAGCACTGCCCAAATACTTTTCTTACAGAGGACAACAGAAACTTTTAGAGATTTCTTGGGAGAGAGTTGCATAAAAGCACTCACAAAACTGTACGCCGCACAAACTCCTTTACCCACTCCATTAACCCAGTGTTTCCCAACCAGTGTGCCTCCAGATGTTTTGGGACTACAACTCCCATCGTTCCTGACCACTGGTCTTGCTAGCTAGGGATGATGGGAGTTGTAGTCCCAAAACATCTGGAGGCACACTGGTTGGGAAACACTGCATTAACCTACCTATCAAGATTTCTTAAAAAAATACATGCCTTCATCCATTGTTAGTGTGACATCTGTGTCACCATTTCGGTAACCAACTGTTTGATATCAGGCGAGTACTGTGTCAGGGCCAGCTTCAGGGAATCTGTCATGTTTGAACGTTGTTTACTCTTTGTCATTTTTAAATATGAAAGTGCAGATTCACAGAAATAAGTACCAGTAGAACCAAAACATGAGTTCTAAAGGTGGGAAGCAAATACAAACACATAAAGACAATTGTTGCAGTGTTGTTTTCCAGGCAGACCACCTTAAGATCATAAAATTGTCCCTATTAAACTCCCATGTATCCAGAAACAGCAAAGTCCCCCCCCCCAAAAAAACACACAGCAGCATCCCCCCCTCCCAAATGCCCCTCAGGAAATCCCAATACACATAAAATTACTACTTGTGTTACCAGCATAGGATAGTTAAAACAACCTTTTGAGGGTTCAAGAGGAGGGAAGGCAGGCAGGTAAAGGGGATGATGTGCATTTCACGGGGAAGTTGAGAAGCAGAATCAGCGAGACTCCTGCCTAGAGTGGCAGCAGGCGAGTGGTGGTCAGGTGTTAGGAGAGAATATTAAGGAGCTCTTGCCTGGTGGAATGATCAGCAGTTTTCACCCACCTGGTGCCCCTGTGTAAGTTTTTGGACTACAGCTTCCATTGGCCCCTGGGGCTTCGTAGTCCAGAACCCCCTGAAAGACAGCAGGTTGGAGAAGACTGGGATAATGCAAATGCTTCCCCAGAACTTGCTGGCTTTATAAGCAGTGCATTCAAGGGGCTGCAGGGTGATCACAGAAGAGTGAGACCTGTGCCAACAGAGTGTACCCCATTCACGCCCAAGGAGAAGGTTATTTGCCCCCAAAGTTTGCAGAAGTACAAAAATATTCTAGCGGGTGCGGGAAGTCCTGAGGGGAGGATATATAATGAAGACTGAGTAGTGAGTCTGTTGCTGCTCCTGTCACCTCCTCCCGCCTCAGCCTTTCCTGTCGGCTTCCCTCCCTTGTTTGTTTGTTTGTTTGTTTGCTTGCCTCCTCCAGCCAGGAGCACCGGTGGCCCCCACCCCCGACTCCCAAGTACCCAGAGCCCTTGCCGGGGCACTGGCAAAGCTGCGCAGGTCATCCTCTCGTGGCTCCCCCGTCCGCCCCCTCCCTCCCTCCCTCCCGGCTCAGGGAGGGGGAACTGTCTGCCCCTTCCTGGCTCCGTGCTCAGCATTACATGCTTATCCATTTGAATGTAAAGAGAAGAGGAGTGGGAAAGGAGACTTGGTTTTTTTTAAAGGAGCCGGGGATCTCTCTGCTGGCATGAGGGAGCAGGAGCAATCCAGCCATTATGCGCAACGCACTCACACACACATACTGGTGAGTTCTATATCGGCAAGAGGGAAGGAGCTCTCCCTGCAATTGCCCATGGCTATTGAGCTTTGAGGAGTGGGGGAGAGACAATAGTTGTTGAGGGTTTTTTTTTAGGGGGAGAGCTCTTTTTTTCTTTTAGGCTGGCAAGCACTAAGGAACCCACGATCTACCCGCGAGCTACCAGAAACTTCCTCGCGATCTACCGGTAGATCGCGATCGACCTGTTGGACATGCCTGGCATAGTTCAACCACTGAATTGACTCCCACATGATTTAGTAAAACCATTACATTAGCCTCTCAGTAATTTAAAACAACAACAACAACACATTTCATGCCAAGTGGTCTCTGCACCAAGGGGTCTTTGACTTTTGGTAACAGCTGAAAACAATTTCACAAGCATTCGAAATTTGCTACATTTTCAAATTTAAATCTTAAACCAAAGTTTAAAATTTGAATGCTTTAATGACAATGGGTGACTTCTATCAAATACAGCCAAATATGAAATACTGTTTCATGTCCATGGTCCTGTGCATCAATTAAATGTTGTTTCTTGTCAACTATCAGGTGTTGTTACATATCAAATCAAAGTCAAATATTGAAATCGAATATCACTGTATGTTAAATACTGCGCTCAAATGTTTTAATAAACCAGAGAAGATTTAGTCAAGTGAATGTCTGAATAAAAAAACTCCAGAAGAGAATTTTTGAAAGGAACACTGGAGACAAATTCATTTCAGCTCAACTTTCAGCTCTATCGCTGGCGGTTTCAGGCTTTCCAAGGAAAACAAAAATAGATTTCTGGCCTCAGCTGAACAATGATGATGATCTAATATGCTAGAGTTACCCATTGTATAAAACAGAGGGTGAGGAGGGGGCAGAATACATACTGTGTGAAGAAAGTTGTTCAAAACTTCTGGGCTTCAGAGCTTGAAAAAAAATGTGCACTGTGATTTTGCTTAATGAGCTAGTTGCAGCTTTTGTTGACATCATATTTATTATAAGATTCCCAGCTCATATTAGCAGATTTATTTTAAAAAAGAGGGGGGAGGATCACTAAATTAAGAGATACCATGGAACACCCTATTTGCAAAATTTTACAATTCCAAAATACAGGCGTGCTTTCACTTTTGCAAGGTTGAATATACTGCCTTCAGCTGGACTTGAGGGTGGATTTCAAAACAATTCCACTGGAAAAATGGTTGTGTCCCTGTGGAGATGGCAGTATTGAGTCAGTGGCTCATGTGCTTCTGCCATCTTTATAAAAATTTGAGGAGGTTGTCCATGCCGGGTTGCTCAACCATTGCTACTGTGTCCTTTCTTTTAGCAGATCAAGATGATCAGGTGATAGTAACAATTGCAAAGTTTGGGGTTTTTTTTTAGTGGGGGCAATTAGAATAAGATCTACTATTTGATTATTGATGTAAACCCCCCAAAATGTATTTTCTATAGTTAAGTTTTTACCTGTATCTTCAGTACATTTTATTTTATGTTATTGCTGTGACTAGTGGCTGATGCAAATAAAGATTCTTCTGGTTCTGATACATAAAGACATCTAATTGGCTAGATCAGGCATCCTCAAACTGCGGCCCTCCAGATGTTTTGGCCTACAACTCCCATGATCCCTAGCTAACAGGACCAGTGGTCGGGGAAGATGGGAACTGTAGCCCAAAACATCTGGAGGGCTGAAGTTTGGGAATGCCTGGGCTAGATCATCCAGCAGTTCACCCACAAAGCCTTGAGTCAGTGAAATGCATCAAGAAGAGGCTGCATAAGAACGATTTAATGTAAAACTATTTATGAAGGGAACAAACCCTACAGGCGGCGGCTGCTTGCAATGCAGAGCCGAAACCATGGTTGCCACCCCCATGGTCCTTCTTGTGATACTCAGCAATCTCAAGGAAGGGAACAAAGAACCCGAGCCAAATAGACAATGGCGATTGGGGAAATTGCCACCATTTCCTTGCTTATCCAACTTACAATCTTTAACTCTTCGATGTATTGGCACAGATGGAGGTGAGAGAATTCTGATCTGGGCCACCTGAGATTGCAAGGGCAGCATATTTTTAAATGTTCCCTCAGATATCAAAACCCCCCTTGATATATAAAAAGCTCTGTCTGCAGTCCTGTGGGAGGAGCTGTCCTGTGTGGACAGGGAACTTCTTCAATCTATTTCCCCCACCGACGGAAGAAAAAAAAAATTCAGGTGAAGCCACCTGCTTCCAAGGTGCTCTGTGAATAAAATAGTTTAATTTTGGATGCTTTTGTTATAATGATAGGGAGCATCAAAAGCTACCTCAGAGGCGTAGCAAGCCCAGGTGGTACCCTGTGCAGAATTTTTTTTGTCAACCCCCCCCCCCAACGTGGCTCTGGCGAAAAGTGAAAAACATGAATTGCAAAAAAAACCTAGAGCTTACAGGACAAAACCGACTTCAGATATGAAATCAGCATTGAAAGAACATATAAGAACAGCTGAAAAATCTCATGCAACAGAAAATTTTAAAAAATGTTCGGGGGGCGCCCGGGGCAACCCACCCCCATCTCCCCCTTTGCTACACCACTGGGAAGGCCAGACCATTTGTTCCCCATGTCCGGTACTGGAGCAGCCCTCTTGGGTGTGGGGCAGAGGTGCTTCCCACCACCTGCTACATTATCCTTTTAGCTGGGGATGCCATGAATTGAACCTGGGATCTTTGGTATTCAAAACTTCTGGGCTTCAGGCCCTCTCTTCCTCAAGTATAAGCCAGTGGAGTCTGGTGCATCATCTGCTTGTACTGGGAACAAGGCTGTTTAGCCTCGCCTGAAACTTGGAGTCATGTGGTCAGCCACCTGCAAGTCCAGCTCTTGCTCTTGTTAATGGTTAATCCCATCAGACAGGTATGTGCATTGCCTTGAAAGGCAAGGTACATTTTGGCAAGACAATTGACAAGGAAATAATAAAAAATTACCAGTCTCTGCAATCATACGTGGCAGCCATTAACAGTTCTTTGGAAGCCATAGATCGCACTTCCAGGATGAAAGGAGAGGTTGTTATTTACACAGTTTGTGTGATCAGCTTGCAAAACGCCCACATGTCTATTGTGGAGGAATGGTGCCATTTTATGGTAACTTCATTATAATTTCAGTTCTGTTTTTCTGCTTTTTAAGCAATTGAGATAACTTCAGTCTTGTCACCTAGAACAATACTGTCAAAAAGTAAACTTGTCATTTCAATCTTTTCCTATAATTATTTTCTGGGAATTCAAGACAGTTGGAGTTTCTTTAACTTTCCTTTCTCCTCTTAGAAAAATGGCAGAGTCTCCCGCAAGCAAACAGTCCTTTTGCATGTATCTTCATGCAGTGCATCAATTATTTTTGGTATTACTTTGGTTCTTTTTAAATTTAAAGTTGGTATCTCTCTCTCTCTTTGTACTTCTGCAGCTTGCTGTGGCCTCTTTTTCCTGTTTTCCTAAGTTTCCAAGTACAGACCTTCCAAGTGTCCTATTTTCCAGGGAGAGTCCCAGATTTACAGAAGCCCTCCTGGTTTTTGATTTGATCTCAGAATGTCCCACTTTTCCTTCGGATGTTCATCAGAGAAACGATGGCGGGTGTGCAGTTATGCGACCCCCTGAGCCAAAAAGATAAGTAACTATACAATCTTTAAAAGACCTCTGAAGGCAGCCCTGTATAGAGAAGTTTTTTTAATGTTTAATGTTTAATTGTGTTTTTTAATATGTTGGAAACTGCCCAGAATGGCTGGGGCAACCCAATCAGATAGGCTGGATATAAATAATAAAGTGATGGTGTCGTTGTTGATGATGATTATGGAATAGGACGTCCCTATTGTCTTTTGAGAAATGTTGAAGGGTGTGTAAATGTCAACTCACACAATCATTTGAGGGCCCCTTCAGTCTGGTGCTGTTTTGTGGGCGTGCCCTGAAGTATGTCATTGCCATAATAATAGTGCATTAGTGGTGGATTTATACTAGACCACCAACATGTAATTCTGCTTTAATAATCATTCTGTGGTGCTTCCTTAATATTATTGCATCTTCAACTACAGCACAACGAAAGCAGGACAAAAATAAAATAAACCAGAACAGTTGTGCTATAACGAATTACAGGATTTCAGCAGGAAGTTATAGAACATGCACTGTCTGGATACAAAGCAATAGGGACCACCCTGAAACTTTTCCAGGTGCAAACAGTATTGGAAGCAGTACTGCATCTAGCGGCCCAGATACCATCACGAGTAGAAATAAGCATGAATGCATAATTAAAAGGATGCCTGGGGGGCTCTCAGTGTGGTGCAATCTCATGTGAGTGTTAGGTGGTGCTGCAGTGCAGCCAGCCAATTGCATTTCTTATGCGGAAGAGGCACATTTACTTTGTTTGTAGGTTTTCTGACACAAAATGTTAAGCTATGGCATGGGAGTAGGGGTATAGTGTTAGGGCAGGGGTCGGCAAAGTTTACCTTACCTGGGCTGGTTCACTCCAGCGGAGATTCCTCCATGGGCCGGATTGAGTACGCCCGCGATTTCCAGCATCTGCATCTGTGCAGATGTGATTTTTGGCGCCGTGAAAGCAAGTCCCCACACCGCGCTGTGCTGGTTTAGCGCAGTGCGCGGGGACTTGCTGAACAGGCCACTTGGTTTGGGGGTGGCTTGTAGGCTGGTTAAACGACCCCCGTGGGCTGCTTGTGGCCCATGGGCCTTAGGTTGCTGACCCGTTTTAGGGCGTACTCACCAAAACATGTGGCAAACCACCCACCAAAAATATGCCCTAAAGAGCTGCTTTATCAGCAGTGACTGTGGATGTAAATGATAATAATAATACGGTAACAATAATAACAATAATTTTATTGTTTATACCCCGCCCATAAAATTCATGTCCTGCACATTAAAAAATGTAAAACATTAGACATTAAAAATGGGAAGAAGTCCAGATTAAATGGAAGAAGGAGATAATGGAGATGGAGAAGAAAAAGAAGAAGAAACATAGGCTGGCATTTTGGAGATGATGATTTCATGTAAATGGTATGAAAAATGTTTGTGAATGAACAGCAGTTGTTGGATGAATAGTTTATCCCACAATAAACCCACCGCATGGAAGCTAAAACTCAGATGATGCCTTCCAAACGGTTTGCCTCAGCACACTACTTTTTCAGTCCTCAGGTTGTCAAGCTTTCACATTTCAGTAAATTGCTTCCTAATTATAGTACACAGCAGCGACATGCTAAAACGGGTTGCAGAGGGAATGGAAAGTAAACAGTGTTAAGATGCACTTTGACTCATGCAAATCACAGAGTGTTGATTCTGAAGCTGAGAAAAAAAACACTTGGCAAGTTAGATGTGCCATTCTTTTCACTGATACTTCTTGGCAAAAAAAAAAAAAAGCAAGAAAGTGTGTGTGTGAGAGAGGGGGGGGGGCGTCCTTTCCCACTACTGTAGTCTTTTGCAATGTTGGGAAGTTCATAATGGTCAAAATGGCTCTTATCTTGACAACCTGTCTAATCACAAAGCAACCATGAGGAACATGCTATGGATTCCTAGCTCTAGTCTTGCTCATGTTACACTGAATGTACAGCGAATGCAGGAAAGGGTTGGGGGGCTGGATTCACACCTATTGGCCCCATTCCAGACTCTGCATTTCCAGTGGAAGGTCTGAATGGATCCAACACATGTACAACTGTATAGGGGTAGATTACGCGAGTGCAATCATGAACGCGGCCTTTTGCACAGAAATCCTACACGTGTACAACTTACACCTATGCAGGCACTATTCAGATGTTCTGCTCAACATGCAGAGGTCTGGCATCCGATCTTCCTGTCCTCTCAACACACATTCCCTGTACCCTCCAATGCTGCACAAACAGACTAAGGAAGGGGAGGAGAAATAACTTACAGTACTCTCCTGAGCAAAGTGATATTGGGGGGGGGAGTAACCCTCTCTTCCCCGCTGCTTCTATTCTCAGCATGTTGCCTCAAATAGATCACTCAAAAGTAGATAAGAGACTAGTTTATTCCTGCATTTTATCCTTCAGACGGCACCGCATCGTCCTCAGGCATGGTGATATTATTACCGGTATTTGACCACAGCAGAAACTGAATATTGGAGGTTTAGTGCAGCAAGGTGCTGTGGTAGAAACTTTAAAATGATCAGGATTGCTGTGGGTGGTGGGTGTGGAGACATCAGCTGTGGCATTAAGTAGCAGGTTTAGAGAAGGAAGGGAGCAGTTATCTGGCAAGTTTCACAAGGCCAGAGTGAGGGTTCTGGACAGATGTTGCCTTTGTAACCTTATCTAGATAGCCTTATCAGAGTAGCACCATTAATTTCTTGGATGATTGATATCTATATTGCTAGTTTGCAATTAGTTTTTCTGGAAGGTCCCTTTCATGATGGGGAGGGCTGTGCAAGGCCCAGCTTCTCAAAGCATCCTGCTGCTTGGATACTCCATACACCTCTTTCCTCTGTGGCATATTCAGGTGGAAAAAGGCTCAATCACCAAACAATGGCCGGGTGACTAGAATCAAGCAACCCTAATCACAAAAACATGCCTTCTCTTCCTCCTTCCCCCTCAGACTTCCCCTTGTTAGTGATAACCATGCTTTATTGTGACATCCCTGGTTTATATAATCAGGGTATGAATTGAAGGCCCAAAGAGTGGGAAATAACTCATTCTTTTATGATTAGAGATTATAGTCTAATCCAGGGATAGTCTAAACCAGGATTGGAGATCCTGGTGCCAGACTACAACTTCCATCATCCCAGATTATTGCCCATGCTGGCTGGGACTTCTAGGAATTGGAGTCCAACAACATCTAGAGGGTCATAGGTTCTCCATCTTGACTATGTACTCCTCCTACTTTCATACACCCCAGCCAGTGTGGTGTAGTGGTTAAGAGCAGTGGACTCGTAATCTGGTGAACTGGGTTCGCTTCCCTGCTCCTGCACATGCAACTGTTGGGTGACCTTGGGCTAGTCACACTTCTCTGAAGTCTCTCAGCCCCACTCACCTCACAGAGTGTTTGTTGTGGGGGAGGAAGGGAAAGGAGATTGTTAGCCGCTTTGAAACTCCTTCGGGTAGTGATAAAGCGGGATATCAAATCCAAACTCTTCTTCTTCTCTTCCTGCTATGCACCACTGCCTACTACTATAAAAACAACAAAGAAATGTGTGGCACCTTAAAAGGGCATCTTAAATCTATTTTGGTAAGCCACCTGTAAGGTGCATAGGAATCTAATAAATAAACAAGTACAGCTCTATCAAAAGTCTAAATTAACTTTTGTCAACCTGGTGCCCTCCAGATGTTTTGGATTAAGCTTCCCACCAGCCTCAGTCAACATGATTGTGCTGGCTGGGGTGTATGAAAATTATAGTGTGGCTCTCAGACTGTATGTAGCACATCAGGTACTTGAAACGTCCCCTTGTTTTTATGACTGCAGTAAGAAAGGCCATGGGAACTGAAAGTTGACCGAGCAGCTGGGAGGCTACAATGCATGCATAACAGGCATACCATGCATAGCTTGGGAGCTGTGTGTCAAGCAGTCTCTCTCATGTCAATAAGAGCAGGTTGTCCTTTCTAGCATGCAAACACCAGTGGTGTAATGAGCTACATTCCAAGACAAGGCCACAAGGGATCTGTGAAGGCCAGTTTTGGAGGGTAATTTTGGAAGAACAAGTTAGACAAATCCCATCTGTGCCTTCAAAAGAGGGGGAAAAGGATGTCTCTGAAAGCTAAGAAAATATTGCAGCATATATATTCAGGGGTTTGTGAGAAAGTGGCAACACTGGAGTTGAGTGTATTTTTATCTCAGCAGTTGATTTATGTGTCTCATCAGTGGCATGGGAAGGGTATTATTCTCTTGCTCACACAGGGAAGGTTGCATGCAAGGAAGGTCCTCACAGCAGAAGGCACCCAAAGAAACATTTTTATATCTAGGTGAACCAGTGGCATCTCATTGAGACAGCAATGGGATTTATCTTTTGGACTGGCCCAGTTTGATCCAGTGTTAATTGACCTAGATCACGTTCATAACAACCCGAATAGCTCTTTGTAATTAATGGGCAAGATCCTTGGCTGGGTGAAGGAAAACAAAGGGAGTGAACCCTGCTATATCCACGGAGGTAGTTCTTGTGCAGGAAGCCTCATCCAAAAGCATCTCTCTCTTTGTGTCAGTGCTGGATTTCCTCTTTCTCCTTTCCTTTGATTCAAGGCTGGTTCTTCCTTCGTACGTTAGTGTATATATTTCACATGGAGAGAATGGATTTAATGGGTCTAAAGCACCATCTTTTAAATTATTTAAGCTCCCTTGTGTTCTGCTCTGTCCAAACCCTTTGTTCATCTTGGCTAGATAAAGTGAGTTCCCTGCAATTTACTTGTATTTTGGAGGAAAGGCTTTCTTTTTTAGAAGACTTTTAAAAAGCAAAGTCTTGTTTCTATGCCTAGGCTTTAAAGATCTAAAGAAACTTTTCTATTCTTTTTGGTAACAGTCTATGATTGCCCCAATTTTTGTGTATGCCAAAATTCCTCCTGTTCTCATGATTGAGCAGCCCACTGTACATTATTAAAGAGTCTCTGTCTCCCATTTAGAGATGGCAGAACATCCAGGATGGGAGTGCACTGATCAAAGCAGCGCATAAAAACAGAGAACTTTCAGAAAAGTCTGAATATTTTTCAGATGACACTGCATATCTGAAAGAAAAAGTTGCAATGTTATTGTCTGTGGAAGGAAAATTCCCAGTTCTTTTCTCCCTTTCCATCATTATCATTTATGTTATACAGTTCTCTGTGTTCACCTCTCATACACGATTTCAATAATTTTACATCAGCTGCCTAAGGCAGGTCAATATTCACTGCTGTACTGCAGTGCAGATATATGGCAGCAGCTGGCTCTGAGAAACAGTAGCTTTCAATATGCCACTTACAATACATATCTACTCTGAAGTAAGTCCCATTGGATTCAGTGGGGCATAATCCCAGGGTTAGTAAATGGGCATAGGACTGCAATTTTATTGAGACCGTAACTTAGTTGAGATTTGAACCACACACTTTCTGGCTCTTGTTCTTAACCTCTGTACTAGCTCCAATATATTTCTCAGAAATGATTGAACGGCCTTAGAGGGCATGACTACATTATTATCCATCCTCTGCTGCTGTTAATCTCCCAAAGCTGGCAGTGTGACCCTATAGCCTTTCTGAAAGTGTGTTTTCTGTTTTTGATACCGAGCATCATTATTACTAATGGTCATTATCTTAGCAAGTTTTAGTATTAGTGGTGTACAGTAGTGGAAGGGGAAATAAAGAGAGGGCAGCTTGGGGACTTTTTCCAGGTCAGGAGGGATGATTTAAACTGCTGATGCACCGGGTGATGGAAGTACCATCCTTTTTCTAGGTTGTGAATTAGGTGAGAACGAGATTTTCCAGCTTGTGACAGATTAGCATAGTAGCAGTCAGAGGAAGAGAAGAATGATCAAGCAGAGAATGGATACTTTTTAACTTTTCTTTAATGGGGTTCCTACTTCAGTCAAGCAGTTTAACCAGGGACACTTCTTTGTGTGAGCATTTGCCTTTCATATTAAAAGATACGGTAAAGGATGCATTACAGGTGGCTTAAAAAGGTCTGTTGAATCTAAATGTGTTTTACAAGTTGAAATTGATGCAGTCAGAAGTAAGCACCCACTGAGTTCAAAGGGGCTTGCTCCCGGGTAAGCAACTATGCATAGGATTGCAGCCATGCTGATCCTAATAAATTAGGTATTGCACATTATAGCGCTGCTCTTTGGTGTGCATGTGTTTATGATTGTGCAAATATATGTGTGTGGATCTCAATTGTGGCTTTGTGTGTAAATCTGTATGCATTACATGTGTTTTGGTTTGAGCACAGGTCTTTATAAGAGCCTAGCATGCCATTTTTTTATTTTTTTTAAACCCCTAAAACTTGAATGACTTTAAGAGAATTGAAGAAACTATTATTTCCTGGGAGCATAGCTGCCAATGAAGCATAGCTATGCTGAGTAAGTCATAACCATGGGGTTCATTTTAAGTACTATTTATATGTTTCTAAACATGGCTATGGGGTGTGTGATGATAATATGTTCCTGAACTTCAAAAGTCACCACTACTGTAAATACTGGACAATTTACATTTCTTCAGGTGTCCAAGAACCCCATACCCACCTTTAATCAGCATCTGACATGTCAGTATTTTTACTGTTTTAAAGCAGTTTCTCAAATTACCGGTAGTGTCAATTTTCCAGAATGCTTTTGGAAAGTTTCCATAGTGTGTTTCCCCCTGCTATGGGATGAAGTCAGTGTGTTTTCCTTCTTAACATGTGCTGACTTTATTTTTTGTTTACTGAAGAGACATTTAAAACGAAACATAGGAGAAATGGAGGCAACAGGAACAGCAGTGGTCCAACACGACATGGCAGCAGAGTGGGATAAATTGCCCCCCAAATACTGAGAAAATACATGATGTGACCTCTGACAAGCATTTGAGAATCGCATTCTGGGAAGCAAGTCTCAAAGATTTTTTACAGGGACCAAATATTTTTGTTAACCTAAACTTTCAAGAAAAAGTCAGGTCACGGAAACTGCACAAAAATAAAGATGAATTAATATTTGATATAGTCCACAATTAATTCTTCTTATGTATCTGTGGAATGCAAGAACATCTTCCTTCACCTTCATTCCTTAGCCTCCTTTAAGTTTAAACCAACATGATTTTCAGATTTCTTTGTGTGAACACTTTCAGGAGTACCAAAAATTTCTTTTCTGTTTGAAAGTTTTTTGAGCATTCTTTTTTTTGTAAAAAAAAAAAGAAAAGCCTTTCCATTCATTTATACTGCTTTCAATTGCTCTCGTTCTCAACTGCATTCACTTGCCTCATGTCATGTAACCATATATGATTGACTACCTCCTATTATGACATCATCTCATTTATTATATGATCTGTCATTGGCTGGGATGATCTATGTGGCTAATTCAGGAAAGAGAAAGAAATAGCAGTTAGGGGGAAAGATGATGAATCTTTGCTGTAGCCAGAAAGAAAATACCGCATGGAAGTCGCTATTGCTGATCGAAAAGTAAAAATAGTATTTGGTGCAGCACTCTTATTTTTAGGTTTCACAGACCCAACTTTCCGCTCTTCCCGATCCTTGCAAAATAGATCTGGATGGAGAGCACATCTCTTGAGTTCTCTTCTACTGAGCAGGGTGCAAACTACTTAACATGCATTTACTAGTACTTAAACTGCTTTCGTTTCATTTTATTTCAGTAAGCCTAAGTGGGCATAAGTGGTGGTATGGTAGAGAGTACTTTATGTCCCATAGTGAAGAATCAGATGCTTCTGTAGCCTTAGTGGTTCCTTGAGGCTTTTGAAAGTGTTCCGATTTGAACAGTATGTTCAATCAAAATAAAACACGATTAACTTTGTCTCCAGGGAGCTGCCTTCTGAGAATCAAGAAGGTGTGAATCGAATGTCTGCCAACATTGTCCTGTTCACTTTCACCCTATTGCCAAACCTGTGAAGAGGTCAATTTCCCTGGTGTGACTCTGTGCAAAACTGTTTCTCGCAGATACGGCCTGTAAGTGAACGGCGTGCTGAGATCCAGGAAGGATAATATTTTACTGTGCGCAGGAATGTGTTGAGTCTGTATACAATGCCAAACGATGGCTGTAAGAAATATCACTTAGAATGGCAGAAGCTGTGCTTGGCATGGGTGGGGCTGCCTTCTGGCAGGTTTAGAGCCAGGCAAGGATGAAAAAACAAGGGGACAAAGTTTAACAGAGGGTGCTTTAAGAGTTCTTTAGAAGCCACATATGCAAATAAGCACCAAGAGGAAATACTCAGCGTATGTAGGAGAGTGAGTTCTCCTTGGGAGTAAAAAGGTAAAGGTAAAGGTACCCCTGACCATTAGGGCCAGTCACGGATGACTCTGGGGTTGCGGCGCTCATCTTGCTCTATAGGCCGAGGGAGCTGGCGTTTGTACGCAGACAGCTTCTGGGTCATGTGGCCAGCATGACTAAGCCGCTTCTGGCAAACCAGAGCAGCGCACGGAAACGCTGTTTACCTTCCCGCTGGAGCGGTACCAATTTATCTACTCGCACTTTGATGTGCTTACGAACTGCTACGTGGGCAGTAGCTGGGACCGAGCAACGGGAGCTCACCCTGTCACGGGTATTTGAACCGCCGACCTTCTGATCGGCAAGCCCTAGGCTCAGTGGTTTACACCACAGCATCTTGGGAGTAGGTCATGTTTTTTCATGAGCTTTTACAACTATACCCTATAACCTTTTTAAAATGTGGCTCTTGTTGGGGGTGTGTGTCAATGGGTTATTGTTTTTCTTTTGATTTTATATATTATGATATTTTCTGTGAACTGCCCTGAGACCTCCAGGCAGTATATAAATTCAATAAATAAATAAATAATAATAATAATAAATAATAACAATACAACTTCTTGTTGGGAAACATTAGCAGGGGGCCATTGTAACACATAGTTAGAATGCAGACATGGAATGAGAAATCAATACACTTCATATTATTACTTTCTTATTATAGGGACTTTCTCCTTTTTTAAATAAATGACAATCCCTTTGTTATCTAGTCATTTCAAGACAAGGTCATTTTTCAAAGCCCTGTGAGATTGTGAGGGAAATTATTGCAGAGGTTCTGACAAGCATAAGGAACTAAAATCACCCTAGGGAGCACTGGCAGACACCTTGCAAGGCTCCTTTTGACGCTATATAGAACAGCATTGATGGCTGTAATTATTTTTGATGTCATTTAAAATAAACTGAAAAAGTCTGGCTGACTTGAAAGGGCATTTTGAAATGTCTTAATATATGGAGAGCACTCTTCATTATCTGAATGCCTCATCAGATAATCCAAACATTTGGAAGTTGTTCACACAGAGTTATTATGGGAGAGGACACATTGTGGATTAGATAACTATAATTTTTGGATTAGTGGCAGCCATATGGCAACGTGACTGGCGATAAGCCCTGGTCCTGAACGAACACCAGAGGGCGAGGCAAATCCCTGGGCACCCACTCCTAATAGCTGATCTGAAGGCAGTGAAGCCAGTCTGGATTTTCCTCCGCTCTGATGTTAAAACCCTAGAACCTCCCACTCAGTTACCTATAGGAATGCTGCTCCTGCTTTTGCCCGTTGGCCCTCGCCTGGGGTCTTGCAAACCAGAAAGAAATGCTACTCTTATCCTGACATGTTCCTCCATCTTCCATAGGCCCAGCATGGGATCTACAGAACACCATAAAGGGAACCAATGGCTATAGTTAAAAAACAAATCAGTACCACAATCTCCTCCTCCTCCTCCTCTTCTTTCTCCTTTGTGCATCTACTTGCGGGTCGATGACCCGCCACCCGCGTGGAGTAAATAAGACACAAGGACACAAGATTTTAGGTTAATGGGTAAAATAAGGCCACAACTTTATTGGTTATAGCATGTGAGTGGTATTGGCTTAGGCACTGGATGGGAACGCAACATGTGACTCCACCCGACCGGTGTGGAGACACTTTAGGTTAACGAACAGTGGGAGGAGCTTGTTGATGCAATACAACTGGGTGATTTCCCTGACGTCACCAGGGCCTTGGCCTTAACCCCATCAGGGCATCAGACAGGATCCGCGACCGCTGGATCTCCTTAACGGGATACCCCTAGGAGGTAGGTAGGTGATGGCCTCAACCTGACCTCCGGCATACAACACAGATACATCACATATTGAATACTGTATATTCCTGCGTATAAGACTACTTTTTAACCCAGGAAAATCTTCTCCAAAGTCGGGGGTCGTCTTATACGCCGGGTCGTATTTCTTATATGGCGAGTATATCCCAAACTCTATATTTTAACTGGAAAAGTTGGGGGTTATGCCCAGTCGTCTTATACGCCGGAATATACGGTAATCCAATGCCTAACCGCCAATACCAAAAGTTGTGATGAATTGCTATGAGGTAGGCGCAAAAACCAAGAGGCCGGTGCCAATTTGCCATATGGATAAAAAAACTCATACCAGGCCCCTTGGGCAACCAAGGCGACCAACCAAAGTCCATAGCAAGGTCAGAGCAAAGCGGAGCCTAAAGGGGGGGAGGGCGGGAGATCCAATGCGGGCGGGATGTAGAGTGAGAAAATTCCCGCCACCGCAGCTGCTCAAAAGCAGCCAGACTCTGCCCCCCAGCGAGCCCTATTGGCCAGCTGATGGGGCTTAATACAGCGGCGAGGAGGGGCTGATGCAGGGGGCCAAACACGGCCCCTGAAAGCGCGGGAGGCTGACCCCGCCCACAACTCCTCCCCTCTGGAATGGAGGAGAGCTCTTGCTGGAAGCAATTATGCCAACAGACCTGTCAGCCCCACCAAACATTACATTGCTGTCTGTTGGCTCACACTCCCTACCTTGCAATTTCTAATGGTTTCTATCCCAGGCATGAAGCTATCCACAGTGCCATTTAGCATAAGAAATAATTTTGCAACATGCTTTTCAAAGGTCGTGTTGTCTCTTTCCCCCTTCCACTATTTGAAGCAACTGCTACACATCTCTCTAATTCACAAGACTAGTTCTCAGAGCTTTTTCTTTAGATCACCACATCAAAGTCAGCCTTTGGAGACTAGGATTGAAAACTGGCCCACTTTTTAATATCCCTTGTACTGTATGTGTGCACATGTTTAATATCCTGCAACCTTCGTTCAGTCTTGGTTCTCTGTACCATTTGTATATACAGACATTTCTTGTTGCCCAGACATTACATGGCCATTAAGTCTTGGAGGCCACGAGGGGTCTGTTGAACCATGCTTTGCTGGCAAATGTTTGCAAGGCTGCTGCATCCTGTCTTGAATCTAGTAACCTGAAAGCTGTTTTGAAGTAGAAGATTTCATCATCTAGATTAAGAACAGCTAAAGCATGCCAGCATCCAAACTCCAGACACTAGAAATTAGATGCCGACATTCTTGAACTGTTCCAAATATTTGTATGTTAAAATGAAACCACGATGTAGGTGGCTAGGCTTGCTAAACGGCATTTCCCTCGCTTTTGTTAAGAGTCCAGCCTTCCAAACACTGTCATGTTTATCACAACGGGCTTGTGCAGGAGCACCATGTGGGCAATTCCACCCTTGATGAAGAAAGTAGAATTACACAATGAATTTTGTAGATGCCTTTGCAATGCGAATGTGACAAGAAGGGTGAAGCCGCCCTGATAACTACCCAGTAAGTGATAATTGATCTAGGTTATAGATAATACCAAGTTTGACAGGTATGGCCATTTTGACTTGTTCTGATTGCTTATCTGGACTACTGCCCTAATGAATTAAAATGATGCCACCCAAAATAAAAAGATAATAAGCTAGCTGAATTTATTTTTTTTCTGGGTTACAACAACAACAACAACAACAAAACCACCGGTGTGGCATGGTGATAGAACCAGGGAGACCAGGATTCAGCCATATGAAGCTCACTGGGTGACCTTCGACCAGCAATTATCTCTCCAGCTGTGTATTCACCATGCATTTAAAGAACATTTAAAGCACATTCCCCTACCCCAAGAATCCTGAGAACTGTAGGTTGTTAAGGGTGTGGGTAATTGTAGCTCTGTGAGAGGTAAACTATAGTTTCCAGTATTCTTTGAGGGATGCTTTAAAAGTTTGGTGCGTATGCAACCTCAACCTGTCCTACCTCACAAGGCTGTTGTGGGGATAAAATGGAACGGGGAGACCCATAGGCATTGCTTTGAGCTCCATGGAGGAAAGAAAGGATAGCAATGTAGCAAAACCAGCAACAACCCATTGAGAGTTCCTTTGTATGCATTTCCCTTAAGTGTTACTCGAAATGACTGCTGGTGAAGGGGAACTATAGTAGGCTTGTTCGAGATACATTTTAGTCCCAAGGAGTATAGTTACATAAGGAATAACCAGCTGCAGAAACTCCCTGAAAAAGTGATCTCCAAGCAAAACTGTTGAGGAAGCATTCACAGCCATACGTACGTGATTCTCACAGTCTGCCAAGCACCCAAATCCAAACACTTTGTGCCTTCACATAATTGTGAAATCAAACATGGGGGGAGGGGGAAATCACACAATGAGCTTTTCGTGAAAGGCACTTGAGAATAGAAGGACTGGTGTGACGGGCAGGAGGAAGAAGAAACTAGGGCACAGCTGACCTACTTTTTACCCATACTCAGACCCAGTCACACATCTCGTTAAAAGTTCTAGTAACTCGATTCTAGTCTTATTACAGATATATATTTTTCCTACTCGGGTTGCACTGGCACAGGACAAAGCATTCCTTCGGTTTTTGGTTTTTCTGTTTTTGTTTTTAAGGTCAGTGGAAATCAACCCTTTCTCAGTCCTCGACAGGTGTGAAAGTAGTTTGGCTCTGCCAATCTTGGATTGGAAATAGAAGTACGGCAATGTCACCCAAAAAGTCTCAGCACAATTTTGAGCTCTGCTGGAGATGGCAATCCCCTAAAAGCCCAGTAGCCGGATTTGTCACATTAAATGGTTCCAGCTGGAATAAGTTTAAACTTAAAAGGGAGTTGCAGCATAAATCCAGTTGAGATAGCTGGGTTGTTTGGGAAGAAAGCACCCAACTCTATTACACAAACTGAATACATTCGACCCTTTGAAATGAAATGCGGCCTACAAAAGTGTGTTCTGCTTGATAAAGTTAGCGGTAAAATAAATGAACCCTCCTTACCCCTTCCATAGGGATCCTGGGACTGGCAGTCAGCCTGAATTGATTGAGTTGCACAGCTCTCGGCTCTCCCTGGAATCTCCTGATGGAGGCAGGAGAGGAGAGGACCCCAGATCTTTGCAGCGAGCCAAACTTCATCCTGTTGGGTCCAAATCTGATTCCATCCAACAAGCGGATCAAAAGCAAGTTGGCTGGAAGCTCCTCAATGCTGCAGAGGACCAGGGCTCGGCATTCAGGGCACCGAAGCTCCTTGTGTGACTTCAAGATCCTCTGGAGGCAAGGTTTGCAGAAGGTGTGCTGACAGGGGAGTACTTTGGCCGAGACGTCCAGCTTCTCCAGGCACACTGGGCATTCTAGCATGTCAAAAAAGGCCGAATCATCCATACTCCTTCTCCCCCCCCCTTTTCAATGAAGAAATCCAATTTCAAAGCAGAGCCAGGAAACTCCACATGATGTTTGCCGTGACCAAATACGTTGCTTCAGGAAGGACGCTTGCAATTGTTAGGATCCGAAAACTGCCATCCTGTAAGGAGAAAACAGCAGAGAGGGAGAGACAAATTGCAGCACCTGACTACTTTGGTATTATGAAATGCATGCCACCTACAAGTCGAAGCAAAGCCTCATGAGCCGATTTGTATGGTGTGTTCCAACCCCCCCAAAAACAAAGAAAGTTTGGCATTAGTCATTTGCGAATACAAGTATCAGTAAGCAGAATCATATCCATTGGCTGATGTGTGGCAGGAAGGAGGCAGCTACATCTCACACGCTGCCACAGGTGGTTATAAAAATAAAAACTAGAGGATCCCATAAATTCCACACCAGGGCATTATGTTCCTATTCAGGTGTATTTCCCGAGGGATCAGTCCATCTTAAAAATGGCATGCAAAGAATAACTGTGAAAGCAGTAAAAATGATCACTCCAGATAAAAGCCAGAAGGTGTTCTGGTAAAACACATGGCTGAACACATTCCTGCCTCCACTCCCCCTTTCTAAACAGGCCAACATTGAACAGGCATTGCTCTGTTGGCCCACCCACAGTGTTTCACACTCTCTCAAAAAGGCATCTCTCTTCATTCTCTAGATTTTCTCATCTGCAAGTCACTTTGACGGCAATCATTACTTTGGCATACCTGGGAGTAAAAGAGCCTCGCTTGACTTGAGGAGACTGGCAGTTTTTGTCTCTTGCCTCTTCTTAGCTGACTTAATCATCCAAAGCCAGCCTGAGAAATCAGTATTCCTCCCACAGCAGAAAAAGTGACTCAACCTGTTTGGCACCTTTCACAACTGTAAGCCGAGCAGAAGTGAAGCAGATAGGTAAATTCCAGATTCAAGTCCTGGCCTGCAAAAACCAGCACCGACCCATATCACACAGAGGAGTGTGTGTGTGTGTGTGTTTGTGTGGCTGAATAAAGATCTAAGGTTGCCAAGTTCTCTCTCCACCCCCTTCCTTAGAAAGAAATACCCCCCCCCCCACAACTCAGCATTAGACAGTTCAAATCATTATCCACTGAACAAGTTTCACCCTGATGAAGAAGGGTCATAAGCTTTGGGAGTTAAACCTTCTCTTCCAGAATGCTTCTCCTTTCTGAAGAAGGAAGCTGTGGAAAAAGAAAAAAAGGAACTGGAGCAAGCTACTAATTTCTGAGTGCTACTGACCTTGTGTTCATGACCCTCTTTAAAATGAGCTCAGCTTGTGAAATAACAGCTTCTGATCTGGCTCTTTCCCTTTCTTTTACTCCCCAAATTGCAGCCAAGTCGAAAACTTTAACTAGGTGCATTACTCACTTAGCTCAACTTAACACGTGCTGCCTTGTTAACTCGTAGGTTGCCAAGCTGATCCTCCTACACATATTTCAGGCAAGGGAGAATGGCTAAGTCTGATTCTGAACCAGGAGTGTAATTTAGGCTTGATGTGAACTATTCTGGCTCTGTATCACTGTAACATAGATCAATAACTGGGCTCAGACATTTTATTAACATTTTTAAAAAGCATTTTATGAAGCTTATCCTGTTTTAGGAACAGAGGAGGAGGAGTGTAAAAGGATGACAGAGAATAAAAAACACAAAGCAAGCCTCTGCACAAATGACTAGAAAACACCAACTAGCATGATAAATGCATTTTTAGGGGATTAAGAGGGTGAATTGAAGCTTGAGCTGTAATTGGGATCATCTGAAAAGAGTATGATTGTGCAGAATTAAGCTACTTTGCATAAAAAACATCACTCTCTGCAACATTATTACTTTTTCAACAAAACAAGATAGGAGAAATCTAAAATAAAAGCCTCCAGGTGATTAGTTTAGCTCTGGAGAAAGAAACAGATACGCTGCTTCTGAAATGCCAGCCTTTGTTCCAGCCTCGTGTGATCTCTGTAGGACGGTTAATTTTGGATGTTCTCCTGTGGGATGTTTATAAGAACTGCTTTAGGAAAACCCTGACAGCATTTGAAATCTCAATTAAGTTGGTTGGTTTTTGTTTTGTTTTTTTTGTTCTTGTTCTAATGCATAGCTGAGCTTGAACTACATGCAGAGGTTTTTTCTTGGATAAGGACAAGCTGGATCTAGGGCAACTTGTGACACCAAGTATGAAATAAGGCATGAGACATAGAACTGCAAAGTTGGAGGAGACCATGAGAGCCATCTAGTCCAACCTCCTGCAATTCAGGAATCTTTCACCCAACGTCGGGTTCAAACCTTGGATCCTAAGAGTCTCATACTGAGCTATCTGAACTGATCCTTTGCCCAGCTGTGTATTGTTTTCGAAGACAGTGGTAGCTACCATCAACGCAGAAGAGTTTCCAGAGGTTGTTGTCTCTATTTTGTAATATTTCCACCACTGGAATATTTAGAAAGTAATCCTAAATCCACGCTACCGCCCATAGCATGGCAAGGCTTTAGGGAGTGGTGGGGCCACTGCTGTATCTACTGCCCTGCCACACACAATGGGCAGGGTACAAGGCAGGGGCAGGCAGATGGTTGTGCCAGCCTGGATTGGGCCAGATGCTGTCATGTGACAGCAGTGGGGCCAGTCAGATTTTGAGTCGCCTCTGCCCTGCCCCTTCCACACACATTTGCGCTTTCACAATGCAGTTCTCTGGTTGAGTAATGTGTTCAAAACCTCATAAAAAGGTAAAGGTAAAGGACCCCTGACAGTTAAGTCCAGTTGCGAACGACTCTGGCGTTGCGGTGTTCATCTTGCTCCTTTGGCCGAGGGAGCCGGCGTACAACTTCCGGGTCATGTGGCCAGCATGACTAAGCTGATTCTGGCGAACCAGAGGAACGCACGGAAATGCTGTTTACCTTCCCGCCGAAAGCACTTTGACGTGCTTTCGAACTGCTAGGTTGGCAGGAGCTGGGACTGTACACGGGAGCTCACCCCGTCACAGGGATTCAAACCGCTGACCTTCCGATCAGCAAGCTCAAGGTTCAGTGGTTTACACCACAGCGCCACCCACGTCCCAGGGTAAAGGGTGCATATAAACACTTCTATTCATGAAAAATGCAAACATTCTGGTAAAGTGCTCACCAAAAATGTGTTTGTTAGTCAAAACAGCATACCCACATACATTTATTAGGAGAAATTTGCATTAAAATGTTGACAAATTTTATGGGTATTTTTTTTTAAAAAAATGCAAATTGCAGTGGAAATGTGGAGAACTGAAGACTGAAAAAACGAGAACAAAAATTGAGAGTTTTGTCCATCCCTATAAAAAAAGTCAACAAAACAAAACAGAGTAACAATTGTTAGGTATAATGTATACCAGACATCCCCAGACTTCGGCCCTCCAGATGTTTTGGACTACAATTCCCATCTTCCCTGACCACTGGTCCTGTTAGCTAGGGATCATGGGAGTTGTAGGCCAGAACATCTGGAGGGCTGCAGTTTGGGGATGCCTGATGTATACTATAGCACCTAATGTAGAACCTGAAAGGGGATCCCTATCTAAGACAGAGAACTTGCTAGGATGGAGGGGGCAATCATACTACATATTTTGAAGGTGTGTGTGCACATGTGCGCATTCATTAAATGCTCATGTATTCATGAAATTCAGAGGATTTCATTGCGCAGTGAAGTTTAGTCCTCTGCCTTCATTCATTTCCACATGGAAATTAGTGCATGGAGGTGGGGCTGCAGTTGTGCCCACTGGCTCCCATCCAGCTCTTTCTGTGTTCAAGGTGTCATTTTCAAAGAAAGCCTGTGCTCTTACACCTTAATATGGATGAGATGAACATGCATGTTCAGATGTATAGGCATCTTGAGCATGCTGCAGTCACAGATATGACCTTGATGCCTCTCCCCATAGGTATGCATCAAGTCAGAGGTTGACTGAGTCTGACCTTATGTGATCTTGATACACATGATGAAAATAATTAATAATAATGTAAATGGCAATGAACTGGACATCATGGAGCGAGCAATGGAAGAATGGGAAGAACACAGCAGGATTTCTAAGCATTTGCGCAATATAAGCCATACCCCGAAAATAAGACATAGTGATAGGCGCAGTTCTGGAGGGCCCCAAGGAAGAGGCGAGGCTGGATGCGTAATAAAAAATAAGGCATCCCCTGAAAATAAGCCACTGTGTGGTTTTTTTAAAGGAAAAATAAATATAAGACGGTGTCTTATTTTCGGAGAAACACGGTAGGGTGTCTTGGCTGCTAGTTACTAGATGCTACCAATTATAGATCTAAAGCTAACTGCTTGTCCTCCCACCCATAAATACTCCACACAAGTCCTGTATTGTTGCTCCCTTTGAAGGCTGGTAGAAACAAAAGATGTACTTACCTGTGTTTTCAGACTTTCAAACTAATGCCTGGGAGGGGAGGAACTAAATCATATTGGCTTGCATGAACAATTGTTCCAAAGTTCCAGAAACTAATAATTTTGGGGTTGTTTTTTTTCCTGCTTGAAGTTATAATCCAGTAATAAGGCATCATTTTAGGTAGCATCTGCACTTGCTGTTCCACCCCTGGTATGTCTAAGGAAATGAGGGGCACTATCAGAGATGTAAAATTTCCGGAAATTTTGAAGCTTGGAAAAAAACACCCCGGTTTTATTGGGAAAAAACGGAATTTTTTGGAAAAATTGAAAAAAATGCTACATTAGCACTTCTTTTTTCTTTTCCAGATTGAAAGTCATTCTGTTACTTTAGAAACATAAAATATAACTATGGACAATTTTAATGGGCATAAAATTATCACAACTAGCATATTAAAATATAGTGTCTTCAAACACGAACTGAAATCTAACTTGTCATTCATCACTCTTTGCTATGCAACATGCTTACTCCACCTCCCATGTTTTGCCCACGAGACCTTGTATATTTCCTCACATCTGATGTATGTGGTCTGTTAAGTTAGTTTATTTCATTTTTAAAGACTGTTTCCCACCATTTAATGTTTAAAATATTTTCATTTCCCCCCCCTTTCATAACACATAATTTTAGCATAGCCTGACCTTGAACACCAGTACAGTACGTGAGTCCCTTACTGAATTACCTTCTGGAAAAGATACACGAGCAGCAGAGAGCTGGCCAGAGTAAGGCCTGCTGGTGAGAACAATATTGCCACTTTTAAAATTGGGCAGAGCATGCAAATTACTGAACTACAAAAAAACTTAGCGGTCATGTCCCAGTTTCAGAATTGTGGTGGCCATGTTGTGAAACCCACACACCTTGTCACAATTCCTCCTACATAGTTCCTGCACATATATCAAAAAGTAGTTTTGGCAACTGAGTTCCACATTTGTAGGTGGCTTATTCTTGGCTGCTTCTAATAGTATGTAAAACTACTCTTAGGTAAATATATATACTGGACTGTAGCAAATCATTATGCGTGTTGATGGACTCTCTCTCTTTCTGCACCACCTTCTGCTTGTTGTTGTTTAGTCGTTTAGTCGTGTCCGACTCTTCGTGACCCCATGGACCATAGCACGCCAGGCACTCCTGTCTTGCACTGCCTCCCGCAGTTTGGTCAAACTCATGTTCGTAGCTTCGAGAACACTGTCCAACCATCTTGTCCTCTGTCGTCCCCTTCTCCTAGTGCCCTCAATCTTTCCCAACATCAGGGTCTTTTCCAAGGATTCTTCTCTTCTCATGAGGTGGCCAAAGTATTGGAGCCTCAGCTTCACGATCTGTCCTTCCAGGGAGCACTCAGGGCTGATTTCCTTAAGAATGGATAGGTTTGATCTTCTAGCAGTCCATGGGACTCTCAAGAGTCTCCTCCAGCACCATAATTCAAAAGCATCAATTCTTCGACGATCAGCCTTCTTTATGGTCCAGCTCTCACTTCCATACATCACTACTGGGAAAACCATAGCTTTAACTATACGGACCTTTGTCGGCAAAGTGATGTCTCTGCTTTTTAAGATGCTGTCTAGGTTTGTCATTGCTTTTCTCCCAAGAAGCAGGCGTCTTTTAATTTCGTGACTGCTGTCACCATCTGCAGTGATCAAGGAGCCCAAGAAAGTAAAATCTCTCACTGCCTCCATTTCTTCCCCTTCTATTTGCCAGGAGGTGATGGGACCAGTGGCCATGATCTTGGTTTTTTTGATGTTGAGCTTCAGACCATATTTTGCGCTCTCCTCTTTCACCCTCATTAAAAGGTTCTTTAATTCCTCCTCGCTTTCTGCCATCAAGGTTGTGTCATCTGCATATCTGAGGTTGTTGATATTTCTTCCGGCAATCTTAATTCCGGTTTGGGATTCATCTAGTCCAGCCTTTCGCATGATGAATTCTGCATATAAGTTAAATAAGCAGGGAGACAATATACAACCTTGTCGTACTCCTTTCCCAATTTTGAACCAATCAGTTGTTCCATATCCAGTTCTAACTGTAGCTTCTTGTCCCACATAGAGATTTCTCAGGAGACAGATGAGGTGATCAGGCACTCCCATTTCTTTAAGAACTTGCCATAGTTTGCTGTGGTCGACACAGTCAAAGGCTTTTGCATAGTCAATGAAGCAGAAGTAGACGTTTTTCTGGAACTCTCTAGCTTTCTCCATAATCCAGCGCATGTTTGCTATTTGGTCTCTGGTTCCTCTGCCCTTTCGAAATCCAGCTTGCACTTCTGGGAGTTCTCGGTCCACATACTGCCTAAGCCTGCCTTGTAGAATTTTAAGCATAACCTTGCTAGCGTGTGAAATGAGCGCAATTGTGCGGTAGTTAGAGCATTCTTTGGCACTGCCCTTCTTTGGAATTGGGATGTAGACTGATCTTTTCCAATCCTCTGGCCATTGCTGAGTTTTCCAAACTTGCTGGCATATTGGGTGTAGCACCTTAACAGCATCATCTTTTAAAATTTTAAATAGTTCAGCTGGAATATCATCACTTCCACTGGCCTTGTTATTAGCAATGCTTTCTAAGGCCCATTTGACTTCACTCTCCAAAATGTCTGGCTCAAGGTCAGCAACCACACTACCTGGGGTGTATGAGACCTCCATATCTTTCTTTCACCTTCTGCACCACCACCAAATCTGCTCCAGAGGGATGCGGAAAACGCAGAGAAGATTTGGGGGAGAGCGTATGTGAGAGGAGGAAAGGGAGAGGAAGTTCCCCTGTGCTAGCACAAATAATTTTGTATTCACCATTTAGTTGCACAGTTGGACTCTTCTAGAGTCACCAGTTTTAGGCTCCTAGCACTTTACGTAATGCTGGTGTTAATCACATCATCAACAAAACAAAACAAAACAAAACAAAGCAAATTACAGTAGCAGAATACAACAGCAGAATACAACAGCAGGAGGTTCAAATTATACATTATGTACAGGAAGCACCCATTTTAATGTGCCTGACAGAAGACTTGGATAAATTGGTAGATGAATGCATTAGATGGTTAATAATAGACCAGAAATGTAAATGTTAATTTCCATCAGAGCTGTCATCTGTAAAAGGACATTCATTGCTGATAGCATGGGTGTAAACAAAATGTTTGTAACATTTAAGCCAGGCAAGGTGTTTTCTTCAAATGCTTTTCCACAAAAGTGACTGCCAGTAAAAAAATAGTCAAATTACAGGACGAATTAAGTCGAGAGATTCTGGTATCGCCAAAAAATTAGTCTTTTTATCTAACCGCTCCCCAAAGGAGCTCAGAGCAGTGCATGTGTTTTTTCTTTCCTTTGCCCACACAACAAACGTGCGAGGTGTGTTGTACCCACAAAGTCTCTGCTTTGTGGCTGAATGATGAGTTGAACCTGGATCTCCCTGTTAATGCAGGCGTTACATTCCAAGACACTGCACAATTAAGTGAAATAGCGTATATTTGAAACACCATGGAGAAAGCCTGCAAACACCCTGTTCCACCCCTGCTCCATTCCATCCCTTTTTGTGATATTTTGGGGGTCACCTCTGGGTTTGGCATGATGCACATGTGTGCGTAAAATGGCTACTGCCTGTACTTATTTCAAACAGTTAATTAGTTGACAAACTCAAGGTGCATCAACTATCACGGGGGCACATAAATCAATCAAATCAATCAATCAATCAAAATTAAGAGTGCACTAAGGAAGTACCACCCTTGGAGGTGCTTGTTGCCATGCAATGGTCAGGATCATCCCTGTCCAACTTGGAGGATTCAATGTTGGAAGGAAGGCTGGGCACTTGTCAAACTTGCTAAAGCCTGGGAGCACAAGCTGCATTGATGTCAAAGCTCGGCTCTCATTGAACCCCACTAAGCACCAAAGGCTCTTCACACATCAAATTTTAGGCGTAATATTTGGAAATCTAAGGGCGTACCTGCGAATACAATGTATGAATGTCACAATCTGGTGTTTTTTAAAATGTGTGCGTTATCCAGCTACACTAATGAGGATTGTCCAGGGCTCCTGGCTTATGTGTACTCTCAATCTGGATTTATTGCTGTGTAGCACATGAAAGCCCCTTCATGGATCAATGCCTTGTCGTGGCGAAGGGGCTTGAATAACTCAGAGAAGCTATGAGCTATGCCATGCAGGGCCACCCAAGATGGACAGGTCATAGTGGAGAGTTTTGACTAAACGTGATCCACCTGGAGAAGGAACTGGCAAGCCACTCCAGTATCCCTGCCAAGAAAACTCCATGGACAAAGACAACAGGCATATAAAAGTTATGACGCTGGAAGATGAGCCCCTCAGGTCGGAAGGCGTCCAACATGCTACTGAGGAAGAGCGGAGGACAAGTACAAGTAGATTCAGAGCTGATGAAGCGGCTGGGCCAAAGCCGAAAGGACGCTCAGTTGCGGATATGCCTGGAAGCGAAAGGAAAGTCCGATGCTGTAAAGAAAAATATTGCATAGGAACCTGGAATGTAAGAACCATGAGTGGAGGTAAGCTGGATGTGGTCAAAAATGAGATGACAAGAATAAATATCGACATCCTGGGCATCAGTGAACTAAAATGGAAGGGAATGGGCGAATTCAGTTCGGGTGACTATCATATCTACTACTGTGGGCAAGAATCCTGTAGCAGAAATGGAGTGGCCCTCATAGTCAACAAAAGAGTGGAAAAAGCTGTAATGGGATGCAATCTCAAAAATGACAGAATGATCTCGATACGAATCCAAGGCAGACCTTTTAACATCACAGTAATCCAAGTTTATGCACCAACTACCAGTGCTGAAGAAAGTGAAATTGACCAATTCTATGAAGACCTACAACAACTTCTAGAAATGACACCAAAGAAGGATGTTCTTCTCATTACAGGGGATTGGAATGCTAAAGTAGGGAATCAAGAGATAAAAGGAACAACTGGCAAGTTTGGCCTTGGAGTTCAAAATGAAGCAGGGCAAAGGCTAATAGAGTTCTGTCAAGAGAACAAGCTGGTCATCACAAACACTCTCTTCCAACAACACAAGAGACGACTCTACACATGGATATCACCAAATGGGCAGCATCGAAATCAGATTGATTATATTCTCTGCAGCCAAAGATGGAGAAGCTCTATACAGTCAGCAAAAACAAGACCTGGAGCTGACTGTAACTCAGATCATCAGCTTCTTATAGCAAAATTCCAGCTTAAACTGAAGAAAGTAGGAAAAAGCACTGGGCCAGTAAGATACAATCTGAATCAAATCCCTTATGAATACACAGTGGAAGTGAGGAACAGGTTTAAGGATTTAGATTTGGTGGACAGAGTGCCTGAAGAACTATGGATGGAGGCTCGTAACATTATACAGGAGGCAGCAACGAAAACCATCCCAAGGAAAAGGAAATGCAAGAAAGCAAAATGGCTATCCAACGAGGCCTTACAAATAGCGGAGGAGAGGAGGCAAGCAAAATGCAAGGGAGATAGGGAAAGATACAGGAAACTGAATGCAGATTTCCAAAAAACAGCAAGGAGAGACAAGAGGGTCTTCTTAAATGAGCAATGCAAAGAAATAGAGGAAAACAATAGAATGGGGAAAACCAGAGATCTGTTCAAGAAAATTGGAGATATGAAAGGAACATTTCGTACAAAGATTACCATAATCAAGGACAAAAGTGGTAAGGACCTAACAGAAGCAGAAGACATCAAGAAGAGGTGGCAAGAATACACAGAGGAATTATACCAGAAAGATATGGAGGTCTCATACACCCCAGGTAGTGTGGTTGCTGACCTTGAGCCAGACATCTTGGAGAGTGAAGTCAAATGGGCCTTAGAAAGCATTGCTAATAACAAGGCCAGTGGAAGTGATGATATTCCAGCTGAACTATTTAAAATTTTAAAAGATGATGCTGTTAAGGTGCTACACCCAATATGCCAGCAAGTTTGGAAAACTCAGCAATGGCCAGAGGATTGGAGAAGATCAGTCTACATCCCAATTCCAAAGAAGGGCAGTGCCAAAGAATGCTCCAACTACCGCACAATTGCGCTCATTTCACACGCTAGCAAGGTTATGCTTAAAATTCTACAAGGCAGGCTTAGGCAGTATGTGGACCGAGAACTCCCAGAAGTGCAAGCTGGATTTCGAAAGGGCAGAGGAACCAGAGACCAAATAGCAAACATACGCTGGATTATGGAGAAAGCTAGAGAGTTCCAGAAAAACGTCTACTTCTGCTTCATTGACTATGCAAAAGCCTTTGACTGTGTCGACCACAGCAAACTATGGCAAGTTCTTAAAGAAATGGGAGTGCCTGATCACCTCATCTGTCTCCTGAGAAATCTCTATGTGGGACAAGAAGCTACAGTTAGAACTGGATATGGAACAACTGATTGGTTCAAAATTGGGAAAGGAGTACGACAAGGTTGTATATTGTCTCCCTGCTTATTTAACTTATATGCAGAATTCATCATGCGAAAGGCTGGACTAGATGAATCCCAAGCCGGAATTAAGATTGCCGGAAGAAATATCAACAACCTCAGATATGCAGATGACACAACCTTGATGGCAGAAAGCGAGGAGGAATTAAAGAACCTTTTAATGAGGGTGAAAGAGGAGAGCGCAAAATATGGTCTGAAGCTCAACATCAAAAAAACCAAGATCATGGCCACTGGTCCCATCACCTCCTGGCAAATAGAAGGGGAAGAAATGGAGGCAGTGAGAGATTTTACTTTCTTGGGCTCCTTGATCACTGCAGATGGTGACAGCAGTCACGAAATTAAAAGACGCCTGCTTCTTGGGAGAAAAGCAATGACAAACCTAGACAGCATCTTAAAAAGCAGAGACATCACTTTGCCGACAAAGGTCCGTATAGTTAAAGCTATGGTTTTCCCAGTAGTGATGTATGGAAGTGAGAGCTGGACCATAAAGAAGGCTGATCGTCGAAGAATTGATGCTTTTGAATTATGGTGCTGGAGGAGACTCTTGAGAGTCCCATGGACTGCTAGAAGATCAAACCTATCTATTCTTAAGGAAATCAGCCCTGAGTGCTCCCTGGAAGGACAGATCGTGAAGCTGAGGCTCCAATACTTTGGCCACCTCATGAGAAGAGAAGAATCCTTGGAAAAGACCCTGATGTTGGGAAAGATTGAGGGCACTAGGAGAAGGGGACGACAGAGGACGAGATGGTTGGACAGTGTTCTCGAAGCTACGAACATGAGTTTGACCAAACTGCGGGAGGCAGTGCAAGACAGGAGTGCCTGGCGTGCTATGGTCCATGGGGTCACGAAGAGTCGGACACGACTAAACGACTAAACAACAACAAGCACATGAAAGGGCCATCGGACATACATCGGAAATTGTATTTGGTTGTTGTAGTTTTGGAGTGTGGGGAGCTTCTTAGCACCTCTTGTAACTTACAATTCTTAATTCAGATATTTTTAATAAAAAAGAAGGCAATGACAGTAAAATTTGTGGTGCAGACATACCCCCCTTTGTCCCTCTGTACCCTCCCCATAAACTTTCAACTAATAATAATAATAATAATAATAATAATAATAATAATAATAATAATTTTTTTAAAAAGATCAAACATTATCATGCTAGTGGTGCACTCCATACCGTGTTTCTCCTAAAATAAGACACGTCTTATATTTATTTTTCTTTTAAAAAAAATACATCGCGGCTTATTTTCGGGGGATGTCTTATTGTTACGTATGGTACAGGGCTTTCTTGCACCGCCCGCTGAGCCTGCTGCTGGGTCCCAGGGCTTCATGCGGCACGGCTGTGGCTGCTGCCGGCTCCTGCCGGGTCCTGCAGCATCGCGTGCCGCCCGCTGCTGGGTCCTGGGGCTTCACGCAGCGCAGTGCAGCTGAGGCTGCTGCCGGCTGCTGCCGGCTCCTGTGGCTTCGCGCGCCGCCCGTTGAGCCCGCTGCCTGGTCCTGGGGCTTCGTGCGGCGCGGCTGAGGCTGCTGCTGCTGCTGGCTGCTGCGGCTTCGCGCGCCGCCCGCTGCCAGGTCCCTGGGCTTCACGCCGTGCGGCGCGACGTGGCTGGGGCTGCTGCCGGCTCCTGCCGGGTGCTGCGGCTTCGTGCGCCGCCCGCTGAGCCCGCTGCCGGGTCCCTGGGCTTCACGCGGCGCGGCTGGGACTGCTGCCGGCTCCTGCCGAGTCCTGTAGCTTTGCGCGCCGCGCCGCACCGCATGAAGCCCAGGGACCCGACAGCGGGCGGCGCGCAAAGCCGCAGGACCCGGCAGGAGCCGGCAGCAGCCCCAGCCGTGCCGCACCGCGCCGCGTGAAGCCCAGGGACCCGGCAGCGGGCGGCGCGCGAAGCCGCAGGACCCGGCAGGAGCCAGCAGCCTCAGCCGTGCTGCGCGAAGCCCCAGGACCCGCTGCTGGGTCCCTGGGGTTCACGCAGTGCAGCGCGGCGCGGCTGGGGCTGCTGCCGGCTCCTGCCGGGTCCTGCGGCTTCGCGCGCCGCCCGCTGCCGGGTCCTGGGGCCCGTTCAGCCAGAGCTCCGCGCATCACTGTGCTGGGGCTCCCGCTGTGCTGGGGCTCGGCGCAGCGCGCGCTGCTGCGTTTGCCGGCTCGCTCTGGGTCGTCCCGCTGGCTCCCCCAACACGTCTTATTTTGGGGGGATGTCTTACATTTTTTGGCCTTCAAAAGATCGTGCCATGGCTTATTTTAGAGGCACGTCTTATTTTAGGAGAAACACGGTATTTGGTCAGGCACCAAAGGGAGGAAGTTCCGAAGGTGTGGGGCCACCACAGAAAATGCCTCCTCTGTTATGGCCATTTTCCTCATAGAACATAGAGGCAGATTGAGATCTCAGCATGTGAGAAGGATGGTATGTACAGTATATCAGGCAGTTTGGACTGAAACCATGTATGGATTAAAGGATAAAACCAGCATTTTAAATTCAGCTTGGACGTGCACTGGAAGCCAGCATAGCTGATATAATGCAGGTGCATTATACATATATTTATTTGTTATTTCAATTTCTAGGCCTCCCTTCATCAATTTAATGATCCCAGGGTGCATTACAATATAAAGCAAAACAAATAATAAAATCATTCTGCACCTTAAAGAAACTTGTTCGCATTTGAAAGCGTACATATTGAATTTCAGAGCAGATAAACAATTGATTAACGGAATCCAGTCTCAGTTACATCACTTCACCAGAAAGGCCTAAGGAAATAGGTTTGTCTTCAGCTAGCCTTTCAGTCTGCCCCAAGAACACAGCCAGCAGGACAATGCTGCTTGATGAACATTTCAAGTGCTGTCCCATTGGCAGGTCTCCCTTTCTACTGAAGTGTCATTTATGCAGTTACGAGCAGTCCTTTGTTAAAGGTGACGGCAACTGGATTTCTGTGAGGGGTGAACTACAGCTCCCACAGTTCTTTGCGCGAAACAATGTGCTTTAAATATGCTTAAAATGTTGTTTTTTAAATGTACACAACATTGCTCTTTCTGTTGGTGATAAAATCAATATTTTCTTTAAACTGGAGGTGAACCATTCTTTTTGATACTCTGCCACCTATTTCTGTGATTCATTAAGGCGAAATGGCTCAACTCAGCTGCCAAATAATGACAAAACCCAGTGCAGGTTCTGTGCATTTGAAACGATTCCTGTCACTATGAAATGTGCACACATCTTATATGCCTATTTCCTTCGTCTCTGGTGATAAATCCACTTTAACATTGTCCTTCAAAGACAACACAATTTTATGTCTTACAATCCCACCCTGTCACCATTTCACTTGACCAACTTTCCTGTTACATTTCATCACAGCAATTGTTGTTTCTCATGAGACGCTATCAATGTTTCATATCAAGGTGTCCTCTTAAACTGTAATGTGAGAGAGCCAGCTAGAACTGTTGAATTATACATCGCCTAGCTGAATGTAAGCAGCCTTTTTTTGTAAGTCCAAAGCTATCCCTTGCTGAACTTATTTCTGGGAAGCGCAGTGAAAAAGCCCTATCTATGGATGAGCTTCAGATGAAACTGAGCCCCAGGCATGATGCAAGATCCCGAAAAGTCAGATTCAAAATCTCCTCTGCCTACAGTGGTCGAGTCTTAAAGCAGGTATATGAAGATGGACAGGAACTTGAGATCCCGCAGGAGGAATATCCTCATAGTTTTCGGCATTGGAGCTTTGAACCCAAAGACGACTTCTTTGGGCTTGGTGAAGCCCCAGGACCCGGGTTTTGTCCATCAGCTAAAATGAATGCACAGAGGATCAGTGTATTCAGAGAAGGGAACAAATACACGCTGACAGGGAGCCCTTCTCTCTTAAATGACCATCAGGCAGAGGAGAGCCATATGGTAAGTAATGTTTGTTTAATAACGACCCATTATGGAAATGATTGTAAAATGGCAAATGCGGTAGTCAGAAGCAGAACCTAGTTCTCATGTTGGCCAAGCAACTTTCCTTTTAAAATGCCACTATTCCTATGCCTTGATGTTTAGACCCAGGTGTGCAAAAATGTGGACAGAAAAGTTGTTGATCTTTTCTTTTCTGCCAAAGTTATCGAGCAGCCCTAGCAACAATGTGATGTGCAGTATGAAGTACAACCTGTGTAAAATAGCTGGGAAAGGCCACAGAATACATAGGAAACAAACAAACAAACAAATATCAGCCACAAAACCAATGAGAGCTTTAAAATCAATATCACAGAAGAAAATGGCAGGATTTATGAAGCACTTTATTCCGTTTCATTCCTTATTGCGAAAAGTGAAATCCAATAGGACACAGACAATGCTTTTAGGTTCTGCAGCACTTTTTCTTCAACAAGAGAAAGCATTTTGTAAAACATGAATGATGAACGAGACAGCACGACTACCTTTCTGCCTTCTCCTTCCTAAAACACAGGTGTGTTTCAATGTCCATTCACATACATGGGAATGAAGGTGCAACAGACCCAATGCTGGAAATTTCAAATGGCTTTTGATTCTCGCTGACTGAGCCACCAGGTACTCAGAACCACTGCAGAATTAAAGATGATGGTGTTGACCATCAAAGTCTTACCTGACCCAAATACCTGAAGAAGTATCAGCCAGCCTGTTTTCTTAGATCTGGTGGGCAGTTCCTTCTCATTATCCCACCACCAGGAACAGTATATTATATGATGGTATGGGACAGGGCTTTTTCTGAGGTGACAGCCTGGCCTATGGAATCTCTCCCCCCCCCCCCCCCGCCCCAAGCCTGCTTTTGCTGTTTCAGCAACAGGCAAACACTTTTTTCCATCTGTTTTCCTGGACTAGTAGTTTTGTCACTGCTATGAATGAGGAGCCCAGGTTGTGGTTCCTTGGGCTTCTTAAGGATCTGCTGTGTTTTTGCTGCCGTAATAGGTCATGATGAATTTTATTGTCATGTTCCTTTTGTTCTTGTATTAGCACCTGCCCTGGAATCATCTAATGAAGGGTGGGCTAGAAATGTTCTTGTAAGTAAGTAAGTAAGTAAGTAAGTAAGTAAGTAAGTAAGTAAGTAAGTAAGTAAATGCACCCATAAGTAAAACCTACAAAAATGAATGATTTGAAGCACACCAAGGATACTGACCCAATGGAGCATGTAAGCATTGTAGAAATTCCAAGGAACAGACGGATACAGGTGGTACAGATACCTGAGAGCTTGCTCCAGCTGCAACCCCCCCCCCCAAGGCACACAGGTCTATCTACTATTCATGGTGCTGTGGGACTCTCATTATGGATGGATATTGTCTACAGTGGTTTTTTAAACTGCGTCTTAATGTTACTTTTTAAGTTGCCTTAGGAAGAATTGCACCCTGCAAGACAGGATAGAAATAATGGTAAAAGATGAAAGGATGAATGTCTTCTTACAGGCCCAGGACCCGCACTTTCCCCACCTCACCAACCGGGCTAGAAATGAAGGACACCACACCATCAGAATGGGACCGAATCAGGCCACAACTTTATTGACTACAGATGAAGAGGTTTGGCATAGGCAATGGGTAACCGTTTACTTCCGGTCCGCCTGCCGGAAATGGCATCAAAGGTCAACCCGGCAGTGGGGATTCATATGAATAGGGGGATCCCTGCAGGGATCACTGCCTTGAGGAGTGCTGAGGCCCAGGCCCCTGTCTGGGCATATGGACAGAAGCAATTCCTTCAGGGATACCCAACTTCTGGAGGGGGAGCTGAAGATACAACCTCCCCTCCATCCAAGACTAAGGTTACCCAATGCCTAAACTGCCAAATTTGTGACGATTGCTATGAGGTAGGAAAAACCCTCAGGCCAAAGCCAATTCACCTGATAGGCAAATTCCTACTACCCGGCTCTCAATATGGCAACCATCATTGCCACAGCAAGGCCAAAGCAGATGTGAAATGCATTATGGAAGGGGTGTTTGAGTGTGTTGATGCAAAGAGGTGAGCCGAGTGTCAAGGGCTGGCACAGGTCGGCTTAAATCCCCCCCCCCCGAGTGGACCTGAGGGAAGCCTAAATGTTCTGTCAGGCTCGTCCCTGGGGGCGGATCCAGCCCTCTGAGCTGGCTAGCCATTGGCCAGTTCAGAAGGCTGGCACGGAGCCCACTTCCATGCTAGGAGGATGTGAGCCAGAGCTCACATGATGGCTGGGGAGAAGTCCTCCGGCACTAATGACTCCCATTGTGTTCAGGGAAGGAGGTGTCGTCCAGCCCGCAAGGCCGCTGCACCCATGAAGGGGTAAGCAGACTTATTGGGACCATTCCCACTTCACCTTTTCTGCTTCCCATATCCAGGGGCCACTCACTATAGGAAGTACCAGTCACTGTTGCTGATTGTGGGAGTCATCAAAGTTTCTAGGCAAGGATGGGGAAGTTGAGGAATGTTAGGAGACCCCTATTCCCCTCACAGAGTTAAAAATTTCCAGTGTGCTATAAAAATCAATATCCCAGGGAACTCTGGAAATTATAGCTCTGTGAGGGAAGTAGTGATCTCCTAACAACTCTCAGCGTCCTTAACAAACTACCGTTCCTGGGATTCTTGGGGGAGAAGTCACAACTGTTTTAAGTGGTATGACATTGCTTCAAATGTGTACTGTACAGCAGATGGGGGCCTAAGGCAGCTGTTGGGCTCTCTTCTGTTTTCAACTTACATGTCCCCTGCTTCATTTCAGAATCCCCCTGTTTTAGATTTTGGGAAGATTATCATCTACACTAGCAATCTGAAAATAATCCGATCACCCCTGACTAAGAAGGAGCTGGTGAGAAAAATCATACAGGATGAAGGACTTGAAGACTGGTCCTTCACATACCTTGAAGGAAGAGGAGAAACTTGCAGTAACCCAAGTGATGAGAACATAAAGGAGACTGAATGTGAGCCTGTTCACAACGACCATATGCAGGTAACTTGCTGGGTACATTTGGGAGCAGATGCAGGCATTAAGAAGTAAGGTAGTGATGTCTCCCTGCTCTAGAGATGTAAAAGTATATGTCTGTGAATTAGAAGAAAAAGGGAAATGATGACATCCTCCAAATGGCGTCAGCTCCAGGACTTATGGCAGAGGTGGGGAACCTCAGGTCCAGTGGCTGAACCTCTGTTACAAATAATTGAAAAGTAATGCAGTGGGACTTTATAGCATGCTAATGAATAACATTAGTAAACAAATTGATCCTCTAATTCAGAATGCCATGGCTTTAAAGCTTATGGAATATCCAGTTGGGGAATCAATTGTGCTTAAATTAAGTCAATGGCAGGAGATTGCTTTGCAGCTTCAAAATTGTATAAAAAGAGTCTTTGCCTCATTGGATAAAGTGAACATTTCTAAAGAATTTCTATTTAAAAACAAGCCATCAGGGTTGGAAACAATGGACTGACTTATGAGACTTGAATGGACATGCAAGAAGGTATCAAAGGAACATTTCAGGATGGGGGCCTTTGGCCCAAAACAGGGTACATAAATGAGCCATAACATTGTGGGTGGTGCTCAGCTATGTGTTGCTTGCAGTGAGGTAAAGGGACCCCTGACCATTAGGTCCAGTTGTGAATGACTCTGGGGTTGCGGTGCTCATCTCGCGTTATTGGCCGAGGGAGCCGGCGTACAGCTTCCAGGTCATGTGAATGAATGAATGAATGAATTTATTAATATGGTCGCAGACCAGAATCAACACGCACAATATCACAGATCATAAAACATAACAAAAATGCAAAGGGCAGTGTAAATATAACAAGGATTTAAATATAAAATTAAAATTACTTATTAACGAACCCCCTGTAGTTAACATTTAGGGGTTGGATCATTATGGGATACCACTTGCTTCCTGCGATTGATTGCAGACACACAAAATTTGGCTACATTTAATGTAGTCTTGGGATTCTTATCCTCTAGCAGTAGTGTTAAACTATGATGTTCGGATTTTTTCATGGACTTTTGCAAGACAGGTGTAATAAAAGTCAAACGTATATCTTCATACAAACGACAACGTAAAAGTACATGTGAGGCAGTTTCTACTTCCATACAGCCACAAGGGCAGACCCGTGCTGTATCTTCCAGGTCATGTGGCCAGCAGGAATTCGAACCGCTGACCTTCTGATCGGCAACCCCTAGGGCGGCTCTGTGGTTTAACCCACAGCGCCACCCGCGTCCCTGTTGCTTGCAGTAGACCCATATAAATCAATGATTATGACTAAGTTAAGTCATGTGTGACTAGTCATTAAAATTCCAAAATCAGAACTGTGCAAATTGAGGAATGTGTGTTCATTTATTTTGCATAACTTGTACAAGAAGCAAGGGAACATTAGCAAGGAACTAGAATCACAGGGCGGAATAAATATTAGTATTCCCACTAATATTTATCAAGCAAACAGAAAAGAGAGGTGTTCAAAAACCATAAGAGCCATACACATCTTAGAGGGATTTAGCCTACCGATTGGATTTACTTTAGGTAAAGGATTCTGTGAACTGGTATTAAGGAAGCTTATTTTGATCAGCCCCTTTGTATTTCAGGAAGCAAATGGTGATATCAGTTGCTCCCAGTGTAAGGGATCAGGCTTTGCACCCTGCTCTGTGTGCCATGGAAGCAAGTTTTCAATGTTGGCAAACCGCTTTAAAGAGTCCTACAGAGCTCTGCGATGTCCAGCTTGTAATGAAAATGGCCGGCAACCCTGCCAGACCTGTGTTCAATGACTGTATCTGCTCTCTGGCTTCCTTTTACTTCCCGTGTTTGCTTGTTTTGTGTAGAAAAAGAATCCTTCAAGTTTTTATATCTATTGTATTTACCTCTTTGCACTCAGGCTACTCCTGCAGGTATAAAAGTGTTTGTATGCAGTGTTAATATGCTAAATAAGGTGGTACCCATTTTAAAATAGCACTTCCCTTCCATGACATTATCAGCTTGTTAACAAATTGGGCCATGATCCAGCCAAGTTTCATTGATTTCAGTGGATGTGATTTACATTTTTTAAAGGGCTTAAGTTTGGCTGAATCATGTCCTGGGTTCTTTTATTTGACTCTCCTGTTCCAATTGAGAAAATCTATTTGTGTCCCCGAAGTAGCAGCATTGAATAAGTACCATGCTAACAGCAGCAGCACCAGAACTCAAATGAGGAAGCCAAATGAGAGAGAAGCTTTTCCTTGTTGCATAAATTGGGTTATTTTTCATAGAAATAGTCTCACCACCTCCTATTCCCTTTCCCACAAGAGATATTGAAGTTCTGCACCTACTGATAACCATATACAACTCTAGCTACAGGTAGGTAGCCATAATGGTCTGCTGTAGTCGAAACAAAATAGAAAAATTCTTTCCAATAGCACCTTAGAGACCAACTAAGTTTGTCATTGGTATGAGCTTTCATGTGCATGCACACTTCTTCAGATTCTTCAGGTATCTGAAGAAGTGTGCATGTACACAAAAGCTCATACCAATGACAAACTTACCGGTAGTTCGTCTCTAAGGTGCTACTGGAAAGAATTTTCTTTATTATAGCACAACTCTTGAACACATTTACCCTAACTTTGCATGTGTTTAGGCTAATGGTATTCTTCGTAATTCGTAATTTGATTTCCTGGTTTCAGGTTATGGGTATCGTAGGACAGAAATGAACACTCCTTTTGCAGCTCGCTAGAATAAGGATCCTTCTAGATGCAATCAACAGCAGAAGCATCTACACCTCAACTGATAAAATAAATCATAACATGTTATATGATTTATAATTTCACTTGCCCTTTTACTTTGAACATTTGTGAGCTTTTTCAATCCACACCCCATTTTGCATATAGCTGCACATTTATCCCTCCTGAGGTGCATGCCGTTTTCTGCAGATCTAGCTCATTTCAGTTTCATTGTTATTAGAGCACACTGTGTTCTTTTCCTGTATGATTTAGGCAGCACCTTCCAGTTCTAAACACTACCATGGAGAAGGAGGAAGGGAAACACCAGTGCAATGGGGGGAAAGAGAGAGAGAAAATGTGTGTTTTATGGCTTTATTCAGAGAGATGCTGCCACTGATGTTAATGGGAGAAGTTCTGCCTCTTTCAGGATTCACTTGTTAACAAATAGAGCTTGTGTTGTTTAAAATGTGTCCCCAGTTGTAATTTCTAAACCATGAACTCTAATTAGTTTAGATGAAGAAGCAGTGCTGAATACTTAGCATGCTACCACTTGCAGCGCCAAAACCACTACAAATAAGGAAGTAAATGAAAGTGCTTTCTACTGTTACTCTGTTAATGTCAAGGCTGGCTTTGCTTACATATGAGATCTAAGGCTCTTGATGAGCTAAGAGATCTCTCACATTGTTTTCCTGCTGAGTTTGCAAAGATAGTCAGTGTAATTTATGGTCAGCTGTGTACTTTGGGATGTGTATGTTAGAAGATTTCTCTGAAAACAGCTGTATTAGTAGCACTAATGTAATATTTCTAAGACCTGACTGAATTCCCTTAATGTTGAAATTCTCAAGTACAAATCCCATTCTGCTTTGAAGATTGCATTTGCAAATGTATAACTACTGTTAAGACTTTTCTCAGTTCTAAAAATGCCTTGAATTTTAATGGAAGCATGGCTTGTGCACGAAATGGGGGATGCTTTAGATGTTATCCTTCCACCCACATAGAACTTATGACCCCTGTTGTATTTCATTTCTGAATCATTCCATGTCAGTTTCGCTTCACTGCTGACTCTGAGACTGAAGCCTACCTCAAAGCCAGAATAGCACATGTTTACAATGGGGGTCGGGATGGGGCAGCTACGTATACCCTATGTGTAGGGAAACTTTGCCTTTCCATAAGCAAAACAGGAATCCTGTGTGCAGCGCTGACTCCCAGCCAATGGCCAGGACGCCCAAAACACTCAAACAAGCAAACCACTCAAAAATCATTTTCCTTCAGGACTCCAAAACCACATTCTGAAATGGGCATGGCTGCAGCTCAGCTTTAGGCCTTTCAATGTGGCTTTACAAGTCATGCAAATGCCATTTTTAAATGAAAACTTCACATCAGTTCCGCTCTGAATAGATGCTTTGAAAAACGTGGGAGCTCAGCTGAGCACCGCAAATGCAAATGACATGTCTGAGCAACAAACCCCAGTCTTCACATGCGAGGCATATATAGTACTGTATTTGATCTAAGGCAGGCACAGGCAATCTTAGCTCTCCAGATGTTTTGGAACTACAACTCCCATGATCGCTGACCACTGGCCCTGCTAGCTAGGGATCATGGGAGTTGTAGTTCCAAAACATCTGGAGAGCCAAGGTTGCCTATGCCTGATCTAAGGCACTGAAGTGTCAATTGCCTGGTGCAGCCTTTACAGCAGGCATCCCCAAACTTCGGCCCTCCAGATGTTTTGGACTACAATTCCCATCATCCCTGGCCACTGGTCCTGTTAGCTAGGGGTCATGGGAGTTGTAGGCCAAAACATCTGGAGGGCCGCAGTTTGGGGATGCCTGCTTTACAGCCAGCTATTTCCCACTTTGCAGTCACCCTCATCCCCAGGGACTCCCCATACCCCACTTAGGCTCACTTCCTGAAAAGGATGCCAGCTGGGGAACAAAGGATATTGGAGAGTAGACTAAAGGGCTAACAGCAGTGAGCAGAAGCAAGATTCAGCCCCGCCATGTCTTCCACTGCTGGTGCTTTTAATCACACCCCCACCCTCTATTGTTACCTATAAGTGTCATTGGGGCAAATCTGCTTTTGAAGACAGAGGTCCATTGCTGCCACATCTGCTGAGAGCCTCAGAAGCAAAATTCACATTTGGCAGCGTTCTGGCCATTTGAACACCACTCTAAAAGGCAGCACTATCATTATGACTACTAAGTAATAAGGCTAAGGCATTGGCTAAGAGGTTCTAAACACAGTAGTGAGTAAATTCTAGGAGTATCACTCAGATTGCCTGGCTTAGAGAAACAAATTTGGGTCAGACTGTTTGACTGTGATCTAAAAGGTTTGTAGAAGCACTGGCATCCACAAGAGCTTTCCACTCCATTCAATGGGGGTAGTTCTGCATGCATAGTTTGGAGATACACAGTAAAGTTCTCACATGAAAATACTCCATGCTCAGGTGGGAATACCATCTTCACACAGCATCATGTATGTCTAAGGAGTTTTTCAATCAGGTCTCAGATATGTAATTGCCATTGGTCAGATTCCTTAATCATTGCTTAGATTGTGCTTTTCTGAAAATTTCCAACGTATTATTTGGAAATACATCCCACTGGAATAAATGGGACACACCACCAAGGAATGTGTTTATGATTGACACGCTAGTGATTTTGTGAATGTTACTCTCTTGGATAAAAATAATAAAACTGCAAGGTTTCTTGTGAACCTTGTTAAAGCTCTCTTTTTTGTTCTATAGTAATATTAAGCCTTTAATGCTTCCCTGTGGCGAGCATATGACCCAGTAAACTACCCTGGGGACTTTTCACAGGGTGGAGTAAGAAATGCATAAAACCAATAAAACAATACAGCATTGAGACAGAGACAAGTACTGCCCAAGTGCCACTATTAATCATATAAATAAACACGAACAAACTATTTCAACATGTATTTGCCTATCACAGCCAAGCTACCTGTGACAGAAATACTGAGCCTAGCATTTGCACAAAAGGAAATGTTTTATCAGGCTCATAAATATAAAAAAGATTGGTTCCTGGTTTTCATCTCTTGGTCACATTGCAACATGATCAAAAGACACAGGATAGCTCTGTACCTGAAGCACACTGAAAAGCATACCGTAATTTCTTCCTGTGTGGTTATTATTATTTTCCAGAGATGTCACATGGCACAAGATGGCAGGAGCACTTCCCACAGGCGCTGGAAAAGATCTTGTCCAGCAACAGAGGCATCCTGGATTGGGAAGCGGGTAGTTTGTGCCCGGCAACTTGTCACTCATGTCACTGGAGAGACATAACAACAGGCCATGGACCCATTACTGCAGGTCCAGCCACAAGCCTTAACCCAGTGGTTCTCAAACTGTTTTCTTGCACCACACTGATTTTTTGTTGACAAGAAATACATTGGGAAAGAACAAGAAACAACTCCTAGCAGTGCTTGATTTATAAAAACATAGAACACAACTACTTTATATGATCATGTGACACCCAGAAAGTATAAAGCAATGCAGCTACTTAAGTACATGAATCATTCCCAAAATATAAACGAGCCTCTTGCATAGTACCTTAAGTATGTACACAAACTCAACGAGAGGTGTAAGCTTACTTTTGCTGGGTAATCTCATTTATATTGGTCTAATTTGGGACAAACGGACTCTCATTTCCTCATCAACACAAAGAAGCCTTTCTCTTTTCTGATCTTATATCATATTTGTCAGAAAAGATATCCACCCTAACTGTTCGATCAAAAGCAGAACATTGCGAGCCCTTCTTGCCATCTCTCTTTCTCTCCCCCCTTTCACGTCAAAAGCCAGTATGTAGTAGTACTTTGTCACACACTAATGTGACCAAGAATTAGAATTCAGAGTGGCTGAAAGGGAAGAGAGATAGGGTTACATTGGTAGGAACAGGATAGGGGGTCCCCAGGGCCAGGAAGCAAATTAAACCCTGGTCATAATGGTGTCCCTGAGTGTGGCTCGTTATTTTCTCCGTGTACGCGAAGGGCTGCCATTCACGTCTAAGATCTGCACTTAGGATTTGACTACAGCGAATGTGAAAGCTGCCTCCCACCATCGTCACTGGATGGCAATTGATTAGGCCAGGCACCCCCAAACTCAAACCCTCCAGCTGTTTTGGGACTACAATTCCCATCCTCTCTGACCACTGGTCCTGTTAGTTAGGGATGATGGGTGTTGTAGTCCGAAAACAGCTGGAGGGCAGTGTTTGGGGATGCTTGGTTAGGCTTCTCCCCAAGAAAGTGCCACATCCTTTGTTCATCTCATCCACCTACATTGCTGCAATATAGAAGCTCTCTCTCTCTCCAGTCATGACAAGGGGCATTTTGCATGCTGTATAAAATTAACAAAGTGTGACAACTATCTAGTTATTAGGGAGGTCCAAAAATTTGAGGCTAGTTACAAATGATGACAGCGTTTGGACTAAAGTGGGTGAGAGTTGAAGCTTTAACTAAACTTTTAGAATTTTTTGGAGGGGGGGGATATCAATTTCCATTTTAAAAAAAACATTGAGCTTTTGCACAAGAGTGCACAAGATCTTCCTATTAGTGTTATATTATAAGCCTGATGTATGTACTGAGATTGGTCTCCCAGGTAATCCCCAGCATTTACTGTGAGAACATCATCTCCAAACTGGGTATGTGGCAATTGCTGGAAATAGGTTTTTTTTTCTTTGGTACTGGAGGCCACTGGAAACAAAATGGCTAGGTTGTGCTTGGGTGGGAACACAAAGCTGGAGTGCTGAAATAGAGCTCATCCACTGAAATGTCACCATGCCCTCAAAAATGGGGGGGGGGGAGTTCCACGCTAGCAGTGGCTGCAGACAGTATAACAGGTTATTTTTTCATTTATCGGATCCATTTTAAATGTGAAAAGGGGGCTGGCATTATGATGTGGATATTGTACTACGGAAAACTTTTGGGCCTGACCAGGACTGACTTGACAATAAAATCCTGCCTGGAAATGCCCTTTAAGGTGACACAAGAGTCTCTGTGTAAGAGACTTAACTTTGAAAACTAGCCTCGCCAGAATCCTTTTCCTTGGACACCCTCTAAGGGCAACAGAACGCATCTGCATAGGCAGCCCCGTCCTAAGCAAGTTTATTCTTCGTGTGACGTACTTCCAAGTTAAATGTGCACAGGGTATATGTATATGCACTCACCCGAGTTAAATCCCACTGAAGTCAACGGGGCTTACTGCTGACTAGACACGCAAAGGATTGCAGTTGGGTTTCTCTCTCGGCGTAGTGCTTCCCACCATGCCCGTGGAAAATGCGGTACTATGGCTATTTTAGGAGTATATTTCCGTTTTCAGAAAGCCCGGGCTATTGTTATATTTTCTCTCAAGCAGTTCCGCAAACTTTGACCCTCTGAACAAGAGCCAGAAAGAGGGGGGCGTGGCTTCTGGCACACGTGGGGGAATTGGGCTGCGTAATTGGATTCCGGAGGGGACCTCTCTCCGCTTCGAACGTCATTAAGGTTCTACAGAGAATGCACCTCCCCACGCAAGGCAGGAACGTAAAGGAAGTAAAGGAGCGTGGGAGTGGCTACACGTCAGCGCCGAACACGTGTCGTTGTGTTCCCGCGTTATGAAGTCCCGAGAACAAAAAACAAAAACGAAAACAAAAAGCACAGTGTGGTTCAAAACAACAGTGCAACGGTCCAAGGACTTCGCTACCGTAGCGAACTTTCTTTCCCCTGCCTACAACCTCAAGAGAGGCCTAAGCCGCCTCAGCCCGTCTGGGCGCTAGTTTGCATTGTGACCTAGGAAGGTGTTACTCGGAAGGCAACGGTGCGCCCCGTTGCAAAACGACGTAGCCGGAGAGCGAGTGTTTGTGCAGAGAGGGGGGAGGGAGGGGGCTGCGCGGGGCCGACAGGGCAGCGGGGCGGCCAGGTCCTCCAGCAAGCGCCGCCGGATTTTGGGAACAGCCTGGCAGGAGGGGGCCCGCTGGAAGGGCGGCGGCGGCGGCGGCTGCTCGGCTCCCGCCATGGGGGTGACCGTGGAGGCGCGCAACGTTTACAGATACCCCTTCGAGCAGGTAGTGGCCAGCTACCTCCGTAAGGTAAAAAAAGGAAGCTCCTTTTCTTTCTTCCCCCTTCCCCGAAGCTGCTGGCGGGCGCGCGCGCGCGTGTGTGGCTCCGTTTCTTTGGGCTCAAGGGGGTTCATTCACAAGTGAGGGAGGGGGAGGATAAGGAGGAGAAATGGCGGCAACGGTGTGCCTCAACCGGTTCTCAATCTTTATTTTGAACACTCTCCACGAACGCCCTCTCCAGTCTGGCAAAACTAATTGGAAGTGTTTACCAGCCTCCGATTTTCTCCTTTGGTTGTTAGCAGAGCCCCGACCTCAGTGTCCCCTTGCAGTTTTCTGTTGCTGGCCACAGAACACGCGGTGAGGACGAGCCTTTGGGGTATTTTGGGGGTGCGTGTTTTTTGTGTCGCGGGTGGGGGCCGTGCTATCTTCCCCAGCTTCCATTCTCCTGGCTGAGTCAGAGGCTCCCCGTGTTTATCGGATGGGGGTGTGAACGCACCTCCAGATCTCTCCTTCCCACTGCTGCGTTTCGCACGTGCTCTCTCTCCGGCACGTTTTTCCTCCTGGCGATTGTTGGTGGGCGCTGCTGTTTTTCTTGCTTAGTTTTCACGACAGTGCTACTTCGTCAGAACTTATGAATACCAAGGCGCTCCTGCCCACTCCTCTGAATTGAGACAAGGTTTTTTGTGCCTTGCAGGGCGTAGTCAGGATTTTTTTGGGGGGGGGCAGGCCTTTTGTTTTGTTTTTGGCAGGGGGCAGAAACTCGGTTAACTATGTATTATTATTGATGGGGGGGTTGCCCCTCCCCCTCCCCTCCCAGCTACGCCCATGGTGTCTTGTAAACAGTACTTTCCAAATTGCCTGTCTTCATCTCCTTGGATGAATTCTGAAGCAGCATTCAAGATGCCCTTCACAGATTGGAGAACTGGCCAAAACTAACAAGGCATGTCATAGGACCAAATGAAAGGTTCTGCACTTAGGCAGGAAGAACCAGCTGCTTAAATGTAAGATGGGGTACACCTGACTTACTGGTAATACACATGCAAAGGATCTAGGGGTCTTAGTGGACCACAAACTAAACATGAGATTCCAACTAAATATCAGGAAGAACTTTTTGGCAGTAAGAGCCAACTGTGAAACAGACTCCCTTGGAAGGTGGCAAACTCTCCTTCCTAGGGTGTTTTTAAGCAGAGGTTGGATAGCCATCTGTCGTTGATGCTTTAGCTGAGATTCTTGCATTGCAGGGGGTTGGACTAGATTACCCTTGGGGTTCCTTCCAGCTCTACAACTGTATGATTTTATGCTCATCTAAATACCCTTAAAGGGAAACCACACATGTGATGTATCAACATCAATCAAATGTGGGAGTTATAAAAGCATGGATGATGGTCCCCAAATCTTAGTACTGTACTGCAACTTGTATGGTTTAATGCTGGTTTTATGTAGACTTTTGTACTGGTGCTACTTTCATATTGATTGTATTTGGTTGTTAATTGCATCTGTGTTTTATTGTTTCTAATTTGCAAACTGCCCAGGGGACATGGTTAATTAGGCGGTATATAAATGCCACAAATATCTAAATAAATAAAGCAATGAAAATATGGAGCTGATAAAATGCACTTGTGCCTTTGGCTATAATCTGGCAGCAAGCCATGGCCCAAGAGAATGCTAGCCTGTAAAAAATTATTTGCAAAGGGGAGCAAATAATATCCATGCATCTTGTGTGGAGTGTAGGCCCTGTCTGGCTTCATCTACCTGCCACAGGTGGCCAAACATAGTTGCAGAGGAAGCTGATGTGTAATAGGGCATAATGATACCCAAGCCTGTTTTCTTGTTCTTATTTTGGGGTAAGGTTTATCCTTTTTATGTTATTGTAGTCAATTAACATTCATCTATCTTTTTGATGTATTTTATATTTTGTTTCATGTATGCTTTTACAGATGTAAGTCACTTTGAGACTTTTTGTTGTTGCAAGTGATGAATATGTGTGATCAATACTACTACCATTAATTAATACTGATGTGGTTAGGATTGCATAGTTAGCCATGGCATTCACATCAGGTTCTGGTTTGAAACCTTGGCTCAAATGAAACCCTTACCTTGGGTTACTTAAAAGCAAGGGTGCCAGAGGTGAGATCTAAAAATGACTTATTTTTTGTATTTCCAAAGTGGGATTATTGGAGCTCACATCTGGAATCAAGCAAACCCTATTGAAATTAATGAGTTTATTTTTAAGAAGGAATGCACAGGATCATTTGCTGCTTTTGTCAAACTGTTTTGCTACCATTTAATAACATGATACCACTAGTACAAATGAGTCCAGGCCAGTGAACACATTGCCTTCAGCTCCCAGAGGAAATATCAGTGGCCTTGTGTGAACAGTTGGGGCAGCCTTACCCCAACCATTCTTGGGGATGCTTAAGACTTAGGCGCCCTGAGGAAAGGCAGAAGAGAGGAAGCCGAGGCAGGGAGCTAGTGCCATCCGCTTCTGAAGTTGGCCTTAGAATATTTTGTATCATTTGTGTGTTAATGTTTTGAACAGTAAACAGCCTTGGATGCCTTGGCAATTAAGGTGGTGTATAAATGCAATAAATAAATAATAAAATGAATACTGTACTGTTATGTTACTGTTTATTGATACATTGTGTAACCATATTGATAAGATGTAACCATAAAGGCACAGTTCTTCATTGGTCTGCAAGAACTTTGCACTGTCATCTTAAGTCTGAAACAGACTGCAGGATATGTGAGAAACATCTGTATTCCCCTTAATGTTAATAGATTGTAGAGATTCATTAATTTAAAATTTTAAAATTCTAAATTTTAACTTTAAATGTAAATCCCAATTCCTTGAAGTGGATTTTAATCTTTTAACACAATTCAAACTTCTAATCTTATACAGTAGTTGGTTTATGGATTGTCTTCATTTCCTTCTACTATGCAGTTTTAATCTGAAATCTTAGGTGCAGTACTGCACCCAGAGCTCAGAAACTACTCACGCTAATGAAATTCTCTGTTGCAAAATGCACCCAGAACAATGAGAGTTTCAAACACTGCTGCGAAAATGCCTATGTTCAAACTAACAAAAAAATGTTTCAGGTATGCCAAAATGATATGTGTGCTATGCATTCAAATAATTTAGGGCACGCATGCACTCATCACTAGAGCTCCATCACTTCACAAGTCATTACTAATGTAACATAAATGAAAAATGGGTGTCATCAGCATACTGGGGGAATTATCTTGAGTGCAAGTAATATAAGACTGACTCCCAATCCTTTGGTGCTTGCTGTTTAGCTTTAGGGGGAAGCAAAGTCTTTCTTTATGGTGTGTGTGGTTTTTAGATGACAAAAACTAGAGGGAGAGACCTCTTTTTTTTTTACCTTTCCCAAACCTCCTAGAGGCACTGCCTCTACCTTGGGACTCAAGGGAGTAGCACAGGCATCCCCAAACTGCAGCCCTCCAGATGTTTTGGCCTACAACTCCCATGATCCCTAGCTAACAGGACCAGTGGTTGGGGAAGATGGGAATTGTAGTCCAAAACATCTGGAGGGCCGAAGTTTGGGGATGCCTGGAGTAGCAAGTATTTCTCTTGTTTCCTTTAAATAAATAATAGAATTACAAATCTGCAAGAGAGCTTGATCAATGGCCTGCTCAATGCATGGTGGAACAGCAGTGTCCCAGACAGATGACCACATATTTTACATAAATTCCTCCAGGGAGGGAGAAGCTCTTGCTGTTTCTTCTCTAAAGCGCCTCACAGGCTGGGCCTTACTATCTCATTTGGCCTTGGGGTTTGGGGAAGGTAAAACACATCAGGAGTTTTCTCTGTGTCTTTTGTACTTCTTCATAACCCAATTGCAAGTGGTAGAGATCACAGCCTCTTCTTGAAGCTTCAAGCACATCACAGAAGAACACTAGATTGACTCTTGGGGGCAAGCTTCATGTTACACACAGATGCCTAATTCTCCCCTAAAGGGACCCCTGTCCATTAGGTCCAGTTGCGGACGACTCAGGGGTTGCGGCACTCACCTCGCTTTATTGGCTGAGGGAGCCAGCATTTGCCCACAGACTAAGCCACTTCTGGCGAACCAGAGCAGCGCACAGAAATGCCATTTACCTTCCCGCCAGAGCAGTACCTATTTATCTACTTGCACTTTGATGTGCTTTCGAACTGCTAGCTTGGCAGGAGTTGGGACAGAGCAACATGAGCTCACCCGGTCGTGGGGATTCGAACCCCCGACCTTCTGATCAGAAAGCCCTAGACCACAGCGCCACCCGCAGCCAATTCTCCCCTACCAATCTTTTAAAATGAAAAAGGAGCCTTAGGGAGTTGCCATCTTCCTTTTGAGCGCTCCCCCTTACATGCTGGTCTTACCTGATAGCTGGTTAGGAAGGGCTATTTTCATTTAAGGAAAAAAAAAGAGGTTACATGCATCTGTGTTTGATGTCTGGCTTTGGTGTTCATCTCCTATGTATTTTCCTATTCTTTTATTGTTAATCTGAATAGAAGTATAGAAACTATTTAATTATAGATGTTCATAATATGGTGACTTTATTGCCCTCTAGCTGTGGCTTTTGAGAAATGAAACTGAAATTTAAAAGTAATTGCTATTTCTTTGCCAGTTTTTTAATCGGCATACTGTACTAAGGTCAGATGACCCTTGCTCAATACTGTCCCTCCTCTGCTCAAGGAGTATAGAAGGACAACTTTTTGAGCAACCCGGTACTTTTCATTCAGTGGAATGACTTCACTGGCAGGCTTGTAGTTTTTGCACCATACTTTCTCTTCCTACTTTCTGTTGAGCTGAATGTAAGAGAATGGAGAGGCACTGCCATTGAGGTGTTCTTCCACCTTATATCTAGCAATGTAAGCTTTATTGCAAACTCTGCTGTTATCAGTTTCATTTTTATCTAGTTTTGCTTCTCAACATGTGCATTTCTCTTGTAATTAATGTAACCCCCATCTTTACAGATCATCATTGCATCTAGTAACAGTGCAGTTTCTGCCCAGTGCAATTCTTCACCTGTGTATTTTGCTTTTTAATTTAATCTAAATCTGTGTGTGAGGTATTGAGTGAAACAATTCCTATTAGTTTGGGTCATGCCTTTCCAATTTAAGCTGCAAACCTGCTCAATTAAAATCAATGAGGTGGTTATTGTTTGTTTTTAATAATGACTGACTTCACCCTTTGATTCAGAGTTGTTCAGAATTTGTAAATGCTATGTATGTCAGTTGATTTCATGCAGTATGCCACTGTTATCTACACCAGATAGGTTATTTCTGCATGATCTGTTGTTGTTGTTGTTGTTGAGCATACATTTAATTGACCTTTCTCTAGTGATGGTCAGTTTCCTTGGTTCATTTTGGTTGTTGCTTGCAACCCTGAGGTGGAATTGGCTCTTCTACACCAGTCCAGTATACTGACAAATCTTTTTCCTTTTCCACTGCCTAAATACTTAGTAATATTCCTTCTCATTCTCATTAAGACAGCAGCAAAATATTAGTTTGGATTATTAGTTTTCTAAAAGCCACAAACTCTGAAGATGAATCTAGACAGGCATCACCTTAGCACTTTAAAAAAACCAAGGGTAGCCATGTGATCCATAAGGAAATAAAAATCCAGAAATCCACAGTTGGATGATACCTTTATTAGGACAAAACAGAAAATGTGTCAAGCTGTTATTCAAGATGCATGATAGAGATGGTTGGACCTGAAGCATGCTTCAGGTGGCAAAAAAGGAAGGTTCACTTGGCATTTGATTCAGAGGCTGTACATGTGTGTTTGAGGAGTGGATGCAAGGGAAAGTAGCATTTACTCCACAGCAGTAAAAACTGAACTTCTGTGTACAATATGTATCTGTAAATTATTGTACTTTAATGTTTTGTTGGAAGCTGCCCAGAGTGGCTGGGGAATCTCAGCCAGATGGGTGGGGTATAAATAATAATAATAATTATCACCATCATCAATAGCCTGAGAAGTATGATTGTGTGGGAAGGCTATCACTCCATAACTGAACATTTTGACTTGATTTTGAACACCAGATTGCACTGAGACAGACCAGTAGTTTTAAACTTAAAAAGTAACTAACAATGTTGAAAAAAGAAAGCATTTTAGTTTTGCTGCTCAAGAAAAGGTGAAACGTGTCTGTGCTTGGTCATGGGAATGTGAGAAATGCTTTTGAAGGGTTGAGGCAACTAATTTGGGGGAAATTCATAATTTTCTGAGGAATGCTTACTAAATCCTTGTGAGTAAACTGCATTTTTGCAGCACCTGAGCCATAAATTCTGGTTGCTAGTGTGTGTGGGGTGTGTGTGTGTGACATTTCTTCTCTGTCCATCACATCCATGTAAACATGTTGTGTGGCAGCCATGGGCAGCTTATTACTAATTGAGGAAACCACCCACACCTATGATGCTCCTACAGTTTTTTGTACCTAATTTAAGTGTGTGTGTGTGTGTGTGTGTGTGTGTGTGTGTGTGTGTGTATGAGTTCCTCATGAGTGTTGACATTTGTTCTGCACCTTTCTTTCCCAACATACCTTTCTTCAACTGTCAAAGTTTTTTTTCTTTTTTAAAAAGGGTGAGCAGTCTTTCCTCCCATGACAAGCCGTTGCACAATTCTATGATTCTATATCTTCACTGTCATCACACTCCTTTGGCTACTGTAAGGACAGCAACATAAAGGGAGCGGCTTCAGTTGCTCAAAAGCATGTGCAGGGATCCTGTGGAATCTCATCTTTGCTCTGTGCCATAACTACTAATGTAGAAGGAATGAGATCTGAAGCAGGTAGACGCTTCACTTTGAGTAAAATAAAATACCAGCCACTTTAGATAGATTTTGAAAATAGCAACTTGGTTTCTAACTTCTGCTGGTTTGTTTGCTTTTTGGTCTTGTCAACCCCTTACTGTGTTTGATATGTGTTCTCTTACTAGCTGTGGCATGCATTTAGTAGAGTTTACTTTACGATACATTTATTTGCTGTGATATCCTGGAAGCCTGAAATCGTTGGAACGGATTTCTTTCCTACTGGGATTTAAAAGAGAATATTTTGCAGTCCTGTGATGCTTCCATTTTTTTAAAGTTGTATTTGAGCATGTATACTTAAATATCAACTCAGTTCTTGCATTGAAGGATATTGGTTATCATTACAAAGTATATTAAACCATGCTGAATTCTCTGTGCAGTCAACTAGAAGACTAGATGGTTCTCTTACTATGATTTGATTTAAGCCATTTATGTGTTTGTGAATGTTATATAGCATGCTTGCATTGTTTTTGGGTTTTCATCGTATTCTAAGGATTGTATCTACTCTTAACCTTGTTGGAAGCCCCATTTGAAAAGTGAATTCATGCTGACTTTTGTGATACTTATTTTGTTTTGTCTTTGTGGAAGGTTTGTATGGAAAACAAATGTTTTTCAGAAAAAGCAGTACATAAAGCAAAAACAATATTAATAATTGCATAATATGCAAACACGGTGTTTCAAAGTAATCCTTCTTTTTCAATAGACAACAGAGCAGGAAAATCACCATTATAGCTCATCATATGTCAGAATTCAGTGATGAGCACTACTTGATCTTCACACCAATTAGTGCTTTCATCTCCTCCCTGTTAAAACAGCCTCTCCCTGCATCATAAGCAAATGTCTTTATAGTGTCATTGGAGTGGAGTTTCAAAAGCAGTTGTGACCTGGTGCTTTGTAGAGGATGGTAGAAGGGGAGAGAAAGAATTACAGTCCCGATAAGTAATCCCAAAGTCTCCACATGCAAAGCTTGCTGAATTGTTGGCCTCTTCTTAATGTAGCATTGTTGTTGTTTAGTCGTTTAGTCGTGTCCGACTCTTCGTGACCCCATGGACCATAGCACGCCAGGCACTCCTGTCTTGCACTGCCTCCCGCAGTTTGGTCAAACTCATGTTCGTAGCTTCGAGAACACTGTCCAACCATCTTGTCCTCTGTCGTCCCCTTCTCCTAGTGCCCTCAATCTTTCCCAACATCAGGGTCTTTTCCAAGGATTCTTCTCTTCTCATGAGGTGGCCAAAGTATTGGAGCCTCAGCTTCACGATCTGTCCTTCCAGGGAGCACTCAGGGCTGATTTCCTTCAGAATGGATAGGTTTGATCTTCTAGCAGTCCATGGGACTCTCAAGAGTCTCCTCCAGCACCATAATTCAAAAGCATCAATTCTTCGACGATCAGCCTTCTTTATGGTCCAGCTCTCACTTCCATACATCACTACTGGGAAAACCATAGCTTTAACTATACGGACCTTTGTCGGCAAAGTGATGTCTCTGCTTTTTAAGATGCTGTCTAGGTTTGTCATTGCTTTTCTCCCAAGAAGCAGGCGTCTTTTAATTTCGTGACTGCTGTCACCATCTGCAGTGATCAAGGAGCCCAAGAAAGTAAAATCTCTCACTGCCTCCATTTCTTCCCCTTCTATTTGCCAGGAGGTGATGGGACCAGTGGCCATGATCTTGGTTTTTTTGATGTTGAGCTTCAGACCATATTTTGCGCTCTCCTCTTTCACCCTCATTAAAAGGTTCTTTAATTCCTCCTCGCTTTCTGCCATCAAGGTTGTGTCATCTGCATATCTGAGGTTGTTGATATTTCTTCCGGCAATCTTAATTCCGGTTTGGGATTCATCTAGTCCAGCCTTTCGCATGATGAATTCTGCATATAAGTTAAATAAGCAGGGAGACAATATACAACCTTGTCGTACTCCTTTCCCAATTTTGAACCAATCAGTTGTTCCATATCCAGTTCTAACTGTAGCTTCTTGTCCCACATAGAGATTTCTCAGGAGACAGATGAGGTGATCAGGCACTCCCATTTCTTTAAGAACTTGCCATAGTTTGCTGTGGTCGACACAGTCAAAGGCTTTTGCATAGTCAATGAAGCAGAAGTAGACGTTTTTCTGGAACTCTCTAGCTTTCTCCATAATCCAGCGCATGTTTGCTATTTGGTCTCTGGTTCCTCTGCCCTTTCGAAATCCAGCTTGCACTTCTGGGAGTTCTCGGTCCACATACTGCCTAAGCCTGCCTTGTAGAATTTTAAGCATAACCTTGCTAGCGTGTGAAATGAGCGCAATTGTGCGGTAGTTGGAGCATTCTTTGGCACTGCCCTTCTTTGGAATTGGGATGTAGACTGATCTTCTCCAATCCTCTGGCCATTGCTGAGTTTTCCAAACTTGCTGGCATATTGGGTGTAGCACCTTAACAGCATCATCTTTTAAAATTTTAAATAGTTCAGCTGGAATATCATCACTTCCACTGGCCTTGTTATTAGCAATGCTTTCTAAGGCCCATTTGACTTCACTCTCCAAGATGTCTGGCTCAAGGTCAGCAACCACACTACCTGGGGTGTATGAGACCTCCATATCTTTCTGGTATAATTCCTCTGTGTATTCTTGCCACCTCTTCTTGATGTCTTCTGCTTCTGTTAGGTCCTTACCACTTTTGTCCTTGATTATGGTAATCTTTGTACGAAATGTTCCTTTCATATCTCCAATTTTCTTGAACAGATCTCTGGTTTTCCCCATTCTATTGTTTTCCTCTATTTCTTTGCATTGCTCATTTAAGAAGACCCTCTTGTCTCTCCTTGCTGTTTTTTGGAAATCTGCATTCAGTTTCCTGTATCTTTCCCTCTCTCCCTTGCATTTTGCATGCAATGTAGCATGGCATGTAATGTAGCATGTAATGTAGCATGGCATCTGTTAAATTTTCAGGAAAATTGAATCTTTTTAATACATCTAATCAATAAATTAGAGCACCCAGCAAAGTGAATCACATAATTGCAATAAACCATAGAGATTGCTGTGACCTATGGGTGATCTTAAAAATGAAGAATATATCTAATGTATGCTCATTATATACAGGGGCCACCTGTGTGGTTCTGACATAGAATATATCTAATGTATGCTCATTATATACAGGGGCCACCTGTGTGGTTCTGACATAGAGATATTATACCACAGAGAAGTAGCTCCTATGCCTCTGTGATAAACACGTGATTCTAACCTTTTCCTGGGTCACTGTAAAACCTTTTGTATCTTTTGATCTCTGATGGAAGAAGGGTGTGCTGCCTAACTTTAAAACAAAGTTTCCAGCTTGGTGATATAACACACTAGTATTCAATATGGGTCCAACCTGAGGTGCTTGTGATTGTTACCTAATTTGTAGCAGGTTTACAAGACACCTCATAAAGACGCCACTTTCTCATTCAGCTGTGAAATCTGCTAAGCAGTCGGTTTTGAAGCTTTGGAAGACTGGATGAGCATCAGTTAATCTGTAGGGATCCCAGGAATAAACAGCCACAGTGCATGTTTTCCCCACTACACACACACCCTTGCTGGTTGCTGTCTGCTACTTGCCTATTTGATGCACTTGAACAGTTGACCACGAGATGGCATCATATCATTTTTGAAGGCTGTGGTCTAGTTGAAGAAGTTTTTTTGTTTTTGGAAAGAAATGTTAACAGTGCTCACCAGTAAAACGGAACTTTCAGCTAAGCTCACTGATCCATATATTTTACCTATGCAAAGCAAATGCCCACCAAGCAGTGAAGAATGCTACCATTCTACATATCTCTGAGACCTCCTCCTCCTCCCTCTCTTTTTACATGTAACTGATAGCTATATGTAGCTAAATTGTTTTCACATGTAGGGTTTATATGGTAATCATCACCTCCAACTGTTATATGGTACAACCGTATGGAACGGCAATGTGAGATCTTTCTTGCTTTCTCTTTTCCTTGCGCAGGTGATTGAGGCACAACGGGTCATAGAAACATAACTCACCAATTTAGAATGCAACTTGAGATACTAGCATCCATGAAAGTAGCTGACATAATGGTTGTTGTTTAGTCGTTTAGTCGTGTCTGACGCTTCATGACCCCATGGACCAGAGCACGCCAGGCTCTCCTGTATTCCACTGCCTCCTGAAATTTGGTCCTAACCATATAGGTACCATATAATGGTAGAATCATAGAATTGCAGAGTTGGAAGGGACCGCAAGGATCACCTTGCCCAACTCCCTGTAAGGCGGGGGGAGGGGATCTTTTTGCTCTCTACCCTGACTGAGCTATCCCAGCATGAGAACATAACCTATATATCCAACAGAGAGATTATCCAGCTTGATCAATCAATGCATTTCTCCCTTTTGGGTTTTCTGCATTCTGTTTATAAACAAGGTATTAACAGACTTGGGGAAAGCTGTGATGCTGCTAATACAGTGGTACCTCGGTTTATGAACACAATTGGTTCCGGACGTCTGTTCATAAACTGAAGCGTTCATAAACTGAAGCGAACTTTCCCATTGAAAGTAATGGAAAGTAGATTAATTCATTCCAGACAGGTCCACGGAGTACTCAACCTGAAGCGTACTTAACCCGAAGCATGGGTGTAATTGGTTCCGGAAGTCTGTTCATAAACTGAAGCGTTCATAAACTGAAGCGAACTTTCCCATTGAAAGTAATGGAAAGTGAATTAATCCGTTCCAGATGGGTCCGCGGCATTCATAAACCGAAAATTCATAAACCGAGGTTCCACTGTAGTTAAACCGTCCACATACTCAAAAGCTTTTAACTCATCTCCCTTATATTAAGCTGTGCACAAAATTGAGTCTATTCCTAGTTAAATACTTGGGTAATAGAGTCTGCTATTTAGTGGAAGACTTATGCAAATGGCTTTTTTTGTTTCACACGAATGGTTCTTATAGACTGTAGGTTTCATTGATAATGTAATTAGACTGTTACTTACCATTTGAAAGCAGCAAGCTGCATGGAAGCATCAGATTTAACTGCCATATACTTCACTTAATGAAACTTCTTACAGTGAACATAGAAATGCATAGTTCAGTTAGTATCTGGAGTTTTTCTGTGTTTTCTCATATGGCATTCATATTTACTTGTATACCTGGCTTTTATCATCACTGTACAACCCATTTACTACTACTATCTTTTGTCTAATATCAGTCTTGTGCTGTCTTCCTGTCCCCCACTTCCTGGTTCAGTTTCCAGAGAAGGAGATTGGAATATTGTTCAATTTTGAACACATTTGGGGAGCTGAGGGTTTTCTTTCTTTCTTTCTTTCTTTCTTTCTTTCTTTCTTTCTTTCTTTCTTTCTTTCTTTCTTTCTTTCTTTCTTTTAAAAAGCCATATCATGGTTTCAGTTTGTGGTCCCCAAACACAGTTGGAAACAAATCACTGTGCCCTGGGAAAACTCTGTTGGGTTATATTGAAAGTGGGTCCCTTCTGTGCATTAGCCCAAGGTTTGCTGCAGCTTGTGTATGTGAAAAGAAACCATGGTTTCTAGCTGTACTTTAACCTGGCCAATGTGTTAAGATTGAGAGATTCAAAACACACCCTGTGATCATATTGACACTTCACCCTGTCAAATAGACACACTACTACTCCAACGTCCCACATAAAAAGAAATGCTTAGGGTGGTAGCAGAGGGGGGAGTTGAAGTATAAATACTATTCAAAATGTATCCTAAAATGGAAAGAGGTGGATTCTGAGTTTTGATACAGAAATTCAAAGGCCGGGTTTTCTATTTCAAAATTGTTTATTGGTTGTGTAGGAAAGAGAATGATCTTTGCTTCTTTTAAGATGAGCTTTAAGGCCGTTAAAATGGAATGAGCATGCAAGAGTATGCATTTCAAATTCCCCCATGCAACTCTTAGGGTAGATTCACCCAGTTTTCCTCACACCACAAAAGAGTTTTAAGTCCTTAAATCCACCCTGGTGTGTTTCCAGTTTTTCATCACGGCTCACAGATGTGCATAGCCTTCATCTGAAAGGCCTGGGTCCATTTGATGTGGAGTTTGGACGATATCACACAGGTTTAAAATCCCTATCTCATTCATTTTACTGTTTTGAAGGCACCTTGTAACCTAGATCACAATTATAAAATATGTGCTTAATGTGTTTTATGTGGCAATGGTGAAGAGAGTTAACTGACCATTTAAAGAAGTTTGTTGTTTTACTGATGGGAATTTCTTAATTGGCTTAAACAATCACAGCAAACACCTGACATAAACCAGCCACTACATTCAGATCTGTTGAGAAATACCATGCAAATTCTAATAGAATTTTATCAATGAGCGGGAAATTTCCTTCTATGTACCTACTTACTGATTTAATTAACGTATATACATCACTTTTCAGGAAAAAAACGTTTCCCAAAGTGTTTAACACATAGTCAGTTGTGATGTCTACTCTCTTGCCTTTTCCTTTAGTATCCAAGTCCCATGGAGAAGCATGTCACGGCTGTAAAAACGGTAGAAGAAAAAACAGGTAAGTTGGACACTTCACTGTTGCTTAGAAGGCTCCAGAAAGTTTTCAGTAATTTACAGGTACGTGAAAGCAGTAGCTAAGGTTACTCAGAGGTTTGGGGTGAAATGTCACCACTATGTTGTGACCCTTGGCTCTACCTTGGAGCTAAATGGAGGGGAGAAGCACACTGAAACTAAATCTAGCTAGAAGGGGTGGTCTTGGCTAGGGGTTCTTCCAGTTGGGGGTTAGGCGCACAAGCTTATTCTGTGTGGTTTGCACTCTTGGCGAAGGATCAGGTATGCAGCTTGGAGGTGCTGCTTTATCTTTTCTGAATGTAATGGAAATTATTCCTTGTCTAGAACTCGCCTCACACATTGCTTGAGGCAGCTGGCACAAATCATGCCCTGACTTAAAGTGCCTCCGGTTTGGTTTAGGCAGGTGATAATGAGCCAGTAGGGTTCTCTTTCAGCCTTCTAGTCCTCTAAACTTGTACTGCTAAGGTTGTGAGGTAAAGGGAGATTGGAGGAAAGGTCTCCCTTGCCTACCCCAGAGTACCTTCATCTTCTTTGCCTGCCTGGAGTATCTGTCTGAGTAGGTTTGCCTAAACAGAAAAGATTTTAGCAGGCACTGAAAAGAAAACAGTGAAAAGGCCTGCCTAATGGTGAGGGAGTTTGAATGTAAAAGCTGCCACACTAAAACACCAATTCCTAACAAGTTCAGAATAAATGTTACGGGGCAGCTGTAAAAATGCCACTTCCAGAGATTGAAGCAGTTTTGTGGGCACGCATGGGGTGAGCCGACCCATTGATATAGATGTGGCAGTGGTTACTGAATTGCTTGCGCCTTAATTTGGGAGCTGTGGATCAGGTGATCTCGCATTGAACCTCCTGAATTCCTCCCCGCACCCAACCCTTACCCATTACTAAAGTTGCAGTCAGTATCCATAAATATTCATCCCTGTTTCTGAGATTCAGCCTCTGTGGCTCAGAGCACTTTGGAGATAGCAATTTGCGAACTATCTGCCTGGCTCTCGTTCTTTCTGTGCATTGCCCTCATCTCTCAACTGGCTCTTGAAGACAAATTGCCCAGTTGCCCACCATTAGGAAGCGGTTGCAGACGGAGTTTATTGCAGCCAGACTGCTTTTTCTCTTCTCCCAGAAGAACCCTCTTCTCAGCCAAGTCTCTCATACTGAGATGGCAGAAGAACAGAAAGTAGGAGCAGTCTGGGTGGAGGAAAGGAATTAGTGTTGTTCCCCCTCCCCAATGCAGATGCTGCAGAAGGACTACATAAAAGGTGATCGCTGCTGCAAGAAGCTGAAGCTGAGGCAGGCAGGGCTCTCAGCACAAATCTCCCCTTTCCCATTTTTCACACCATTCACTTGGGTCTTTTGAGAGGTCTGGGCTGGGGAGTTTAGGAGCACCAAGTTATTCTCCCCCACCACTGAAAAAAAGAGAGACTCGAATTCTGGATTTTCCATTGCATATTATATATAATAATAGTTTTAGCCATCCCTTTCTCTTGGGAAATACAAGTTTATGACCCCTTGTAAATGTGTCACATTGGGAAAGACAAATATACTGCCAGGGTGGTTATTTAAAGCCTACTGCAAAATGCTGCCTCCCAGGAACAAAACCAGGGGAAGAAAAAAAACCCAGATAAACTTTGTGCGGGAGAGATTTGTCTCTTCCTGAAAACTCCTTTTCCACCGGGCTGTGTGCCTAGTCAGATCATCAATTAACATCATCCTGAAGCTTCTGGACTTGATTGGGATCATTAAATATTAACAAGTAAAGCGAGTTTGGAAGCCAGTCACGTTCTTATTGTAGCTCAATAACTATAATTTGTGAAGGGTTTTAGAGGCGGTGGGGCTTTTCTTTCTCTTTTTGGTAGGGAGCTTTGTTATTGTCACTGGCCCAACTCAGGATAAAAATAAATTCTAATTGTCCGAGAGAATTGCTTTAGGCCTCAAACATTGACAATGGTGGGTGGAGAGGTATTTTGCACTCTTAGGATGTATTTCAGAATGCAGAGTGAGCAGAACAAGCCATTTTTGATCTGAAGTGCTGACCCAGGAAGATATTTGAAGCTTGTAGCTAGCAACACAAGAGCCTCGGAAATTAACTCCCCAACTGCTACCAGCCAAATCGTAGAGCAATTCCATTGCACTTCTAGCCAAATCTGTGAAGCTCAGATTTGGAATTGTGTGATGCTTTGTCATTGCCAGCATAGATGCCAATAAAATGTTTGAACCACACCATCTGTCCCCTGCCCAGTAGGGTTTTTTATATGTGTTGAGGTGGGCAAACATACTATAGTTTTTGGACTAAGCATATAACCCTTTAAACGTTTTCATCATGGTCCATCTGGCAACTGGGCTGGAATCCTTTGGCTGCTGAGAAGAAGGGACATTGAATCCCTCTACCACATTCAGGCTTCCTTGCCTTCCTCCTTGCATCTGTAGTGCAAGCCTTTGGTTTTGTTTACTTACTATAAAATCAAAATCAAAATCTATATTTTCCAAAATAGCACTTCCGTAAGTTGGTTTGTTGTTTTATGCTCAGATATGTCTACAGGGATCATATACCGGAGGAGGATTGCAACATGCCAGAATGTAATTCCACACTTCTTAAGACAGGTAATTAATGTCAGTCAAAGTTGATGCATGCTGGTTTTTAAGCATATAGGGGAAACAGTGCAGGTTTGTAGCCACAAAGAATGAACTGTCCACGTGAACTAGGAATGTTCTAAGTATCCTGGGTGGACCATTGCTCATGTGGGCAGAGCGAGGTGGGCGGGTGGGTGAAGTGGCCTTGTCTTGGTGGAAGCACTGTGCTCGGATGGGGATGGGGTAGAAGTCAGAGAGGCTTCTGCGGGGCTTCTGCCACCGACACTCAGAGCCCCCTTGACCTTGCTGTTACCAATTGGCCCCATCCCTGTACCTACAAGCACAGCAATGCTGGCCAGAGGATGCTGTGTCCTGTCCCCCCCCCCCCCCAACGAGCCACTACTGAGGATAGGACTGTGCTTGAAATCCTGTAGTTCCTAAAAGAGCATTTTCCAAAAACAACTCTTATCTGCCATTTTGAGAGCTTGAAAAGGAAATCAAAGCAATGTCCTTATAGATAGATAGGACTCTCCTTTTTTAAAATCACAACAGGATAGTGATTTCTTCCGTTTAAATTTTCTGTGTCCTAAAGTTGTAGCTTGGCAACTCTTTGGATTTACATTCTGCTATGTATCACCTTCCATTTTGTGAACTGTTTACTTGCAATCTTTATTCTGTCTATCAAAACTCAAATGATTTCTCTCTGTCACATTTCTGTTTGCCTTTTTTTTCATGCCTCGTCCAGATGGGGAAACATAAAAATTCCAGGTACCAAACAGAATGTAAAATGAACCAAATGTTTTGGCTGTTTGTCTTGAGTGCAACAGTCGACAAATGTCTTTTGTTAGGATCCATTACTTTAAGCAGGACATGTAGGCAACTAAAATGTCACATAAATTAAGCTGATGCTTAAGATGCAGCAGTTGGCAAAATCTAACTAGGCTGTAAGAACAAATCCCTAAATGCTTGCATGGTTTCACCACTAACAGCTAAAAGTTTTTTAATTTCTGTATTAGCATCAAGAGATAAATGTTATGGATGGCTTCAGTCCTTAATCGTTTTATTGTGTGAAGATGGAAACAAATGCTAAATATAAACAAATTCCTCATTCTTTCTTCAAGCACCTTGACATTATTTAAACATGTAATCATTATGTCTAACAGATCAGTTGCCTGAAAGTGCCCGAGGTCTACCTAGAAGAAGAATCTTGGCTTAATAACCAGGATAGAGTTATGTCTATGAAGACTCGGTGCCTCACATGGACACAGTATGCTACTCTAAAGGAAGAGTCAGTCTTCAGGGAAAGTTCGGAAAATCCAAACTGGTAATTTATTTATATGCACATTGTTGTATATGGCCTTCTAGTTAATTTCTATTTTTTTTGTTTACCAGGCAACACCAGGAGGATCTGATGGTTGTGGTTTTTAGATAATGTAGGCAGCCACATTGTAGGAAGTAGCTTTCAAGCCAGAATTTCACAGCTGATACCGAAATTAGGTCTGCACAACTTGTGACCCACCAAGCCAAGTGAAAGCTGGCAGCTGGGCATGCATAACTGAAGGTTTACTGAACTTCTTCTGGTGTCTTGCCTTGGACTTCCAAAACAGGCTCTCTGTGTGTTTGCCGAGCCATGAAAATACATGGCTCCTGTGCTGTGTCAGAAGTTGTACAGGCAAAACTTACATAGGCCAAACAGAGGGGAAAATATAAAAGTATGAGTAACTGTTATGGTTGTCATTGTCACTAGAGTCAAGTCTTTACATTTTCCCTACTGCAGTTTTGATGTGGTAGGAAACAGAAGGGTTGCAAACTTGGTTGTGCATACTTTTGCTATAAAAATATTTGAAATTCTGTACCAAAGTAGTTGTGAGTCTGTCTCCAGTATAACTTACAGAAATTTGCATATTATATTTACTTTATTGAGGGACAGTAAGTGTATTCTGCATGGTTGGATGCTCTGTTGTGAGCAACAACTCCAACTATAAAAGCATAGTTTGTTTGGGAAAAAATAGGTCTGCGGCCTTATTTTACACCCAGAGATTTGAAAGCCCAGGAAAACCCCAGAAAAATCAGGGGACTGCCTCCCCCCATTTTTCCAGTTCCCCCCCAGGCCTTCACACCTTTATATTCACCGTGTGCCTGCCTGCTAGATCACTCTACCCAGATTGGGAGTTGGTTGGACCAATTAAAGTCCAGAAAGCGAAAGGGCTGTTTAGTGGTGGCAGCTGAGACAATGAATGATAAGTACTTAGTGACAGTGGTGAAGTTGAGGAGGAGGGATTGGTTTGGCAGGTTTGCTTCCCTCTGCTTTTTTTCATGGTGCCAGCGACAGCCCATGCTGTCACAACAGCAAGAACGTAAGTTATTGTAAGAAGAACAAAATAGAAGGGGGAGATCGTACTGGACACAGAGATGCCCAGCTGACCTGTACAAAAGTGTGGATGCAGATTCACCTTTACTAAGGACTTGATAAGTTATTGCTAAGAGCTTTTCCAGGGACAGTAACACTTGATGAATAATTTTTCAGCTGGTTTAGCAAACTGTAATAACTCAGTTGTATACTTTTTTAAAAAAAATAAAAAATATATATTCTAATTTTCAGATAGAGGTCTGTTCTGCCAATGCTGGCTGGATGTTTTAGGGCAACTAAACTATATTTATTGAATTTGTTCTGGTAAAAAGCAACAAATGTAATGAACCCTCAGTAAGAGTAGAAATGGCACTCGTGAATAACTGTGCTGTAATAAGAAGAAATATGTGATGGAGCGTAAAATGATACCAAATGACACGATGAGCTGCAAATTCTTCTACTAGCTCACTGCAATAAACAACAACAACAACAACCTGGGAGGTAAAAATAAAACTAAACAATCTCCCCAAGTTAATAAAAAGGATCAATAAAAAATAATGTAATTGGAAGTGTGAAGACATATGGGATGTATTTTGGATAGCTGTTCTTATGTGTACTCAGTTTTATTTTAGGAATCCCTTCAACAGCTTCTTTAAATCTAAAGCAAGTCTTAGTCACTTCTGCTCATTTGTTCCTGTATACATATAACTAAGGCCCTTTTCGTCAATGCACACCCTCAAAAAGTGAACTTCACCCTTCTACTTCAGTTTCTACACAAACACTCTCACCGATACTCGTATCTTCCATCCATGCAAGCAGGAAGCATCATCTGGGTTCAAAGATGCAAAAACCCTCGAGTGTGCATAGCAGGGCCACCTAGGGGTGTAGTTCTGGGGAGAGGAGATGTGGCCTGAGGAGAGTCCCATGGGCCAGGTAGAGATGTCTGGGGGACTACAGTTGACTGCTTGGCCTGAGGTTCCCCATCCCTGTTCTAACCACTGGGTTGGGGCCAATTGCTTGGGGTGACATTTGGCTTGGAAGACATGCAGTTGGCTTCACCTGTGTGCTTGGAAGAGTATATGAGTTTTGCCCCAGGTGAACTTATTTTGAATTATGAGCTACCCTTTCCCATTACATCCTACTATTTTTGCTTGGAAATTTATACTAACTCCTTAATAAAGTATATAAACAATAAGCTATCAGGTTATGAAAGAGTGCAGGATGCCCTTTTTTAAAACCTGCCAACAAATGTGTAACCACTTTATGAGCTCAGATTTTATGCAAAAAAGAAAAGGAATAAGGTAGTGTAATACTAGTCCTTCAAAATGGTACCAGGATTGGTTCTGAAATTTTCATTTCACTTTTAGGAAGAATGATGTAAGTTCTGAGTACTGTCAGGAAAGTGGCTTTGTGAATTTTATAAACAGAATTTGTGCCTCATCAATCAACTGGAATATCTAAGCATACTCCTAGGATCTAATCTGGAAGATGGAATCTGAAGGACTGGACAGATCCAAAGGATCTTGCGACACTGGGAGAATGGGCAACAAATATAGCAGACTGAAGTCTAGTGTTAACAGAATGATTGTACACATTGGAAAAAAACAACTCTGGTATCAAACAGTAACTACTTAATACATGACTTAAAGCTTTGCTCTCTCATCCCTGGAGACAGGAAGAAGCAAACCACACTCCTTTTATTCAAAATCCCTTGTAGCATTTTCTCTCACAGTGCATTTCATCTAGCTCACTTCCTTCTTGTTGATAACTTTGCACCAGCCCATGTGATTTTAATACACAGCATTTGATGAGCATGTTGGATTATCTGTTATCGTACTTTATATATGTTTTTATAGTTTTAATTCATTTTTAGTCTTAGCATATTGGGGTTCCTGTACACAACTTACAGGTGGCTGTAAGTGGAATACAAATTATCGAAATAAGTTAGAAAAATATAAGCTGGGGGGGGACCCTAAGTAGAGATGGGAAGGCCTGGAAAAAATCCCAGAAAAATGGGGGGGGGACAGGTTTCTTTCCGAGGCCGTTTTTTTACGGAAAAATTGAAAAAAATAGCTTGATATAGTTTGAATATTCCACACACTTTCTTCTTCTTCAATTTTTCCTGGAAAAAATGGCTTTGGGGAAAAAACAGAAATAATAATAATAATAATAATAATAATAATAATAATAATAATATAATATAATACCCCAGCCAGAAAAAAACTTGTGCCCCCCCCATTTTCCATTTCACCCCAGGCTTTCCAGCACCCACACTTTGGAACTCCCTGCCGGCTGACACCAGGCAGGAGCTCTCACTGTACTCTTTCCGGCAACTGCTCAAAACATTTTCGTTAGGGCCAGCCCATCTGAACACATAGAAGCTGCATGCGATTTTCTTCCTTTTAACCATTGCTGACTTTAATCATCTTTTGAATACTCTTAAATACCTGCTTTTAACTGTGTTTTATCAATCATTTTAATGTTCTATTGTATATTTTTGTAAACTGTTTAGAAGCTCTCTTACCATCATGCGGTTTATAATATATAATAACAAATTCAAATTAAAAAACACACACATTCCTTTTCCTTTCAGAGTTTGAGCCTCAGCGCAACATACTATTCAGTAACTGGATGTTGGTTCCTTCTGGGCCTGGCATGCAAAAAAAATTGCCTTACGCTTTGCCCTGGCTGTCCCCAAGTAGAGATGGGAAGGCCTGGAAAAAACCCCAGAAAAACTGGGGGGAAAACAGGTCCCCCCCCATTTCCCCCCAAAGCCGTTTTTTAGAAGTCCATGAGAAAAATGACAAAGAGGAAGAGGAAGAAGAAATGGGAAATGATAGCAGTAGTTCAGAAAATGAGATAGAATAAACTGCATGTATATGTTGTGTCTTCTGTTGTTGTTTTTCAAAGCACTACTCAAAGGGTAGACCTTATATGGAGCTTAAATATTGAGGTGGACCTTAACTTTATTTGCTGTTGGTGCTAAGGGGCAAATCTGATTATTATTTATGTTGATGGTTTCTTGCTTTTTTTGTTGCTTTTGAGGGAAATGGGTGTGGTTACCTGCTTTATTGCAAGCATAATACTTTTATATACACTGCGTTTCACACAATTTGTAAAACTACTCCACACTGAACTTTTCAATTTTTCCAAAATTTCCATTTTTCCCGGAAAAAAACACGTTTCCCCCCATGGCTTCAAAATTTCTGGAAATTTTACATCTGTAACCCTAAGTGATTCCATGAACCACCAAGTTGTATTGCAATGTGGAAATAAAAGCACCACTGACAAATTTACCCTTTAATTTGTAAAAAGTATAAGGCACCCATGCCCAGGTGCAGTAATATATCACTATTTCTCAGCATATGCTGCACTGACAGTATATATTCAGTGTAAACATCAAAGGGTTATTAATTAAGGTACTTCAGGTTGTATAAGCTGGTGGCCAGCTGGACTGAAGGGGAAACCTCTTCAATGTTACTGCAGAACACAAATGGCCAGGTGTATATTTCTCTCTTCAGCCTTTCCTGAAACATCTGGTATATGTCATTATTGAAATGCGGTGTGAGTGGAGGGAGACAACAAATGCTCTTCTAGTTTCTTCCAAAATCTGGTGTTCCTATGCAACACAAGTGAAGCACATGAATTCACTGAGGATATTCAATGGGTAATATCAATGGGGCAGAGCAGGAAAATGTTGCAGTGTATTCTCGTCTCCTTACAGAAGTGCTTCTGTCCTGGGTACTTCCCTCTTTAATAAGGCTCAGGATTTGGCCTTAAAAACTATTACAAATATAAAGTAATATATGATAGGATCTTCTTTGGCGATCACTCGTAGCAGAGTAAGATTGTCTTCCATAAACACGATTTTAACAGTGGGTCCGTAAGTGACTGGAGGCCAATTCTGGATCCACACGTCCTTCCACAGTGGGGACATTGGTTTCCAGCCAGGAGTTGATCACGGTGTGGATTTGCCAAGTGTGCTTTCCTCTTAGCACGTTTCTCCCTTGCGTCCTGAGATCGAGTTTCTTCAAAGCCCATGACACCTTTGGTAAAGGCTGTTCTCCAGCTGCAGCGCTCGCAGGCCAGTGTTTCCCAGTTGTCAGTGTTTATACTACATTTTATAAGATTTGCCTTGAGACAGTCTTTTAAACCTCTTTGTTGACCACCAGCATTACACTTTCCATTTTTAAGTTTGGAATAGAGTAGTTGCTTTGGAAGACGATCATCAGGCATCCGCACAACATGACCAGTCCAACGAAGCTGATGTTGAAGAATCATTGCTTCAACACTGGTGATCTTTGCTTCTTCCAGTACATTGATATTAGTTCGCATGTCTTCCCAAGTGATGTGTAACATTTTTCGAAGACACTGTTGATGGAATCTTTCGAGGAGTTGGAGATGGTGTTTATAAGTGGTCCATGTTTCACAAGCTTATAGTAAGGTTGGTAGGATATAACCAAATCTACTGTATCTTTTTGGAAAGTTGCTTATTTGCTTGCTATGCATCTTAAAATATTGTAACCAAATATTGCATATTTTTTCCTAAGCTCAAGGAGCAGGTTTTTGTCTGTATTTGGATAAAATTGAGCTCCTTTTTCAACCAAGATAGCAGTCTGAACCTTTCATTGATTTTAACAAGTGATTCCAAAACTGCACCGATTTTTTGTTTCTTAGAATCCCTAAGCAATAATAATAATAATAATAATAATAATAATAATATAATTTATTATTTATACCCCGCCCATCTGGCTGGGTTTCCCCAGCCACACTAAGCAATGTTGGATACGAGGCTGCTATCTGTATCCTTGCACAAACATGAGAAAATAACAACTATATAGCAAAAGTTACAAGCCTATAAGATATTGGTAGCCTTAATACTTACTACTGAATTGAAAAACAGCTTTTTAAAAACTCAGATCTTATCAACAGTTCTGGCAGATAGGTTACTTGGTGGTGATGGATTTGATGATGAGTTCTTGGGGGGGGGGGTGGAACACCCATGCATTTAGGAAGAATAAATATGTGACAATTTCCAGTTCCTGTTAAAATGTTGTTTTAATGCATGTTTGCCTGGTGTCTAAGGTTATTTTGTTTATTGTATATCAATCAATGTTGCACTATGTCTTATACATTGGGGGGGAGCTTTTTACAGTGTGAATTTTGCTCCCCCTCTATTCTTCTCACTTATCCTGTTTTTTTAAAAAAATACTCTGTCAAAAGTGATGCCAGCATATCTGAAAGACAGTCCTTGAAATTACAGCAGCAGCACTTGTTCCCTTTGAAATTACAGCTTGCTGAAGCTTTGTTCTATATCATTAAATTTGACTGAACCTTGCCCCTAATCTGCATTGCACAAAGGAATGTGTTTTTCTCAGTAGTCATAGAAAAACAGAATGTGGAAAGTCAAACTTGGTGTGCTCTCTGCTACTAAAGCTCTCCATATACTGTACATGTTTATGAAACTGGAAATATGCTTGGTAGGAAGATCAGACATTTTGGTCTTTTATTCTTGTGGCAAGAAGAGTTTCTAGACCTCCTAGAAATGTCAGGTGGGAGATCTGGCTTGAAAAGGCCAACCTGAGAAACAATTTGAATGTTGTAGATCCATTACTATAGAAGATTGGCTTATTTGTTAGGCTGATATAACAATGAGTTGTTGTTGTTGTTGTTGTTGTTGTTGTTGTTGTTGTTAGGAACCAAACTTTGGTTCACTGCCACTGGGTATTGGACACTGGTATTTAGACAAGTCTGAATTATCTCCAGATTTTGTAATTTGTGAAGCATGCCGGATTTTGTAATTTGTGAAGCAGATGTTAAATGCTCAGTTATAGCCAGCACTGTAACACTACAGTTCTACAGATGTACAAATTGTGATATATTGGAAGCAGAATCCAGCTTCCTAAGATTAATAGGCTTTTTTTTAAAAAAAAGAAAAAAGAAAATTACTAGTCATTATGATTGTGAAGATATGCTTTAGTTTTGGGCAGTTCTTGACAAAATCCCCAAAGCTATAGGGGAATGTGCGGCCTTCCAGTGTTTTGGACTCCAATTCCCATCATTCCTGTGTTCGCTGTGGCTGATGGGAGTTAGAGTCCAACAGCATCTGGAGGGTTACAGGTTTGCAACACCTGCTATAGGAGTTGCTAAGATTTCCAGGGAGCTGAGGTTCAGGGCCTTGCCTATTTGCATCACTAAAAGAAGCAAAATACAGTGGTACCTCAGTTTATGAACTTAATCTGTTCCAGAAGTCTGTTCTTAAACTGAAACCGTTCTTAAACCGAGGCACACTTTCCCTAATGAGGCCTCCCGCCGCCAGTGCCCTTCCACCATTCGTCTTCCGTTCTTAGACTGAGGTAAAGTTCACAAAGCGGGACACTACTTCCGGTTTTGTGGAGTTCGTAAACCAAATAGTTTGTAAACGGCTGTTCTTAAACTGAGGTACCACTGTAAATGATAGAAAATCGTGTGTGTGTGTGTGTGCGCGCTGAAGGACACATTTTGCAGGAGAAACAATGTAGACTTTCATAATTTATGCAGGTGCAGAATTTGGATTCTTTTTTAGCACAAGTATACAGTGAGCAGTGAGCATGATTCTGTCAATAGATGTTCTTTACTGGCTGAGAAACCTATTTCTCCAGTGACTGTGCATAAAATTGCATTGTTTCCTTCATCACATTTTCATGAAGGCACCCACTACTTCCTGTTCGTCTGACTGAACCTTTCCTTCAAGTCTCATGCATTGCATGCCTTGAAATGCCATTTGCCACCATAAAAGTTATAATATGCAAGAAAAGAGCTGTAAGATTCTAACGGTTGAGCATTTTCCCAAATGCCAGTCTTGTCCATCTCTTTTTGTTTAGAGTTCTCATACTCCTGGGTTGATTCATCTTATGAAATTACCCTGCTTTGAATGAGTAACAGTATGTCAAACAGTCTGCTCACATGAACAGTGAAATATGGGGGGGGGAGGAAATATGTGGGACAAAAAGTGGAAACTTGCTCCCACCCACCCCCAGTTCTGCAGATTAAGCCAGTGAGATGCAACAGGTATCAGAGCAGTTTCATGACATGAAAAGAAGATGGTCTGCTAGTGACAGAAGAGACAGGGGTTTGTTCAGAATCCCCACTGAATATTTTATCAAGAACTTACCAACTGAGACAGTTTCAAAACTTTTTCTTTTTCTTTAAAGGAGTCCATGGTAAGAAATCTTATCTGAACTAAAGCATCAAGACTTTAATTAAAGGATCTTTAGTATAAAACTCCAATCCCAAAAACAATTAAGCCAAATTTGCTATACTTTTAACTAGTCAATAATTCAGTAGTTGGATCTTGCTAATAGACTTCTCTCTGCGACTGTGTTGTTGTAATGATGCCACATCACCTAGTTCTGTGTTGCGAGAATCAATCTGAGATCAATATTTTCTGTGAGCTTTTCGTGTCTTTCAGAGGCTGTGGGGAAAAAAAAAGCAACATAGGGCTTCTCACAATTACTTTATCAGGTTTAATAACCCCCAAAATGTCATTCGCCTTTTGTTGGCGCCTCTCTTAGGAAAAACCTCACCCACTAGTTGTTTGCATTGATGGGTTATTACTGGTTATTTCTACAGCACATGCAAAGAGCTTTCTTCTAATGCAACTCAAAACAATTATGTGAGTTTGGATCTTTAATGCTTCCACTTATAGGGATGCTGGGGCTTTGCACCTCTTCAGATGCAGAAGGGAATAAGGATCAAGGCAGGCATGTCAAACCTGCGGCCCTCCAGATGTTTTGGCCTACAACTCCCATGATCCCTAGCTAGCAGGACCAGTGGTTGGGGAAGATGGGAATTGTAGTCCAAAACATCTGGAGGGCCGCAGGTTTGACATGCCTGGATCAAGGTATTTAAGCAGAGGAAGGGCTGTTATCTGTTAGGGATGTTGTAGTTGCAGATTGGGGTCAACTCAACTCACCCGTGAGCTCAAGTATTCTGCTTGGCAACAGGACTCCCCCCCCCCCTGCATACGCTTGTCCCATTCCCTTTCCAAATTGGGGAGAACCTTTAGAACAGATTTAGGGGTCACACAGATTGAGAAGAGGGGGAGAATGTTCCATTTCACAGGGGGAAATCATTGTGCCGATGGGACAAGAGTCTTAGTGCTGTGCTGGATTCAACCCCCTGTACTGAGCAGATGGTTGGGCTAGGTTACTTCCAGGGTCCCTTCCAACACTGTGACTCTTATTTCATAATGTGCAACATCTCTTTCCTATGAAATGTGCTATAGGATGTCTTCCTGCCATTAAAATAGTCAAACTACTCCCCTTTTTGGAACAAGGGGGAATGGTGCCAATGTGTTGCATGTGCTGATAACTTTTCATTTATAGACTTCTGTACTGCACTCTAGATGAGCCTGGCCTAGAATGATTCAGAAACTTCACAAGGATGGAGACAGTTTGATTACCAGTGTTTGGTTACAGGAAACATAACATCAGTGCTTTATGAGCTCCTCTGGCTGCGAGTTTGTCTTTCCACAATCAGATTTAGTAGCAGCAGTTAACTGCAATTGCATGCATACTGGAAAATCAGTAGTGACATGCAAGAAGACTTGTTCTGTTCTGGCCCTGAGATTTTGAAACAAGCACCGTGTGTGTGTGTGTGTTTTCAAATATGGTCTTCATTCCTTTTACAGGGTGAAGTTTTATTAGAGAACCACAGTACTTATTGGGAGGGAAAGAAAATGTTTAATTGCATTTCTGTTTTGTAGGACAGAGTTCATTCAGAATGGCAAAGTATCAATAAGAGGGTCAGGTCTACTGAATTGTTTCCTGGAAGTTTTTGCACGAACCTATTTAAATCAAGGAGTGAAAAGGGTAAGCTCTTTAATTTATTTTTTGGGGGGGGGGGAGTTTCTTCTATATTATTGATACCTTATGTGTCATCCTTAGTGAATGTGCATTATGACTTTCCCCCCGAACTCCTTGCTCAGTAATTTCAGTTGATGGTGTTTGGCAGCTTCATGTGCAGAATAACTCCTACCGTGTTTCTCATATTTTAAGGCGTCCCTATAAAATAAGCCATGGCACGATTTTCATGCTTTGAAAAAATATAAGACATACCCCGAAAATAAGCCGTAGTGCTACCGTAAGTGCAGTTCTGGAGGGCCTCGCCAAAATACCCAGCAGCGCGCGCCGTGTGGAGCCCCGAGCCAGCGGGACCCAGCTGAAGCGCCGACAAAGCCTCAATCATCCTGTGCTGGGAAACGTTGTGGCTGTGGGGTTGTGGAGGTTACTCTGGCTACCCGGCGCTGCTCCTTTCACCCTCCGCTGTTTGTGGCGTGCAGCAGCAGCAAACTGGAAGGGCCAAGCAGCGCCTCGTGGTCTGCAGAAACGCTCACACAGTGCAGGATTGTTTTCCAATTATCTCGGGACAGTCGCTCCACCTGGAGCCACAACTTGCCTTTCTCTTTCGCCATGTAGCGTCAGCGATTATTCCCCTCCTCCCTTTCTGCCCGCTCTCTCTCCCCTCCTCCCTTCCTTTCCCCTTGGCACGGGACCCACTGAAGTGCCGACAAAGCTCCCGGCAGCGCTGCGCAGAGCGCCCCGAGCCGCAGCAGGAGTGGGTGAGGGTAACGGAAGTCGGAAGTGGTGTGTCTGCCGCGCGCCTTTCCTCTATGGTCTCTACGGGTGCCGCGGAGGAACCTCCTGGTGGAATTGCGCTCGCCCCTGGCTTTGCATGGAGCACTGCCGAGCGGGCGAAGCCTGGGACGCCCCGGGAGGGAGCAGGAGGCGGCGGTGCCTGCGGAGGAAACAGGAACGGGACGGCGGAGAGGCCGAGAGCCACGGTGCTCCTCCTGCGGCTCAGGGCGCTCTGCGCAGCGCTGCCGGGAGCTTTGTCGGCGCTTCAGCGGGTCCCGCTGGCTCGGGGCTCCATGCGGCGCACGCTGCTGGGCGCTTTGTCGGTGCTTGAGCAGCAGCAGCAACTTACCGGTTAGTAAAAGAAATAAAATAAGACACCCCCCGAAAATAAGCCATAGGCTTATTTTCTTGAGTAAAAATAAATATAAGACATGTCTTAAAATGTGAGAAACACGGTATTATGTATTAATTTAGATTCATAGCCTACATCTACTTCTGGGCTCCTGTCTGTGTTCCGTTTCTTTGTAATTTCATTCAGATGCGGATGTGGCAAATGTGTGAAACACAGGTGCTGAACTAAGTGACAGTGTTTATGAGCTAAACGAGGATGGTCCAGCTTTTCATGCCAAGTGGGCCACAAGAGTACTTCGACATGGAGCCGTACTTCGAATTTTGGGGCCAATCATAGCTGTAACTTTACAGTATTCCCTAGTCTCTGCTACTCAAAGACATGAAAAATCACATCCAAATCCTGCTGCATGTAGTTGCTGAATCTGCTACTAGATTGTCTACTCCAGGGTAGTAAGGTTTATAAGTGCTGTATCTCCATGACTTTATCCAATGTGGTGTGAACGTTTTAAATAGTTCAACAATGTTATTGGGGGAAATAGTTCCCAAATATAGCTGACATTAATGAAGGGCACTACAGTATAGCTGTTTCTTATTCCTAGAGTGTCATTACATCGACATGGAATTCAGGAGCATTTGGGCAGAGAAGGATCCTCAGGGCAGGGGACTGAACTATGCAAATGTGTTAAAGTGAAAAAAACACACAAAAACCTTTCTTCTTTCTTTTTTTTGTATTCCCCCACCTTTCTTCTCCATAATCTTGTAGATTTCATTCAGCCATGTGGTAGCTGATAAGAGAGTTATATGAATAATTTAAAAGTCTTGGCACAATAAATCTGAGAAAAGAAAACAATTGATTTCTGGCACCTTTTTGGCGTTCTCTGGATAAATATCAGAACTTTTAAAGATTGTGCAGATAGAACTGCGTCACATCATGAGAGGAAGTGATGGACGCCACATGAGCTCTTTTTTCTATACCTTTTCTAAATAAAGAGAATCATTGATTTTTTTAAACTCCTCTAGTCTGCAGGCATTCAGACTTCTGCTGTTTATTCTTCCAGATAAACATGGAAACTCATTTTGTCTGAATGGATGCTTGACATTTTTGTTGTAGTTATAGGTGGCTCAAATCTTACAGCTGTAAGCATTTTCTGTTGCTGTTCTTTGGGAGAAAGCTTTGCTTTTTGACCTTTCCATTATGCCTATACATGACACAAACAAGGCAAGGAATTCACAAGCAACCCACAGTTTAGGAAGAAGTAGATGGATGCACTATACTTACGAGGTTACAGGTAGGTAGCCGTGTTGGTTTGACGTAGTCGAAACAAAATTTAAAAATTCCTTCTAGTAGCACCTTAGAGACCAACTAAGTTTGTCATTGGTATGAGCTTTCATGTGCATGCACACAAAAGCTCATACCAATGACAAACTTTGTACGTACGAGAGACACGCTTTAGATTTTGAAACAGTCACATGATGCACCTCAATAGGGAGAATTACCTGTATTGTTATAGAGGTTGGAAAACATTTAAATGGTGCTATAAGTATATGTATATTTTTTTTCATCACAGATGGATATACTCCACAAATCAGGTAGTGTTGCCACATAATTTAGACCTATTGGCCAGATTTGCACATAGCACTCTGGCTTATTTTGCCAAAGTGTGAATGGTTTGAAAATCCAAACCAGCCCAGTAGACTAACCTTGGTTTTGTTCCTGGCAAACCACCTTGTGAAGCCATGACTTGTTGGTTTATGAGCCACAGTTTGTTTCAACTGATTTGGAGCTAAGTCTGAACCCAGCAGCCTTGCTTAACCATGGTTTATTTGGCTACCTGACCGCAGATGCTTGCCCAAACTATAGAAGCATGAAACAAGAGTAGTTAGAAAACAAGCCAAGCCTTGGAGAAACAAGCTGTAGCTTATTTATTTCTCTGTGAGGCAACTCACGTTTTCTGAAACATTCCATGGTTAAAACAAACCCTGGTTTAGCCACTGTTTCTAAAAAAAACCACTGTTTCTAAAACACATAGTTAGGATTCATTATCATGTGACTCATTTAGAGGATCCCCTGACTATTTTGGCCTTCTCTGGCAAATACGACCATACTTGCTAGGGATTATTAGGAAAGGCATTGAAAATAAAGCTGCCAGAGTTGTAGTTCTCTTATCCAAATCTATGGATTTGGTACATTTGGAATAGTGTGTGTACAATTCTGGCCATTCCCAGAAAGAATATAGTAGAGCTGGAGAAAGTCCTGAAAAGGTCAACGGAAATGATTGAGGGGTCAGAGCACCTTCCCCACAAGGCAAAGCTAAAGTGTTTGGGCCTCTCTTTTTCGTTTAGACTATGGAGTGAGGGACATAATAGAGGCTCATAACATTTAAGTGTAATAGAGAGAAGCTTGTCTCCATTTCATAATAGCTAGAACTTGAGATCGCCCAATGAAATTGATTTGGAGTAGATTTAGGACAGACCAAAGGAAGTTCTTATTCACACAATGAATAAACAATTTGTGGGACGTATGGTGTGATGGCCACGAACTAAGCTGGGTTTAAAAGAGGACTAGTCGAATGCATGGTAGATTGGTGTGTCGGTGGTTATTAGTCATGAGAGCTATCGAAGACCTTCGCATTCAACGGCGGTGTGCCACTGAATACCAAATGCTGAGAAACAGCAATAGAAAGAGATCTGATGGAAGGAGGGAATTGGACAGCTCCAGGAGGTATCTTGGGGTGGTGGCATGGAGGGGACACATGTAATATAAATTTCGGGCTGCAGGTTGCTCACCTCTGCTTTGGCATCTGAGCCAGGAAGTATTTGAGGGGAGTGGATCTTTTGTGTGTGGGTGTATGTGTGTGTGTCTGTGTCTGTGTCTGTGTGTGTTCTGTGACTTGCCAATCAGGAAAAGCTTTTATGCTTGTAAGTGACATGAATAAATAACAGCCCATATCCAGCCCATACTAACTGTGTCTGAATCGAACACATAACTATGCTGTCAAGTTAGTAATCTGATGAGTTTTTGAATTAAAAGAAGTAAAAGTTTAAAAAGTAAAGAAAATGGCTTTCAAACCACATTTTAAAAGATGGTTTTTTAAATTAAAAATAATAATTGAACAAAATTTATATCATTTTAATAGGTAGGAATACTGGTAGGTTCCTTTGCATTTCAAGTGCATCCTTGCATTATAATTGGTGTAAGGTTAACATTCTGAAGCTTGATCTCGTGTCAAGATTTAAGCACAAGAGCTTTAGTTTAAAGGAATATATTGATCAGACTTTGATTGATCCTCGTCTAATCGAAAAGAACAGTGGCACTTACTAATAGCTGTCATTTAATGTTTCTTCATTTTATAAATCTCCCTTCTCTGCTTCCTTAAGCCCCTCTGTCAAACAATTTCCCTTGAAACTGCTGTGCTAAGAGGAGAAAAGAAAAAGCAACTGTCACAGTGTGAACATAATTGATTCAATAAATAACATTTTTAAATTCTCAAGGCAAACCTCGGGGTTTTCACTTATGTCAATTAACTACTTAGTAAATGGTTGTAAACTTAATTTGGACAGATGGGCTGTGCTAGCCCATTCTCACTTCCTCTGGAAATGAAAGAGAAAGAGAAAGCATCTTCCCTGATTTTTTAATGCAATATTTGGCTTGAATTTGGAAAGCATCACTTTGAGAACCTTTGCATTACTTGATGATAAAACAAACTGAATGTTGGTCTCTTCAGGTTATTGCTGTTTGGAAGTGATTCATATTTGTCATGATATTGCACTATGAGGCAGGAAACCTGCTGTGTCTTTTTTTGAGCGGAGCATTCTTCGCTATGTGGGTAGAAACTTCCCTTTTGCTAAAAGAGAACAGAGAGATCCTGTGGCTGCAGAGCTTTCGCTCATGGTAATTGTTCAACGCTTGCCCAGGTCTGTGATGGCCAGCTGCAAAACAAGTAGCATGTAGTTAATTACCACAACCAAACTGCCAAGTTGTGGTTTGCATATTGCCAGCATACTTCTCATAGTTGCAAAAGACTTAGTCCAGGGCTGAAATAATATTCTGCACTATGTAGATGTGCAGATAAAGAGGAGATTCCCCATCTATGCAACCCACAAATGGCAAGGCAAAATGATGCTCCAGCTCTAGTTTCACTGTACTTAAAATAGCATGTATGAGTTGTGAGTAGGCACACAAATCTGGAGTGTCCAAAAGTGTGAGCTGATGACCACCAGAACCTACAATCCCCATTTCTCTATGCAAGCCATGAGCTCCACTGCTCCCAACCATGTGATGCATTCCCCTTCCTTCCTTCAGATCCATTGATAGGAACTTCAACGCACCATTGCACTGCTCTGTCATCAGGTTGCCAGTATCTTTGAGTTAAGGAGGACGAAACAGTAGGGAATGAAATGGAGGACAAGCTATCCCTGGAGAGGTTACCTGTTTGGTCCCCTGTCACTGAAGCAGAAATCAAAAGTCTTATTGAGAGGCTTCCCCTAGACAAAGCTCCAGGATGGGCTATGTTGCCCCCCCCCAAAAAAAACAACAACTTTCGTATTGACCCGGAGTGGTGGGCACCAATCTTGGTATCGCAGTAAAGACTGATATATTTTCTTAGTGATATTGGTCTTGATCTGCTTAGATGATCTCTAAACCGAGAGGTTCAAATTGTAAAGCTATTGTGTGCTGGTGAAATGTTCAGACGGTTCAAAATTACTGTCTGTGTTCTTTTTACAGGGTGTTACGATAATGGAGAAACTTCTACAAGAACAGTTTGGGAGCCCCTTCTAGTAATGAGGAAATGTGAGTGTATTTATACTGTTTCTTTTATAAGAATGTGATAATCAAACTCAGTTTTCATAAAAGTAAACCCCCCCCCCCAATATATTTTTCATGGAGGACAATGTATGTATTCTTCAAGTAGTTCTAGAAAAGAGAGCAAATGGCTATTAATTGGTTTGTTATAAATGTTCTTCTAAGACACACTTTTTTTTGTATCTTTCAGGAGGAGAAGTCTCCATGTGTCTAAAGTAGAACCACAGCAATATGTCCTCATTACCAGGCCTGCTTCTTGCTGAAGTTAACTTTATGGGTTAGAATAACGAATAAGGAAAGACTGAGTCGAAGGAAGACAATCGCCTACAAACTAAGCAGCATATGTGGAATGGCACAACTTAAAATCTGTGAACCAGTGTGATCATGGTGAACGAAAGCATGATTTGAAAAAATACATCACTGTGTAGTTGCACTTTAATCTCCCATAGACTAATCATCAAAAAGACCCCCCCCCCCGGCTGCAAAAAACACACATACATTGGCTCTATGGACAGACTATCAGCCAAAAGGAACAATATTTTACTCTTGTTTTAATACATGGTCCGTTGTTCAGGGCAGAGAATCTATTCCACAGCAGTGCAACTGAAATGGAGACATTTTATTAACAGGTACTGTGAATCTATATCTCATCAAGACTACATGAACTGCAAGATTATTTTAGTTTCAAAATTCTTGTATTATGCAAATACCATTCTTTAAAAACCCCCAAATGCTATTAATGCATCTCCAGTTTGCCAATGTGCCCCTCTAAAATGTGAACTGTTGCCAAACCTTGCTAGTTTTTCAAGCTTGCAAAAGTGTCTCAGAATCTTTATTAATGCTGAATTCCAGTGGAAGCCCTCTTTAAAAAGATGGAAAACTTGTTTAGTCTTTCAGTGCTTATAACTAGGTAATTGACATCTAATTAAGTGGTAAGTTGACATAAGGGCTCAGGTTTTTGTTTCTTTCTTGAACATTTTTGATGTTTTTTTTTTTAAAAAAATGTGTGTGTACACCATTTCTATCTTCAGAAATGAAATGTTACTTGAATACCCTTTTCTGAAATAAATAACTAACGCTAGATTTGCAAATTACTAATAATGCATAATATGTGCCACAATGCTAATAAGAAGTACTTAAATGTCTGCATATATAAAAAGATTCCTTTTTATTTGCACAAAATGTTGTCAGTGTTACACATTGGATGAAGTGCTGGGAGGACAATTAATAACCGCGATCTTGTAACTCCTCTGCACCGGATAGACATTGTAAACATGATATGGTCTGCTGGGTGATGCTTAGGTACACATTCAGTGTTAGAAATATTTAAGTCTTGGTTAAATAAAATACGTTCTGGAGCAGTAGGGAGGATTATGTTGTTTTGACATAAAACCATGTCCTTTTCAACCTTGTCACCTGCAGTTTTATGGCTGAGATTGCTGGAGCAGTCTGGATTAAATTTAGATTTACCCGGCACAGCAGTTATGTCAGGTCATTTTTAATTCATTTCCTTTAGCAATGAGCCAGCCTAACCAGTCATTTGAACAGCTATTTGACAGCTGGCTAATGGGACTGAAAAGTGTGCCAACTGCCCTGCTGGCTGCCTCCCTTTCTTGCTCCCTCTCGCTAAGCACGTTGGAAGCAAGAAGAGGAAAAATAGACACGTGTTTCCAAGCCTTCTCAGTGCTGAGAAGCAACTGCGCCCTTAAGAAGGAAGGAACTAAACATCTGTGATGCAAGTGTTAAAATAGGAATGCAACAGACAGGGAAGCTGGGTGTGCATTTGACTGAACTGGAAGCAGGGTTATGGTATGAACATTGCCAGTGACAGTACCTCCTAAAGCACTGCAAGCGCACTAAGCAAAGCTGCTTTTGCCCTTTAAGTGCTCAGATGAGTCCATAGCACTGTTGTGAAATAGCATCTGTTTTGTCTGGGAGTCCCCCCCCCCCTCAGAATTCATCTGCACCAGCTACCTAGAACATACTACCTGTTAACCTAATACCTGCTGACCAGTGCAATTGCCTTGGCTCCAGATGAGCCCCTTGTTCAGCACCCTACTTCTCTTGGGCCATTTGGAAGAGAAGGACAGGATCTTGTGCAGTAGAAAGCTTGCACTGTATAATGCAGGGGTTGTCAACCTGGTCCCTACCGCCCACTAGTGGGCATTTCAGGATTCTAGGTGGGCGGTAGGGGGTTCTACGGCACAAGCTGAATCCTCCTTCCATCGAGCACTGGTGGGCGGTAAGGAAATTTTACCATCAAGGAAGATGCATTAGTGGGCGGTAGGTATAAAAAGGGTGACTACCCCTGATTTAATGAGTAACAGTCTTCCAGCTGGAGAGGTTTGAGATCTAAATAATCCTGTTGCAATTTTGTTTCAGGGAGTGTATATATAGTCTCTGCAACTATATTAAAATCAGCCTTCTTGTATTTTTTTTTAAGAAAACAAAATAAGGCAAGAGAGATTATTACGTTCTTGGAAAAAAAATATACTCCTCCTTGAACACTATTGTATGTCAGGCTCATTAGATTCTTCCTCACATTATGTCTCTGACTTGCTAAGTTGTAGCTAACACCTGCTTTACATGTACTCATTGCATTCCAGGAAGCTAGAAATTTTCATTTTTATATAACATCAGGTCTTACAGAGTTTGGAGGAGCTTGTCTGCTTTTTTCCAAGTAGTTCACAGAGCCTCTCCTTTTCCCATGTGGATATTAATCTCAGCGTTTAAAAAGGGAACCTCTTGTACTATTGACGGATGGTGCAAATACATTTGTATGTCAGGGGGTGCAAATACGGCAATGTATCAGAAAGCAGCTTTTCTAAGGCCCTGTCTAAACAGTACAATAATCTTAAAATGCCCTCTGTGTGGCTGTTGTGTGGAGCAGCATACTATGCGGACTCCCGACATCCTATTGGCAGTTACAGGATGATGGAATGGAGGCACAGGGATGTGAAGGCATGGGGATTCTTACAATAGGTGTGACTTGCCTGGCGAGCCACTGTGCGTCTCTTTGTGGAGACTGTAAATGTATAGATAGGTCTGCCTCAAGTCACACTGCATGCGCCACTAAACCTTTCGGCATGTATGTTCTCTAATAGCAAGGCCAACGCAATATCACAGGTTGTTTCAGTTAACCACTGGCAAGGTTGTTGCGTGCCTTGTCAACTGCATGTTTGTTTTCAGATTACAGTGCCTGCTACTGGCTGCTAAATGCTTGGATATAGCCCCCAGCTTTGTAAACTACAAAACAGCATTGAAATGTAAGAATGCCTGAACACTATACTTGATGTCTAAACACAACCAACTTCTTGAAGTGCCTTTGACATCTGTGCCTTGAAAATGTGATCTAGAAAGAAATACAGACTCGTCCCCCTGATGTTAAACATAAAAAATGTTTTGAGAACTTAATTCTTAGTCCATAAATCATTTGCAGTATTTTTACATTAACAGCTATCTTTCATTATCCCAGAACTTGCTTTGTGCTGTATATGTGTTGCGAATCAATTGCTAAGGGAATGGGTTAATGAAATTATAAATGATGTTTTTCACATCCATTTCTATAATAATTGTACAACTCATTAAAAAAGGTGTTCTGATCATTCACGATGTTTGCCCTTCAGATATTCTTATTGATATTCCATACACTCTGTTTCTCTCCTAAAATGTATAACGAAAACACACACCAAACCAGGTTTCAAAATGAGTTCCTTAGAAATTATAGGCAAAACAGCATAAAGGATGACTCCTGTGCAAAAAGCAGGAAGGGTGGAGAATAACAAAATGGCCACAAGGTTATTCTAACTTGTCAGGATTGTGAGTTGAATATATTAATGAGGAAAGAATGCCTTTCTCAAAATTTTTGCTGTTTTTCATTCAATGTCTTAATACTGCACACAAAATTGCTTTGATAAATATGCAGCAGAAAAGTCACGAGCTGACATCTGGGGCTGTCATTCTCAAGGGTTTGGTAAAGTAATAATAAAATGGATTAGCTTTCTCTTTTTTAAAAAAAGATTTCCTGGTGAAACATCTCCCAAAATCAACCATTTTGAGGACAACTGGTGCTTAGACACCCTGATAAGTTAGGATTTCAAAATCTGAGCGTCTGACTTCACATTGTAAAACGATTGGCTATGTAATCAACAGACTGATTCTACACATGACCTCAAGACAGGTCTTGGTGAATTTCATAGTAAATACAGTTATGCATATATACCTGGGAGTAAGCCCCCTTCAACTAACTGGGGTTTACTTCTGTGTTAAGGTGTCTAGCACTGTAGCACTGCGGACTCTTGTTCCAGGAAATGCAGCATGTTTTAACTTTTAGAGACAGGCAGACACCCCTCCTAGTGCACCCTCTCTACCTCTGGCATGTAGAAATTGAAGGGACTGTAGAGGGAGGGACTATGAAAACAAGTCAAGGGTGTACAATGTACACCTATGCATGTATGTTCAGAAGTAAGCATGTTCAGTGGGGCTTACCACCAGGAAAATGTGCATTAGATTGTAGTCAATTCTTCCTCTCTTTTTTCTAATGAACTCTTATGTCAGAAAACAATACGTTCTTATGTAGCCGGTTTCTCAAAAGCAGTGTACAGATCTTTTTGGCAGGGACCTTGATGTACGATCAGTTTTAGCTGTAGAGGTTAAGGCGGTAGCACACAGTTAAATTAGTGTGCAATGTTACAGAAGGAAATGACAGCCCGTCATGTAATGGAGCCAAATGAGAAAATGAGTGGATCCTGCCCATCGTTGAAAACTGTAACTGAGCACTTAATGGACAAACAAGAAAAGGGGTGCAGGTAAAATAATTCTGAAGACAGGATTTGCCAGGTTTTTCAAAATAAAAGAAAGGTGGCGTGTGTTGTCAGAAATGTCTGTCTCACAGAGGACAAGGAGTATATTATTTGGGAATTGAAATGGGCATCTGAAGAGGAGAGTGAAAATGTGGAAAATTTAGGGAGAACAATATGACAAGCAAATTGAAGCACACTGGTAAAACTAGAAGAAGGAACATGAACAATAAGTTTGCAATGAGCCCTTTCCATTTGTTCACCTTTAAATTACAGCCTGCAGATTTGAAAAAAACATTCTGTATCCCTATATTTCTATGAGAGCTGCTATAAACTGTCCATCTTGGGGCACTGCAGCATGAGCTTCTCCTAAGTGGGTCCACAAGAAGGGCCTCATTTGCAGATCTCTTGGAGGGGGAGGGAAATCACTGGCCAACATGAAAAAGTGTAGAAAGGAGAAATCCTGAGAAAATATAAAGGCACAACACTAGAATATAAATGGGGGGGGGATCCAGTCTCAGTAAATGTCTTTGATTCAGTGTAGTCTCATACACTTTGCATGGCTGAACTTTTAACAAGCAAAAAATTGAGGTAAATTAGGTTTGAGGATCCATATGACTGCAAGCGCCTTTCATTTATTGGTCCAAATCAATTGCCTGCAACGGCAAACGGCATGATTGCTTTGTCCTTCAGTGAGCAACCTAAATTGCTTTCCTGTTTTAACTGTACCTTTTTGCATTTGAGCAAATGGCATGGAAATCAAAGAAATTCTAGTCAACAAGGGCAGAAGGAGTCCCTGAGGATGCTGCAAAGTGAGTTTAACAGAAAACAGGAGATCTGACATGAATTCCTGAGGGGAAGTAAGTTACAAAGGAGATAGGAGGTTGGTGGAAAGAGAAAGTTAAATTTGTCACAATATTGTTCAGACTAAACTTTAGAGTGGTTGCTTTTAAAGCCATCCGCCTGTATTCTTTTCACAGTTAAAAGTGTGAGTAATGGGGAGGGTTTCTTAGGACACACAACTGAGAGCGAACCCCAAATGCTATACTGTACAGTGGTACCTCGGGTTACAAACACTTCAGGTTACAGACTCTGCTAACCCAGAAGTAGTACCTCGGGTTAAGAACTTTACCTCAGGGTGAGAACAGAAATCGTGTGGTGGCGGCACGGCGGCAGTGGGAGGCCCCATTAGGTAAAGTGGTACCTCAGGTTAAGGACGGACCTCCGGAATGAATTAAGTTCTTAACCAGAGGTACCACTGTAAAGTGAACATTTTGAGAATGTGCTTTAGCTGCTTTAGAAGTGCAGAAACAATAAGGACTGCATACCAGCTGCTGGGAGGAAGCTTGGGTTGTGGCTGCCGCCATGGTGCCAGGTGGACTTCTGGCATTGGAATAGGCACCACGTAAAAAGCTTTGAATATCTACTGAATGTTCATGAACATTTGATATTTGCTTTCTACACCTACTGATACTTGATTGCAATATGTTTTTACATTGTGTGTTCATTGTGCTTCTATTTAAATCCCCGGTTTGCAACAGAATATGTGTGCATATGATTGAGCTGTACACCTTCATTTTTTCTAACTGGCTTAGTAATCCATCCTCTTGCTGGAAGCAAATGTGGGTTGATATTCCAGTTGGTGCATTGGACTGCAAGAGTATGCACACACCTACCGGTAGGAGTAAACTCACACGAATGTGGTGGACTATACTTCTGAATAAATATTCATAGGATTGCACCGCTAGTATGCTTTTAAGAATGAAACCAAGTTTCTGTATTCCAGACACTGAGCTAAATGTGACCTCATTCAGTTGTCAAGTAAAGAATTCAACTTCCACCCGAAGCCTATCCTCAAGGCCATAGTAAATCTTCATGTTTTTTTTTCTTTCCATGAAGCTTTCGATGATTAACAAGCATGTCAGAACTGGAAGATGGCTTGCCAGAATTCCTAGCGCATGGTCAGTCATGGATGAGGAAATAGTCTTGAGCATGCCATCTGAATTAAAATTCTGTGTGGGCACATTGTTTTTGTTACTATTTATTTTTGGAGTTTAAACAATTGATTGCATAGGGCTAAACAAAAAGAACAGCTGGAGGTGAATGAAACCAGTAGTGTACTACCTGTTCACCCCTTTATTTAGTCTGTAGCCCTATACTGCATAAGCCCTACAGAACTCAACATGACTTTTGAGTAGATATCATAGAATAATAGAATCCAGCAAGAAGTCAAGATGGATCATTTTAATATTAATGATCCCTTACCTAAACTAAGATCATGGCCACTGGTCCCATCACCTCCTGGCAAATAGAAGGGGAAGAAATGGAGGCAGTGAGACATTTTGCTTTCTTGGGCTCCATGATCACTGCAGATGGTGACAGCAGTTGCGAAATTAAAAGACGCCTGCTTCTTGGGAGAAAAGCAATGACAAACCTAGACAGCACCTTAAAAAGCAGAGACACCACCTTGCCGACAAAGGTCCGTATAGTTAAAGCTATGGTTTTCCCAGTAGTGATGTATGGAAGTGGGAGCTGGACCATGAAAAAGGCCGAAGAATTGATGCTTTTGAATTATGGTGCTGGAGGAGACTCTTGAGAGTCCCATGGACTGCAAGAAGATCAAACCTATCCATTCTGAAGGAAATCAGCCCTGAGTGCTCACTGGAAGGACAGGTCCTGAAGCTGAGGCTCCAATACTTTGGCCACCTCATGAGAAGAGAAGACTCCCTGGAAATGACCCTGATGTTGGGAAAGATGGAGGGCACAAGGAGAAGGGGACGACAGGGGACGAGATGGTTGGACAGTGTTCTCGAAGCTACGAACATGAGTTTGACCAAACTGCGGGAGGCAGTGGAAGACAGGAGTGCCTGGTGTGCTCTAATCCATGGGGTCATGAAGAGTCGGACACAACTAAACATCTAAACAAGAACAACAACACCTCCTAATGAGGCATTTGAGCTGACCTGACCTTATTGGATTTTCAGATATCCTTATGGCCTTGAAGAATTTTCTGTCCCCAGGGAAGGAATACAGATAAGGAACAAGCCACTTGGCGTATTTTCATGCTCAGTGAGCTCATCAGCCTGGGCACCATATCATCTCACTGGGTGCTTCCAGGTGGATAATTTTTCAGAAGTGTGGTGCACTGATTCAAAGTGCCTGACCCCTGCACGATCTCAGAAGAACAGTGCAAATCCCCAGGCTGATTTGTCAATGTCAACCAATTGGAGACCAGCAGCGTTCCTCTGCTTATTTATGTACATAATGCCAAAATAGGATCCTAAACAATTTACAAAATATAAGAACAGTTTAGAGCACATTGTGCACAGTAGTTAAATTACACAGTGAAACAATCCCATTAAAACAAAAATGGTCAGAATGAAAACGTAATTAAGATTTAAAGCATTTATGCTCTGCTTTTTTCCGTAAAAGGCTAAAAAGATAAAGCCACCATTGAACAACTTAAAATAAAACCACTAGCCTTCTATCAACGCAAAGACATCTTTTTGTTTTGTTTTTACTATCTCCTGGAAGTCCATTAAAGGTGGGCGGGTGGGTGTGGGTGAGAAATGTGAGGAGAGGGCCCTGTGAATAATCCAATCCTGCATTTCAAATCTGCATGCTTCCTCTACTCCAGCCTAAAGGGGATTAACAGAACTGCCAGCTTCCGTCTGTTCATTCCCCCACCCCATCCCCACAAAAGCCAGTTTGAAAATGTGGGTGGACAGTAGCAACTGAAGCATCTTTCTTTCAGACAAAACAAAAAAAAAGTTATACATTTCAGAAACTTGCCAAGCATAATTATGGTTGATCTTGGAAGGAAAACAAAATTATCCTTGCTTTAAAAGAAGCCAATTATCAAGGGTTGATCAAAAGGAGACAGTTCTATCAAGATACACTTTTGAAGCACTCTGAAATGATTTTTTAAATAAATAAATAAATAAATAAATAAATAAATAAATCACATTCTTTACTACCTTGTAAATGAAAACTGCTTTAAAAAGTTACAACTATTGGAGGGGACACCAGCGAAACCTCAGGTCAATAATAATGTCTTTGAAGTGAAGAGGCTGTAAATTTCCACCATTTTGTTTTACTTCTTTTTTTATTGCAACCTGCCAGGTATCTGAAATACAATCTCTTTCAAAAGCTCTTACTTTATGCCTCATGAAACAAATGCCACCCCCTTTCCCTTGAATGTGCAAGTAGGGTCCTATTAGCTGTGATGAAGAGTATTTTTATCCAAGGATTGTAAGACCCAAGTAGCATTGCAAAGGTTGTCTTATTTGCTTCCGTCTCCTTATCCCGTTCATGCCACTCTCTGTTCAGTGCCCTCCTCTCACTTTTCCTCCCAGCCTCCCCTCCCCACTGATTTTCAGGTTATAAGTCAGTTCCTTTCCACTCTCTCAGTTTGTTGTGTTTAGGAAAGAGCAGTATGAAATATAAACTGAGGAAACATATAACATTACCAGTTTTTTCTGGGCACCTTTTACCTTGGGTTGCCAGCTTTTCTACTGGTCCCCCAAGGACTCAGCTCTACGGCTCCAAATAAAACGTTTTAAGTGTGTGGTAAAGTGCATTATACAAATTTATTTAGGGGGGAGGTCTCTGGCTGCAATGCAATGTCCTGCTTTTTCTTAGGACGTCCCTATTTTCATCAGAGTATTGTTGGAGGTTATAGAGCTATGCGACCCCTGAGCCAAGAAGATAACTATACAACCTTAAGAAGACATCCAAAGGCAGCCCTGTATAGGGAAATTTTTAAATGTTTAATGATCTCGTTAGCTTTTAGCACAAGCAGAATTTGAGTGGTTGCAGCTTTCCTTAACAAAGCATCTCCATGAGAGATAACTTCACCTGTTCATATGTCCACTTGCTCATCAAACTGCTGGTCAACAGGAATGCTGCTCAAGAAAAGGGTTGTTGTTTTGGTTATAAAATCAAGTTCACTCATGATGATTTAAAATGCTAGCCTCAGTGAGCCAGCCATATAAAAGCACTGGCCTTGTAGGCCGCAGTTTAGCCTAAGATGATGACAACAATGGGTGCTTAATGTTCACCAGCGTTGTAGCTTCCTAAAGCGACTCCTTTAAACATTCCATAGGAAATGCTGTTTCACTGTTCCAACAATCCTGCCAGAGAGTCGCCCTTTTCAAATTGATTCTATGCTATTTTGAAAACCAGGGTAGAGTTGTTCCAAGAAACACACCATCAAATGAAAAAAGGGCTACTAGGTGAGCTAAGGGCACCTTTAATCCTCACTGGCTCTAATGATCCATTTGCAGCTGGAAGGCAGAAGCAAGCACCTTTTGCCATAACCTTCCACATGTTACCTTGATGATAGAGAAACTATTTTCTTGTACACTTAGAAGGAGCAGACTCCCTCCTTAAAACCATTTTTGTGTTTGCAAACCAAGTTCAGCTCAGGCCTCTCTGATGGCTTTGACAAGGACAAGAAAGCCATCATAGGTAACCTTTTCTTCCAAATAGGGCCACCTCATGGGACGCAGGTGGCCATTTTTAACTGGATTGTTTGCCATGACTAAATCCCCTCTTTTTTCCATCTCTTAATCTGGTTCAAGTATTATTAGTTTGAAAGCATTTATCAAATGTAGACACTTGCCATAAATTTTGTTCTAAGAATTTGTGATGGTGAAAACATACTTGTTATTTCAGGTGTTTGGAGATACTTGACTTATTGTGGTTTCCACTTGTACCTAAGGTCTTTGTTTGATCTGATGCTGTCAGCCCAAAATTGTTTTATATTGCATGTTAGTTTATTAGTACTATATGGTTTCTTTGATAATGATGATGATGATGGTGATATTTCTTACTTGCCTTTTACCGTAAAGCTCCAGGGCTGGTTATGACAGTATAAAAACACATTATAATCAGTCCACATAATTTACAATAAGCTGAATAGGGTAGTAAAGAGGTGAATGGTTAACATACACTGGAAGCCATACAATGAGGGTGCTAAATGCACCGCTGTAGGGCAGGAATTCTACACTTTTTCAGAAATCATGCTGTGATTCCAACGTAATGAAGAGTCGCCTATAAATTTGGTTGACAAAGACATTGATAATCAGGTTGGAATGCCCGTCTCTTAGCCACTATACTAGCTCTTTGCTAGTTTTTGTACCAGTACTGCTCTGTCCTCTGTATTTATTTACAGTGGTACCTTGGATGTCAAACAACTTGGCTCCCAAACAAATGGCTCCCAAACGCCACAAACCCGGAAGTGAGTGTTCTGGTTTGTGAATGGTTTTTAGAAGTCGAACGTCCAACGCGGCTTCTGCGGCGTCCTATTGAGTGCAGGAAGCTCCTGCAGCCAGTTGGAAACCATGCCTTGGTTTTCGAACCATTCCGGGAGTCGAACAGATTCCCAGAATAGATTAAGTTCGACCACCAAGATACCACTGTATTTACTGAAATTGGTTTTTATTAAATATTTTCTTGTGCTATAAAACAAGCAAATAAATGGGGGGAAGTACATCTCCACTTTTCACAGTTTGTTTACATGTAGGGAGAGACATTTTGTGCACAACAAGGCAATGACCTATCCTCCACAATGGCAAACAAATTAATATGACTAACTTGACGCAGCAATCCACCCCTCCCACATGTAAACAAGCCACACTGCAGCCAACTGAATGTAACCAAGCAAGCTCTGGACTCTCTAACCCAGGCTTCCTCAACCTCGACCCTCCAGATGTTTTGAGACTACAATTCCCATCATCCCTGACCACTGGTCCTGCTAGCTAGGGATCATGGGAGTTGTAGGCCAAAAACATCTGGGGGGCTGAGGTTGAGGAAGCCTGCTCTAACCTCTTACAATCTCTCTTTCTCTATACACGTGTGTGTGTTTGTAAGCAAAGACTTATCCACGTGCTGCTGACACAAACCCTTACACTAACACTATGTCTTCTGTGGCTCCCCAGGGTCTTGGGGAGGGATCTCTCCCAGCCCTACCTGGTGAGGCTCAGGATTGAACCTGGGACCTTCCACATGCAAGGCTGATGTCCTACAACTGCTCTACACCTAGCTTATGTTCTTAACCTGCCTCCTCCAATAAGATTGATATTTCCTAAAGATTCCTTTAAGAAAAAGTTTACCCTTCTTGCATGATACACAAATCATAACAGAATGGGCCTTACTCATGTACCGTCCAGTCTTGTTTGCAATTAACACTTCCTCTTTTTTACTCTTCCCCCTTTGTTTCTTTTTTTTTCAAAGAAGCCTTCCAAAGGCAGCCTTTTGACTAAGACAATTGGACTGGAACCCCTGAACCCTTTCTGCATCGCAGCGACACAGGAGGAGCCATTAAGGGCCAACCATTTGCGCTTTGTCTGCAGCCCTCTCCTGGAAGAGTCCCTCGATGCGGTCACAGTGCCACATTCCTCTATTCTCATTAATGTCCTTGAATTATGTATGTACAGGAATAAAGGGCACGGTTTTATGTTCTGGTGCTGCTTTATCTCTACAAAATTACATTCAGCAGAAAGTTCGAAATGGGAAAGCTTTTAACCTTTGGAAGTGGCGGGTGATCTTTGTCCATCTGCATTAGTACAGAGTGACATACTAATGGAACAAATGCCACACGTCGCAGGAGACTCCTGCTGCTCTGGGCTCTGTTTCCCCACTTCTCTTTAGTGATCAGGGGAACTAATGGGAGCCCGCGGACTGTAGTAGTATCTAGGAACAAGTTGTTGCCTTAATTGTATAAGAGATGGGAAGTTAGGAGAGGCCACTCCACTGTTTGGAGGCTTCTGAATACCCATTGCAGGAGAAAGGAATGTTTGTGGCTTCTCATAGGCATCTGGTTGACCCCTGTGAGAATAGGATGCTGGACTAGATGAACCACTGGCCTGATCCAGTAGGCTCCTATGAAGAGGAACAAGTTCAGATAAATTGCCCCCACAAGTCTGAGATGCTACACAAGGGGACAACCTACAGGGATAGCAATGCCCTGTTTGTGAACTTCCTAGAACAGGAACACAGAATAGACCAGGAACACAGAAGTTGTGGCTTCCAGATGTTGTTAAACTGCAACCCCCATCATCCCCTGACCATTGTCTATGCTTGTTGGGACTAGTGAGAGTTGGAGTCTGGCAGCCTCTAGAGCAGGCATCCCCAAACTGCGGCCCTCCAGGTGTTTTGGCCTACAACTCCCATGATCCCTAGCTAACAGGACCAGTGGTCGGGGAAGATGGGAATTGTAGTCCAAAACATCTGGAGGGCCGAAGTTTGGGGATGCCTGCTTTAGAGGACCACAGGGTTCCTCATCTCTGTCTGAGAGGCATCTGCTTGGCCACTGTTGGAATGTTAGGGTAGAAAAATCATGGTCTGATCCCGTTGGAAATGGCAGTTACAGCACACAATTGTCCTCTCCCTTAAAGAAGAATAACTCATAAATTTACGTGTGCAGATGTAAATGTATATCAGTCCTTCTAGACTTTGGGGTGTAGTGATATACATCCCTCCAGAATTGGGTGCAGGCTTGGATGGGCCATTGGTCTGACTCAGCAGGACCTTTCTTATGTTCTCATGTGCTCCCTGTAGTAGGTTGTGGAGGAAGGTAGAGAAAAGGTGGAAGCACCAGAGGATAACAGAGTCTCATCATTCATTTCTGCAGACATTAGTCTCTGACTGCACAGCCAGGAGACCCAATTTCATTTACTTTCTGATCGAAAAGAATGTGTGGATTTACAACTGACTGGTAATATAAAAGCAATGACCTTAAAAGGGGCAAAGTAGATGATTGAAATCTAATAGTGTTGGAACACACAAAAATGACAGCATTATGGAATAAAAAATATCAATGCAGTATCTGAATCCAATGTTGCATTCAATCAAATGAGTCTTTAGTTATCTGGTAAATAGCCACCAATTTTGTTTAAAATAACAGTGCCTATTGTCTGCTCTTGCATTACCTAATAGTAATGCAGTAGTAATATTAATAGTAAAACAGGGGGGAAACAAGACATAGCAATAATCCAAGTAAAGTCTATTATTATTATTATTATTATTATTATTATTATTATTATTATTATTAGTCTGACTATTAGACATTTAACACCTCCCCTCAACCTCAAACTCAAACTCAAACCTTTATTGCGTTAGCATACAGCAATAGCAAAATAAAACAATACAAAATGCCAAAGACAAGCAACAAAGCATAATTCAAGGCGATATTGCTGGTGTAATAACATTTAAATTACCCTAAGACAATAACGCAAAGATTTAGGTGCCAGCACTACCCTGACAGGGTAGTGTGTCCTAGACCTGGACCTGTTTTAATTCTCTCTATTTCATTTTTAACTGAATGTGCCGAGCCTATTTTGGGCTATTTTATGCTTTACATATATCTGCATATTAGATTTTTGGTGCCTCCCCTCAACCATTACACACTAACTTTCTGCATTACTGGTAGTTTTGGTGTTGGGCTAAAGAGACAGCTCAGGGATGCTGTCGGTGTATTTGCCCATTCAACTGCTCAACAGCCTTTCGGGTGGAGGTGGTCTCAGAGGTGGTCTCACTGCCCTTTGCACAGCAGACTCTGCAAACAGATGCTGAGCAAGATATTGGACCTGCGACCCACAGCTCCAAGACATAGCCAAATAAGGTTCCTCCTAGCGGATAGGGGCAAGGACATTACTGCCTGCCTCAGTGGCTTCCTTTTTAATCTCCATCTTCTTAATGAATCATCTCTCTAGGGAATAGACAGGGTGAAGCAGAACAATTGAGTACCTTGTGATCCTCGACAGCCTCACTCCTGTCCCTTTAAAATTTATCCCAGTGTTTTGAAATGTTTTAACTCATAATCCTAATGAAGGTATTTGTATTGCATTGCATTGCATTGCATTGTGGTGGTCTCAGGAGTGGTTTTGAGTGGCATCAACATCCATCCTGAGGATGTGTCAGGTCTGGGTCAGGAATTCATGGCTTCCATGGCTACCATGCACCTGTTTGAAATAATCACCAGTTCAAAGCACAAAGCAGGGGAAATGAAAATTATAAATAATTTTTTTTAAAAAAAATGTATGAAAATGCACCATCTCAGACAAAATTACTTTGCAAAAAATGTGTATATTGGACAAAACTCCCCAAGCTAAAATGTGTATATTAGCTGAAATTTGGGCAAAATTCTGATGAAATTTTATGAAGACTTTCCTTTTTTTTAAAAAAAACCCTCCCAAACTAATATGAAAAAGTGGAGTATGGAATAGGAAAAATGACTGAAATAACGAGAAAGTGAATTTGACAGATTTATGCATCTCTAGCAGTGTATTGGAGCTCAGATACCTGCCACTCACCTATGCCAGGGTCTGAATGCCTGAGCCCTGCCAAAGTGACCATCTCATCACTTTCATTCCCTAAAACCTTCTTGGTGGTGGCAATATTAATATGCTCTGGATCCCCAGACACATTTTTTTTGTGGGGTGTACGGGGGAGGAGAAAAGGTTCTGCTGTGCAAGCAGAAGTCCTTGTAACAACAGGACAGCTTTGCTGGTTACAATCCATTCTGTAGTGAGCTTAAGCGTCATAGGAATTTGGACACAGCTCACCAAAAGTCCAAGGAAGTGAATGGCAAACCCGACTGTCATTTGCTCTGACTGAGCACTAAAGAGCAGTTTTTAAATTAAACTTTGGACACTTAGGAATTTTGTTGTTTCTTGTTGCCTTTGGGGTATTGCCCTTTTGCTGTGGGTATTTTATTATATTGAGATCATATGAGGCAGCTCCCTACACTGGATAAGAAATGGAGTCTTAAGTTTGACATATAAGCACCTGAACACCAAACTTTCCCATTGTCACCATAATTCCTGGAAGTGTGTGCCTCATTGAATGCAAGCTCTGATGACTGGCTTAAATTTGTCACCCAGATTTTTTGCTATTTTTTGTGTGGCCTCGGCATCTTTTTGGGGGTTTTAAATTTAGCCACCCACCTAACAGCACCCTCTGCTTAAATTCAGCTACTTCAGTTAATCTTCAGCCAGCGCCAGCTCCTCCTATTGTTGCTCTCTTGTTCTTTTCATAGTAAGTCTTGTCATGGTGTGGGTGGCAGTTTCCATAATGGGGTTCTGTGCCTCACTACTTGGTCCAAACTGCTGGATCCAAAATAAGCTGAGAGACCTCCCCCATCTTTTTTAAAAATGCTTTTTTTTCATCCTTAGTTTCTAAGATGACAATTTATCCTAAAATAACAGAACAGACGGTGGGGGGGGGAGGGGCAGGAATTAGGAGAATTAGTCAATTCCATTAATACCATACAGATGCTTTTGTGCTATTGTGAAGTTTTTTGTTGTTGTTGTGAAAACTAGAGGACAGTGAACAAAAAGTGTCAGTTCAGTTCTTCAAAAATACTTATTTTTAAAGCAGAGAAACACTGTGTACTTTATGTTTGTTTGTTTGTTTATTTTCTTGGTATTAATTTTGAATGCTTATAAAAAGCACATAGAGTGCATGTAAAATTTTTGCTTTTACATTGAGGAGAGTTTTTATAAATAATCTTAAAGGAACCAGGCATTTTATTACATCTCAGGATCTCTGGATTCCTTTTTATATTAAACTTTGGATGCTCTTAGGAATTTGATTGTGGACTTTGAGGTATAGCCCTTTTGCTGTGGGTATTTTATTATACTGAGATCATGTGAGGCAGCTCCCTGCACTGAATAAGAAATGGGGTCACTGCAAAGAGGTTGAGGAGCTAGAGTGTAGCGACCATTATCTCTAATTTGTTCTGAATTGGACATATCCAGGACACTCTAGAAACCACTATAGATTGAGTATTCCTTCATAGGTCTATTTTTGCCTACTTTTCAGGGATGCATTGAGATTCCAGTGTGGTGTAGTGGTTAAGAGCAGTAGATTCATAATCTGGGGAACTGGGTTCGCATCTCCGCTCCTCCACATGCAGCCGCTGGGTGACCTTAGCCCCACTCACCTCACAGAGTGTTTGTTGTGGGGGAGGAAGGGAAAAGAGAATGTTAGCCGCTTTGAGACTTCTTCGGGTAGTGATGAAGCGGGATATCAAATCCAAACTCCTCCTCTTCCTCCTCCTCCTCCTCCTCCTCCTCCTCCTCCTCCTCCTCCTCCTCCTCCTCTTCTTCTTCTTCCTCTTCCTCTTCTTCCAGCACTGATCCTACTTTTCTAGAGCGGGTTTTGATCAAGGCCTCCTTGACAGAGCCCAGCCATATGGTGGGAGGGAGGGGAGTTATTTTTAATGACCGCAGCCAGGGCCGGCTCTAGGGGTAGGCTGGGTGGCACGGGGTGCCTGGGCGCCAGGTCGGCAGGGGGGGCGCTGTGCGGCAAAGCCGCGCGGAAACCACCAGCCACGGGAAGAAACAGGGCGGGGCAGGGGCGCCGGAGCGATCTGCGCACCACGGCGCCCGGGCGCCCGACCTGCTTAAGACGGCCCTGACCGCAGCAAGAATTCCCACACAATTGGACATTTGTCTCTTAAAATGTCTGGCTCACAGCTGTTCAATTGGTCTTCAGTTATGGTATCTGTGTCACTCCTAGCAATCAGTAGGCCAAATGGAGGACATGTTATCCCCAAGGTTGAGATTCTTCATCCCTGCTATACATCTTTATTTTTAAGTAAGTCCTGTTGCATTCAGTGGGCTTTCTCTCATGTGTCTAGGGCTGCAGCCTGACATAACTGTGTAACTTCTTTTAAAGTTCATTTATGTTAATTGCAGCAAATAAGCAGCGCTTGGTGAATGCGGTTAGTTCTGTATATGGGTGCTCTTGTGACAGAAACATAAAAGGACCAGGGCCTTGGCAAATCTTTCAGTACCTTCTAGAACAGGCATCTCCAAACTTCGGCCCTCCAGATGTTTTGGACTACAATTCCCATCATCCCTGACCACTGGTCCTGTTAGCTAGGGATCATGGGAGTTGTAGGCCAAAACATCTGGAGGGCCGCAGTTTGGGGGGTGCCTGTTCTAGAACTACCAACTGTGGCAAGTAACAAAGTTTGTTATCAAGATACCTGCAACCCTGGAAGTTTCTGCTTTTTTAAAAAAATATATCCTGAAGTTATTCCTGCTAGGAACATTATTCTTTAGGGTGGGGATTTTGATAAAGAGCTTTAGGCATTCTATTAGGCATTCTATTGTTGGAACAATTCTATAAATAGCCAAACTGAGCCAGGTGCACAAAATACACAAGAACATTTTTATCGATCAACTTTTGTCCTGGAGAGTGTGCAAGCATTTTATTGTTCACAGTTTAGTTCCTGTAGAACTGGGAAGCTGGTCTAGGGGTGGGGGTGGGTTGTCTAAAAACAGCAGAGCACAGTGAGGTCCCTGGTTTAGGGGAGGGAGAGACAGATGCACTACCTTCTCCTGCATGCTCCATTTAGGATTTAAAAACCCCAAACCAACCACTCACGCTTTATAGCCAGCTAGGTAAGTGTATGTTTAATTCAGCTAGATCACCATTAACAATGGAGGATGCAGCATAAGTTCTTAAGAACATATTCCAGAGGCCCTGTATAACTTCACCTCTCATTTTTGCTCCGAACACCAACGCTTGAGAAAGAATGCATGATGTGAAAACTTGCATTATTTTACACAAACCATCGGCTAGGTCATGGGAGTCATCCCATCTTCCAGGTGGGTTAGCAGAGTTACCACCTAGCAACCAACCTGGCACCTGTAGGCTGGGACCCTACAGTAAGTTAATTTAAGGAAGTTCACAGAAGGGAATGTGTCATACTTTCACTCCCCTTGCAGCTACTGGTAACACTGCCCACCCACCCCCACCCCCCAAGTCTCTCTGGAGGTTCAGTAGATCCTCTTGAACATTGTGGGACAGGACACAGGGTCTGCTAGGAGGTCAGGGAAGGGGGAACCTTTTCTTTTGCGAACTTTCTTATGCTATTTTAGCTTACAAGCCTGCAAGATTGGAGGAGGGCCTCAGACGACGATTGGAGCATGTGGAGAAGAATGTACAGAAGGAGGCGGTCCTTAAAGTATAGCCAGGTTCCAAGCCATTTTGAGCTTTAAAGGTTAGCACTTTGACTTGAGCTCAGAAGCAAACTGGCAGGCAGTGCTAAATTGTGCCTTACCCAGTCAATCTGCCCAGCACCCAGGTGGAGACAAATTGGTTACTATGGGCACTGCCAGCTAGACAGTTTCCCTAGCATTCAACACACAGGTGCAGCACACCTGGAAGCCTCGTGGGACCAGCAATGATTCTCTAGGCTGCTTGCAGGTCACCCAAAGGCAGATGGCTCAATATATCAGTTTTCCCTTCTTTGGACAGCCAGAGTGGTATGGTGGGTGCAGTTTTGGAGGCAGGAGTGGGAATCAGGATTGAAACTCATGCTTATCTTTGAAGGTTGCAGCATGACCTTTGGGAAGTTGATGTGAGGACACGTTGGCCAGGTGTTCTTTGGAGGAAGAGTGGTATACAAATGTGATGTGGTAATTTGCTTACCGTATACCGTATTTGCATGTGACAATTTTTCTATTGAGTAAGCAGCTTCAGAGTTGGAGACCACAGGAGAGATGTGTGTAGAGTTGCCATATTTTGAAGAGCGAAAAAGAGGATGCCATGATGGCCATTCAAAGCAAATAATGGTCGCAGATTTTACCCCTGAAAAAGAGGACATGTGGATGCTCATGTGCAATGATGTCTACGTGCATCTCTCCTGCTGAATGCTCAGCGCAACCCAAAAGACACACAAGCAAGTGCTGCTTTGTGCTTTTCATGCATTTCTCTGCAAAGAAGTGCGTTCCATGTGAGGAAGTTGAAATGCTCAGACTGAAGCAGCCTCAAGTGAATGCCCGTCTATAACATACCATCCTGACAAGCACAGCATGGGAGTGGAAATCCGAAATCAAGAGCAATCATCAACAGTCTGTGCCTAGGCATCATGCCGAGGTATCGTTTGTTACCAAATATGGAATATTTATCCTGCACATGGTGGTGCACGGAGTGCTCAAAATGAGCCATTTCCAGGCGCACGTTTGTTTTCATTGAAGAGACATGCTGTGCTAATAAACCATTTCACTCTCCCTCCCCAGTTTATTTTATTTTGGCCTGGGGCATTTCTCCCACATTTAGTACAAATAATGAACTTCGGAAGCGAGGGGTAGCATTTAGAATGAGAAAATATGAACGTCACAAATCTATGGCTGCAAGAAATTCCTCTGCTATGATGCTCATTGACACATTTTCCTACTTGCATGTTTAGACCTTTAAACCTCCCCCCTTAAATTCAGACAAGACTCAAATTTGGTTTGGTTTTTGGCAGAATTTAGGCCACAACATTATTGATTACAGAAAAACATAAGCTCTGGTTCGACTAGCTCCCTGTACCGTTGCAGGTAGCGCTGACCCAGGGCACCAGCGTAGGTCAGCCTAGGGTGAACACCTGGAATGGCGGAAAGCCGGGGACAGGCTATGTCTACCACCCAGATGTTCCTCTGGACTCAGGCACGGGCACCAATGGTTGACCAAACCATTGAGTCCCTGGATTCCTTTAACGGAATACCCTTCACATAGGGATGGTGAGAGCGTTCCCCCATCCCTATCACCTGAACCAGAGCCTATCCGCAACCTTACAAGTTGAGATGATTTGCTACGTGGCAGGCAAAACCCAAGTGGCACCAGCCAATCAGCCAAGTGGGGAAAATTCCTGCCGTACCCCTGTCCCAGCGACAGACGACACACTAAAGGCATAGCAAGGTCAAGTGCACAAGCCCTAAAAATAGGGAGAGGTGGGTGGGTGTTCCAATGCACTGACCAAAAGAGGAAGCTCTGAGTCACGTGCATGGGCATATATAGGTCCCTTGATCGGTTTGGCTAGCGTCCCATTGGCCTGATTAAACCCAGCATCAAGGGACCTACCAATAGGGTGTTGTGGCTATCCAATCGTACCCACCCACAATGCAGAGTTTGGTTGCCAGGTCGCACTGCAACACATGCCCTCTTTAAGGGAGGACACGATATATCTCCTCTTGACATGCACAGTGCTGCTCTGGACACCCAAAGGAACAAAGGAAGGTACCTTACACCCCTCCACGAGAGGTCTGGAGGGTGGCAACACGATAAAATGGGCCTTCTCTGCAGTGGCTCCACGTCTGTGGAATGTTCTCCCCAGGGAAGTTCACCTAGCGCCTTCATTATACACCTTTAGGCGCCAGGCAAAAACGTTCCTTTTTAACCAGGCCTTTGGTCGATCTGATCTACATCCTATGCCCTTTTAAAATGGGTTTTTTTGGGGAGGGGCTATTGGGTTGTTGTTTTTATTTTTATTAGGTATTTTGTGGTTTTATATCTTGATTTTATTCTGTGAACCGCCCTGAGACCCCCGGGTATAAAGTGGTATATAAATTCAAACAACAACAACAACAACAACAATACTAGGTCAGACTGCTGATTTCTCTTGCTCAGTACTGCCTACACTGACTAGAAGCAGTTCTCCAGCCAGGGTTTCCAGCAGAGGTCTATCCCAGCCCTACCTGGAGAGGCCAGGGATTGAACCTGAAACCAGCTGTATGCAAAGCAGATGCTCTACTACTGAGCCATGGTCCTTTCCCATAGCCACAAATTCTTTTGTCCCAGGACAACTTCCGTCAGACTTATCTTGTGTCACTTTCCTCCATGCCTTGACACATAACTTCAAGCTGCATCTATTATGAGCCTTTGAGTTAGATTTCCAAGCAAGCAATTATTTTGTTGACTTTTGTGTTGATTGAAATGCATCTTTTCATGGACCACATGCCAGTTCACAAGCATCCTATACCAAGTAATCAATTTCCATTAGATGCAAATCATTAGGCTTAAAAGTAAGTCATGCTGAGAGCTGGTCTACACAAAAGAATTTCTTGACCTTCCCTGGCCTTCCCTGGGGAAGAGTAACTTCATACCAATATGGAAAATAAATATCCATGAAAGAATCAACCAATACACATTTTGTCATTATTATGCTCAGAGTCTAGACAGTGTCACAATCAGCTGGTCATTAACTGGTTTGAAGGACAGCAACACCCAGGTAAAATGGATGTGAATGCATTTGCGACTGACGTGGTCTCAAGCAATAAAGTAATGAACAAATTCAAGCCAACCAGGGAAAGTGACAACTTAGAAATTGCTGTTGTTGCCCCGGCGACTGACAACCCCTTTCTTTATATCTGCAGAACTGAAAGTGCCAGCCTCCAATCAATTCAATCATACAAATCGGCTTTTAAAAAAACAAAACCAAAGAATATGCAATTCAGAACACAGTGAAAAACAACGAAAACTGTAATGTGCAATATCTTGAGGGCTGTTTTTTCCAATCTCCATCCATTAGGCATGAGGGAATTTGTGGCATGCTGTTAATTAACATAAAAATTAGTCATTTGAAATGCTGAGTATAATTTGATGTTACACCACAAGAAACAGCTAAGGGCCAAACTGCATGTTACATTATTTGTGCTTTTTTTTTTTAGTGCTTAAAACGGGCACTTTTATTCTCAAGAAAAGGCAGCTACAGGGTCCTCTTCTGAAACACCCTGAAATCACCTTTCCCTGGCTGCTCCCCCCCCCCGGGTGCTGCTTGAAAACCTTATGGACTACTATTTGTCAGTGTAAAACCTGTTAGAACCATAGTTAAGACTAAACAGGTTCATTTTCTTCAAGGCAGAATTTATACAGAGGTGACATGATAGAAGTCTATAAAATTATGCATGCTATGGAGGAAGTGGCAGAGAAACAGGATCTTTTTATAATACCAGAACTCGTGGACATCCATTGAAACTGGATGTCAAAAGATTCAAGACAGATAAAGGAAAGTATTTCTTCACATGCACATTGATAAACTATGGAACTCCCTCCCACAGGAGGCAGTGATGGCCACCAACTTGGATGGATTTAAAAGAAGATTAGACAAATTCATAGACAAGTTCTGCCTAATAATAATAATAATAATAATAATTTATTAATTTATTTATACCCCGCCCATCTGGCCGGGTTCCCCCAGCCACTCTGGGCAGCTTCCAACAAAATATTAAAATACAGAAATCCATCAAACATTAAAAGCTTCCCTAAACAGGGCAGCTTTGAGATGGTAATTCTAAAGGTCTGGTAATTGTTGTTCTCTTTGACCTCTGGTGGGAGGGCATTCCACAGGGTGGGTGCTACTACTGAGAAGGCCCTCTGCCTGGTTCCCTGTAACTTGGCTTCTCGTAGCGAGGGAACTGCTTTTGAATACCGCTTGCTGAAAGCTGTGGGAGGGGAGAGGGCTCTTGTACTCAGGTCCTGCTTGCAAGTTTCCCGCAGGCATCTGGTTGGCCATTGTGAGAATAGGATGCTGAATTAGATGGGCCTTTAGCCTGATCCATCAGGTTCTTCTGATGTTCTTAACTCAAATCAGCCCTAGCCTTAGAGATTGGTTGAGAAACAACTTAGTCATAGGGAAGAGGCCATGTAGTTTGTGTATGTGTAGTTGAATGGTGCATGTGTGCTGGCCACACCTACATTTTTATTGGTCATGCCCACTGCTGAAGTGTGCCCTTCCTCACAAGGATTGGCCAAGAGGGAATGCAGCCCTCAGGCCTGAAAAGCTCCCCCACTCCTGATGTAGACAAGCGTGCACCAGTGGTCTGAATTGCTGCATGGCAGCTTCCTATATTTCTATGAATGCCACATTCTTGCCTCCTTATCCCAAATATGTGGGTGTTAGCTGTGGCTGTTCAGGGGGCAGAGGGAACACCGAACATCAGTAGCCCATTAGGATAAATGGGCCACCAACACCAGTCTTAATTCCTTCCGCCTGCCTTCTTACCTACAACCAGTCCAGAGTGTGGTCCTGGCTGTCTGCTTCCTCCTCAGCATCAGTCTTGCCCTTGCATAACTCAGCAGGGAGGGAAATGGGGGCAAAAGTAGGATTCCTTGGCTCTACCTTTCATAGTCTCCAGCACCACCTACTGTTTGCCTCCCTGCCTGCTTCCTATCAGTCCCAACGGGGATCAGCCACCATTGCAGATCATCCTGAATATATGGAAAGCAATGTTTCATAGCCCTACAGATCTGGTTGGGGGCCTTATCTAGAAGCTGCAATGATTTTAAATACATCAGCCACTCTGTACTTGCTTTTGGCACCTTTCACAATTTCAGTCCATTATTTGTTTTAGTTTTAGCTGTTTTCATTTGCCCTCCTGCTCTTTGACTGCTGGCCACGCTAATGCAGTTATGAACTGTTTGCTTCTGCTTTACTTGGCACCCCCCCCCCCACACACACTCCAGCCCTGCTAGTGAAAGATTAAGGAGTGGGGATGAAGACTATTAAGGTTTCACTGTGGTGTTGCAGCTTCCTGGCTTCACTTCAGAGGTTCATGGCAGCAAACATATAAATCCGTCTTGAGCATGATTTATGACTTAGCATTGAAATAGTATAATGAAGAGATGCAGAAGAACTATTATGAGGCCATCTAGTCAATTCCTAGCCAGCACAGAGAATTGCATTCCTCCTGAAAATATATCTTGTAGTATTTAGTCACTGTCTGGTGAATTGGAACAGGGTTTTCACAGAACCTGAGTCTGATTAGATTGCTCTAAGTGCATTCTTTTCATCAATGTTGCACAAGCATGAACAAAAGCATTGCCCCCCCCCGAAAGGTTCCATTACCTGTTTGGAATTTTTTTTTTTAAAAAAATAACAGAATATTAGCAATGCTAGAATTAATCAGTAGATGAATCAATTAATGTTTTTATTGCAGATTTAATCACCCTGCCTTCCCCCATTGATCAGCTGGCCTTCATATTGCAGATATGAGGGGAAGTTACTTGAATACAGGGTTTCACTCGGGAACAAGCTTCCACTATTTCATATCTTCCTGTCATGCAGCTATGAAAAGGTTAGGAGACTAACCATAAAGGCGGCAACTCTAGTGAAAAATGGCTTTTCCTTCCTTGTGTTCTCCAAAGCTAGCAGATAATGCTGAATTCCGTGATGAAGCCACAGTGGTTTTCTTGACTTGACTTGAAATCTGTAAACTAAAAATCTACAGGGTGTTGTCAAGGGATGCGGAATCTGTGGCCTTGTGAATGTTGTTGGACTCCAACTCCCATGTGCTCTGGCTAACATGGCTAATGGACAGGGATGATGAAAGTTGTAGTCCAACAACATCTCAAAACAAAGATGGAGAACCTGTGGCTCACCAGATGTTGTGACCAACTTCAACCATCTCTGACCATTGACCATGCTACCTGGGGATCCTGGGAGTTGGAGCCTGACAACATATTGAAGGGCGTATTTTGCCAATCCTGGTTTAAACAACAACAACAACAAATACAGCCTGGTGTAGTACTGTACTGTACTATGAAGGTGAACTAAGAAGTTTGAAAATGGTGGCCTTTTTTTTCTTTCCCCAGACCTTCTCTCCTCCCTTCTTATTCTTAAAATGCATTATGTGCTGTTACGAAGCCCCTTTTTTTGTCCTTTTGCTTTGTGTAAACCTGATTGCACTACAAATCATTCCCAACTTTCTATAGCCATCACAAAGCCCTCAATTTTTCAGAAATACATAGCACTTAGGAGTCTTGGGTGTCTTGGCACTCAATTCTGATAATTGCATTATTAAAAACCCCATTGAGCAGGAATACAAATACATGACTCCCCAGGACAGCTCTGTAAAAGAGGCTGAAATTAAACTTCACAGGATTAATATGATCTTTGTTGGTGTTCATCAGTCAAAAATGGGAAAAGGGGAGTGTGGGGGGTGTCAGTGGGTGAAAGAGAGAGAATCAGGATGGTGGGAATGATAGTTGGCGGAGTACCTGAAATCTTTCCATAACTCGACAAATAAAACCATTTTCTTGGATCTTTTTGTTCACACCTTCTGTTCATCCTTGGCAGCACATTCAAGAAAATGTGTTTGGAGAAGCAGCTCGTTTTAAATATAGTGTTAAGTAACAGTTGTCAAAAGCTGTATGGATGCATAAACTCTGTGGCTGGCTGCAAGTCTGGTCCAATTGGGTGCTGGGAGGTGCTGCAGGTCAGGGGGTATAGAACATGTGCTGTATCTGGAAACCCCCAGGTCTGGCTGAATGTATCTCCAGCTGTTGGGTAACAAGGCTGGAAAAGAGCTAGTCAGAGGCTGGAGAGATGCTACCAGTCTGAGTACACATTGGGCTAGAACAGGGACATCCCGCATGGTGCCCTCCATGTCTTGTTGGAGTACATCCCTGCCCCTCCCTGCCCCTTGGCAGTACTGCCTGAGATTGTTGGAGATGATCTAGAGAGCACCACATTGTCTACCCTGGCTTAGAGGACAAACCAGTGGTTTGGCTCTGACTTGGCATAAGACAGCTTTGCATGTTCAACTTAACTGATCATTGAACAGAAAGAAATGCAACACAGTGGCTAGCTCAGTATAACTGCTGGCAGCCCCTGTCTGTTTAAGGAGAGAAAGGAATTCTCATATTTCAGTGCTATGATGGTGTCGGAGGTGTGGGGTGCTTCAGCCAACACTGTGCAAGTTCCCTGGCATGGGCTGTAGATTCTGATGACAGCAAGGCTGACTATCCAGTCACCAACCTTAAACTTACATGATCTTGTCTGCGGCAACCCCTGACCTCCACTGCCACACCTCCCCATAGCAGTTCCCCTCCCTTTACTATCGTGACTCAGTGTTTGCTTGTAGAATTGGCTAGCAAATAATCTTTCTAGCTGCTCCTGAATATAACAAGGTTCGAAGATTATTTTTCCGGTCACAGCTTTGTTGGGAGGCTTAGCAATGCAGGTGTGTTTCCCCAGAGCACCCCACCATTATCCCTCTAGTCTAGATAGCCAGTCATTTACAGTACACTGTGCAGCCCATTTACTGTTGTTCTCATTGAAATACACATCCTACTCTTCCTCCAGGAAACTCACAGCAGCAGCTCCCAGGAAGTTCTTAATCCAGGCATTCAATGAGCTGAGGCCATCTTAGCTTTAATGTAACATGGGCATTCAATATCAAAGCCAACACCTTAAAGTGTGATCAAGAAGCCAATGGATAGTCTGCCCATGTGTGGTACTCTGCTATAATCAAGAACTGAGCCACCGTATCCTGCAATATCTGAAATTTCTAGACAGTCCTATGGGCAGTATGTTGCAGTAGCCAATGTTACTAGTAAGCCTCATTTTTTTTATCTCAGTTAATTTTTGTTTTTAATCTAAAATTAAGACTTTATCCTACTGAGAGTGATCCATAGTGTCTTGAGCAGGGGGTAATAATGAAGATTAAGCATATTTAAATTTAAATAAAATATTTCAACGTATTCATTAAATTAACACAACAAAAATATAACCATAGCTTACAATGTTTTGCAATTATTACATGTAAATGAATAATTAGCTTTGCCAGGAATAGTTTGATAGGAGCAGGCTGTGATGGTAGAGAAAAGGCTGTTTTGTTCCCCCCCCCCCAAGTGTTGTGGGGGGAATCATATCTAGAGATTCAAACAATGCATCAAGAATATACAACAAGCAATATAATGTTTGTGACAGAGAGAAACAAAAAAAAAAGCAAAAAATTATAAATAAAACTAAGGCAAGCAGAATAAAGTTATATTGTGGGGAGCAAAACAATGGAAAATACTATATTGAAAATGCTCTTGGTTGTCTTACGCCAAATCAGAAGACTTATTTTATTTTATTTTATTTTTGACTTTGCCAGCCTTCTCTTGTCTTAATCAATTTGGCCAGTTTAATCATTTTGACAGTGTGCTGTACTTTCATCAGCCAGCCCCCAATTAGTTGTGCAAAGTTTGCACTTTCCTCATTTGTCAATGCTAACTTTTTTGTGGTGGAATTCCAATCCGTAGAACTCACTTTAAAAAGTAGACATACCCCATAAAAATAACATCAAAAGGCCAGAATGGGACCCAAATATCCCTGAAGAACATCTGCATGGACAGGAGACAATGTAAGCGTGTCACATATGTGTTTGGGTGATTTCAATGAGAGTTGGGTTGAGACAAGTGTCACTGGGAGAGCATCTAAAAGACAGTTGCTTTTTATAGAAGAACTGGACAGTGTGTTTAATGTCAGATAGAGAATCAAAGATGGCTAGTGGGGGAACTGTCACTGTTAGTCCCCTGTTCCAACTTGAGCCCCCAATGATGCCCCCTGCCCATTCCACTTTGATCTCATTGAAGTGCTGCAGCCAGCAACCACACCCCCCCCCCCGGATAGGCTTACCTTGTAGCAATGGTGGTGTAATAAAATGGTAACAAAGTGGGCAAGCTAGAGTGCCTTGGCTCCCATCCCATGATTGCACCACTGCTGATGTTAGGGAGAGGATGATTTGTGTCTGTAGTACTGCCAGGCACCTGAAGAGGTGGCAGATCTCAGTGGTGATACCAGAAGAGTATGTCACTCCCTCTGAGCCATGGAGGGGTGTGTGGGCCCCACAGCTGTCCAGCTTTGTCAGGTGTGATGCTGGGCTTACTAACAATACAGATTCCTTCTGGGATGGGTCATTCATGCACACAGCCATCAAATGAGGGACATGCAAGTGTGAATCAGACCATAAGACCTGACAGCAGGACATGGGATTGACTTCATTAAAAAACATGCATTTGAGCCGATGTAAGGAAGCATTAATGTTCTGTCTGCACTGTTAATTCTTTGGTGTCTGTTCACCATACGTGCCAAGTCCTGGACTGCAGAATCCGGGACCGGCAGCTGCGTGACACCGGAAGTTGCGTAGACGCAACTTCTGGTGTCGCTTTGCACAAAAAATGGCCGGCGCCAGCAACGGAAGCCGCGTCTACGCATGTCTGGAAGTGTGTAGACGCAACTTCCGGTGTCGCTTTACCCATCTATGGGCACCGAAAATGGCCGCCGCCGACACCAGAAGTTGCGTCTACGCACTTCCGGACATGCATAGATGCGACGTTCGGCGCCAGCCATTTTTGGTGCACATAGATGGGCAAAGCAGAAAAAAAGAGGCTGCTGGCAGGAGAATATAAGGGAGAATAATGGGAGACGAAGTGATACGGGGGACCGCCGGGAAACGGTATGAAAAAATGGGGGTTTCCCGGGGAAACTGGGGTACTTGGCAGCTATGCTGTTTACATATGCAAGTCATATACTGCTTATGCAGTCAAGTGACAAACGTGGATGTATGAACCTGCTTCCAGAGAGAATCTGCAATATGGGGCCAAAGTGATGCAGCTCCATTCCATAAAAACAAATGTGGCTATAGATCTGAATACACCTACTTTTATCATTTGATAACCAACAACTTGTCTTCTTTCCTTGTAACAACATCATTTGTGGTGGTGCTGGTGGTAGTAATTAGTTCGGCCATTTCGCTGGATTACAGCTGTAAGCCTTGCAGTGAAAATCTCCATATGTCATCATTTATTGCCCAAACCATTCACTATTTATTTTATTCCTAAAGCATGTTAACGGTGATGTATCTAACCAATTTATTCTTATCACAGAGAGAAAACAATTAGAGCTAATTAGACCAAGTTATTCAAGTCATCAAGACTCATCAGATTAAAAAAACACAGAGGTCTTCGACTGCTGTGAGATTATTACAAGCTGAGAGTTAATATACTGAGTAACATAAAGGGAAAAAAAGAATATAAGCAATCAAATGCAGAGGTATTTAGCAGAGCTGACAGTGGTATTTACCAAAGGTAGAGTAATGATAAATTACACGAGCTATTGTTTGGTGGCACATTTGTCTATTGAACATTCACACAATGTTGGAACACAAAACGTTACTGTTTTTATTGACAGACATCTTAAATTTGCTTTCGAAGTCACTGATTTTGTAATAGAATCTGCATTGCAATTTTTACATGGAAGTCAGTAAGGCACTGAAGTGTTGAAAATTCATTTGAAAACATGTTTTCTTTACCTAATAACAATGCTGTTAAACTCACAGTATACTTTTCATAATAAAGGTGCAGAAACCATTTAGCAGATCATATTTTAAAGTTCCTGGCACTTATGCCACCAATTTACTAGCATATGAATTATTTTATGGAGTGTAATTGGTGACAGTTACCGTTGAAATCCTACAATCAGATTCACCTGGCTGAGGGCCCATAGGATGTGGCATAAAATGCTGCCCTGGGGGGAAGCACTTACAGTGACATGACACAGGCACTCCTGCTACACCTGCAGAAAGCTCTGCATGTGTAGATGTACTTCCAGCAATGGAGGCCCAAAGAGGATGCTCTGCTAGACCCAAAGGTTCCTAATTCTCCTCATTCTTCTGTTATGTTTCCAAATAGGACGTGAGGGTACAGCCGCTCTGGAGTCTCCCCATCACCACATACACACAAACACACATACACTGCTCTGCCCAGCTGCACCCCTTTCTACGAGTCCCTGGAAGTAAGTTCATTGAACACAGTCATACTTTTATTTCTAAGTAAACACACAAAGATGGCCCAGTTTGAGAAGGTACCAAATTATCATCTTGAGATCCTGTGTTTCAAGGGGTACTTGTCTATATAGCTATATGCCTGAGTTTTCTCTGTTTCAGAACAGTTCCTTATTAGCTTGTGTTTAAGACATTTGTCCTCAGCGGTTGAAAGAGAGAAGGGAGGAGGGTGAGAAAAGAGGCCGGGGGGGGGGGAATTGTTCAGAATGTGACTGGATGAAATGAATAAAGAACTCTAAGAATTAATTGAATCTATTCTTCTTGGACAAAGCAGGGAATGTAAAGCATGGTCACCATTCTAAGCCAAGTGTAACTCTTGGTTTCATCTCCTAGTCATCTCCTTTTTCTTTCTTTTTGATTGAGATGTATAAATATGGGCTATTTTATTCATGATGTGGGACAGTTTCTTTTCTTCCCCTTCCATGGGAAAGAAAGTCCCAGAGAACTCTACATTCATTCATTTTTTTGTTCATTGTTGTTGCTGTCTCTGAAATGAAATCATTCACATCCTGACGATATTGTGCTAAAGATGAAAGAGAATTGCCACAACCATTTCTACATTTAGAAAATTTTGGCCAGGGCCCAATAGTCCTACTCCCCTAAATCTGAGTGAGGAATATTGGGACACTGTTAGATGCAGTTTATTGAAAAGCCTCATTTCATGCAGTGACACGTATTGATCCACAAAGATCCATCACGTGAAATGTCCAGAATAGAGACTGTTATGGAATTTCCTAAAATGCCTTTGTAGACTACCTACTATCCATTCTGTCCCAGATCAATACATATTATGCTTAAAAAAAATAAATCCTGTATATGCTCATTGCCCTTCTTTCCATAATGTAATCCCTTCTTTCATGCTTCCCCCAAAATTTATAGTCACTAAATTTGAACACACAAAAGTTTGATAAGGGAGAGAGGGCCTGTGGTGGTGAAACTTCAGAATGACCGCTCCACACATCAAACGGGGGGGGGGGTGACTTTTGCATGGTCGCAAGCAGCCCCTGATCCCATAGGGTGACTTCCTGGTAGCTCGGGGCTGGCACTGCCTTCCCAGGTAGGATGCCAGGGGTCTCTGCCTATCCCAGCCCAGCCTCCAATCCTGCCTGGGGAGGTGTTGCCAGGGGGGTGGCCAGGTAAGGAGAGGGACTTTCTGGCTCACACAATAGAATTTGAATCTTACCTCCAAGCACCAGTTGGTTCCATTTTTCATTTTTATTCTGGAAGAAAAAGGGAGGAGGAATGAGAGATATTGGATTAGCTTCAGAGGAACCATCACCATCATCATGCATATGCTGTTCAGTGATGTCCACATCAGCAAATTTCTGAAAAAGAGAGGGGCAAAATAGCCCTTCTGGTTCCTGTATATTCCTATGCTGCTGTTTGTGTGCAGCACACATATGCAAAGGTTGGTGCAAGATTGATTTGTTGGAAGTACACATGGCAGCTTACCATGTCAATCGACAGACTTGACCACTTCCATGTGGCTTCTCTCTGCTGTAAAATAGATGATAGATAGATAGATAGATAGATAGATAGATAGATAGATAGATAGATAGATGATAGATAGATAGATGGCTGTCTGAATTAAATGTCTAAGCCTCAAAGTGGTGAATGGCATGGTTGGCTTGCAGACTTCATAAATGCCATCTAGGAGGTTACTTTGTGCTCACACCTCATTTTGTTCCAAATCTGCTTTTTATTTTAATCCTACACATCACCTTGGAGAACTTTGGCTTTTCAAAATTGCAATTTGGAGGCAGGTGGAGCGAGTCTACCAGCTTTGGTGATATAAGGAATATCAGGTCAGCTGAAATGAGTTCAAGGCTCTTGCATCTTCCTACGCTCTGATGAATAAAACATAGCGATTAAAGGCTGACTCCAACTCCCACTGAAGCCAGTGGGAATGTTCTGATTGATTTCAACTGACACGAAGTAGAACAAACCCTGGATGTGCCAACAATAGAAGATGCAGGGTAGTGTTCATCCAAGTTAAAGTAGCTCAGAGTGAGCCCCAAAGAAAGCCAACCCGTGCCAATTTTCAGAGCCAGACAATGGAGCTAAATTAAACATCCTTGGTGTATGCCAGACCTCTGTAACCCCAGAGAGAGTGCCTGTGGGGCTGATTCACTATATTCCCAATTTTGATTATAACATCCCTCAGCCCAGATTTCAGTTGCTAATACTAAGTTCATTTCTATGATCCATGTGTAGCAATGCATACAAATATAAATAACGGAAAGGAGTCGCCATGTATAATTCTGATGGGTGTATTTCTCTCTCATTCAACCTTCAGACGTTACTGTATATAACCAGCCTGGCCTCCTGTTGCATAAGATTGTCCATACTAGTTCCAGAAATATCTCCTGTCCCTTTACTTGCTTGTTTCCATCAGAATTTTCTTTAGGCATGTCTGTCTGAGGCCATTAACTTTTCTAAGCATCTGTGTGTCAGCCAGTTTTTAACACATGGGCATTTTCACTTGCCATCTGCCAGGAACTCAATGCAGAAATAGCTTGGTTCTGTGGCAACCAGATATTTGACCCTTAATAGTGATCTCTGACACATGCTGCAACACTGAGACCATATACAGTAACTATTTCAACCAGTGTTGGAATAGTTACCAAAATGTGCATGTATACATCTGATGTCCTGTGAGCTTTCCCCCATCAAAAAAAGAAGGAAAGGATAACAGGAAGTACATTTATTTGTTGGCTGAAAGCAGTAACAACAGCACCAAATAATCTATATAAGATAAAATCCCAAAACAGTGCTTTGGAAGAGTACTAGGCATACACAGATATATGTGTAAATGCAGGAATGCCCAACCTGGTATCTCCAGATACTGTTAGACTGCAAAAGACATCATCCCTGACCACTGGCCATGCTGCGTGGTGATGGTGGGAATTGGAGTCCACAAGATCTAGAGCAGGGGTCAGCAAACCTTTTCAGCAGGGGGCCAGTCTACTGTCCCTCAGACTTTGTGGGCCGGACTATATTTGGGGGAAAAAAATGAACGAATTCCTATGCCCCACAAATAACCCAGAGATGCATTTTAAATAAAAGGACACATTCTACTCATGTAAAAACACCAGGCAGGCCCCACAAATAACCCAGAGATGCATTTTAAATAAAAGGACACATTCTACTCATGTGAAAACATGCTGATTCCCAGACCGTCCGCGGGCCAGATTTAGAAGGCGATCGGGCCACATCCGGCCCCTAGTTTGGGGACCCCTGATCTAGAGGGTGCCACCTTGGGTACCCCTGTTCTGAGGCATATGTGACAAAATAAATGTGAGGGAGAGGGGAAAGCCGTATACATGAGGCCACACCTGCATGATTATTCTATAAACTGGGTCCTGGTTTGAGAAGTATATGGCTCATAGCCATGACAAAGATATGGGGATCATTGCAAACAGTGTTAGACCCGTTCTGAAAAATGCTCAAAATGGATAACGTCTTATATCCAGAGATGGGGGACCTGTTGTTCTTCAGGTGTTCTTGGAGTCCCCACTCCCACAAGCCCCAGATAGTGTTGCCGGCAACCAGGGATGATGGGAGTTGTAGTCCATTGACGGCTGGTGGGCCACAAATTCCTCATTCCTGCTTTACTTCACATATGGTGAGGAGGCTGTGGCATTTGTTTATGACTGGGATTTATAACCCATTTCCCAAATCACTTTTTTTTTAACATTCATGCATCAAGTAATATATCAGATCATTCATGTTTGATCTAGGTAACTTTGACTCTCTCTCTCTCTCTAGCATGTTAAGGAAGTTCTTCATCCTTTTATCCTGCCAATGTGGAACAAAGTTGTTTAAGGATGCTTGTACTGCACTGACTATCCAGGTTCCTTTTAAGAATATCTGAAAGGGAGCTTACGGAAAATCTGTTATTGTCAGTGAATGGTTGAATATGTGAACATCACCGCATACTCAATTTCTGTGTATGAAATCAGTTTATTTTATGGTCATATTCATTTACAAATCTGTCCATGTTTATAGACAGAAGCAGTGCAAACACAAAGGGGATTGTGCACATAGTTTTCCAGATGGTTAGCAATGAAAGGACTCATTATTAAACTGGAATTATGTGACGGATAGTCTCTTTCACCTTGATGGTGGACTTCAGAAGCACATTTTCTCTTCATCCCTGCCCACAATGGTGTTCAATCATTGTGTGTGAGAAAAGGGAATACTGCAACAGACATAGGATGGGAATAGGTCCTGCTGAGCTTCTGTCAAACCCAGAGGGACAGAGAATCCCTACTAGGCTAATCCAGCAACCATAAAAATATTATCAGTGCCTATGGATAGTCTGTCTCTAATACTGATGGGCTGATATTGCATGCAGAGCGCCGAAACCTGCAAAATAATGGTTCTTTTACTTTGGATATCCTTCTATCTACTAATCCAGTTTTGAACTTTATGTCCATTATGGAATGACTGTAGTATATTATTTTTACATCACCCCCCACCCCCCAAAATAAGCTTAAAAGCAATACAAAAGAAACACCTACAGCATAGACCTTTTCATCCAGCTGGAAAAGCTTATCGAAACAAAAATGTCTTCAATTGTTTCCGGTAAGTACAGATAGCAGGCGCCTATTTTATCTCAACAGGAATGCTGTTCCACAGAACATGTTGCTGGTATTTCACTTCCAGAAAACCCTGCACCTTATAGCTCAGAACCCATGCTAGACACTGTGCTTCTTCACAAAGACATGCAGTGAAGCGAACAGCCCTTCTGGCTTTATCTCTGCGATAACAGGAGCACTAAAGGTCACTGAGGATTAAGAAATTGTTAAGGATTAAGTGTCTATTACCTCTCCTTGTCCATGTCTACACGCCAGCTGGGATGGTGTGACAGATGTGCTACTTAGATACACTCCTCCTCCAAAGCCTAATGAGTTCAGCCTCAAAGGCCATCAGATTCCTGGTGGCTATAGAGATCCAGCGGTGTCATCAGAAAAAGAATAAGGTGGATAAAGAACAAGGTAGATAAGAGGGGCAAGGGTATAGTCCGTGTGGTATAGAGGTTAGAACGTTGCACTACAGCCCGGGAGACCAGGACTTCAATAGAGGTGTGATACCAATGTAATCCATTACTAAAGAACCAAGCGCGCACAGTCTTCCTCACAATGGTGTAGCGTGGGTTGCTGGTGCCCAGGGCAAGGCAGGCCAAGTGTTGCGTCCCCTGGTGGACTGGGCAACTGGGGTGGAGGCGTGCACCTGGAGGATGTGTGCGAAGCCCGCACAAAGGGTGAACAGAGCCTGCCTCCATCAGACTCCTCACCTGTTGCCTCTGTCCACCTGCCCACTAGATCAATCTGCCTTCCGCTGCCCCGTGCTGGAGCCACAACCCTGGAGAATGAGGCTGCCCTTCTGCCTCCTGCCTCTCTCCCTCCTGATCCAGGTGGAGCCTCTTGCCTCTCCTTGGTGGTTGGTGCTAGTGGCGGCATCCTCCTTGCGGCAATGAGGAGGAGGCACCGCTGCCCGTCCCCCAGCCCCGTGGACTCAGACAGAGCACTGCTTGGCTTGCCTCCCTACAGTTCTGGCCTCAGTGAGGGAGCCTGTCATGGGGGGCGCCTGGTAGTGCCCCCTCAGAAATGTGTACCTGGGGCAATGCCCCCCCTGGCTACGGCACTGCTTCCCCAACAGAGCCAAATGCCATAGCCTCCACTTCTTAACCAGACAGGGCAGGCAGGCAATTTTTAGAGTGAGTGTTCCTTTCCTCTGGCACTCTCTCTATGTAAAATTCCCTTCTAGCATAATACTACAGGATGTCAGGTCAGGGTTTGCTCCAGAGAGCAATCCTAGAGAGGATACTTGTTTCTGCTTGCAGCTAGTTTCATTCGTAATGTGCAGAGAGGGAGAGTCATTTTCAACAAGGCCTATGTCAGACCAGTGCATGAACATTCATTTTTCTACTTTCTTGTTGAATTGAAGCAAAGGCACTAAGTTTGGGTTGCTGTCAAAAAGTAACACAGCTTAATTTCAGGGCTAAGATTGCAACGAATTCTCTCTCTCTCTCTGCAACTCGACTGGATTGCTTTCTGCACCCATCTATGACTTTCACTGGAAACCTAAATAAGCTGTTGGGAAGAGATGGTACTTAAATAGCTCTAATTAAGCAGAGGCTCTAGTTTAAGTTCTTACAATGCAGGTAATTTATACAAAATACTGGCAGCACTTTGGACGCATTAGCTTGATGGGGAGGAAAAGCAGGTCAGTATTCACTTGAAATATGCCTGTTATTATCAGCACTTCTCAGCGTCTCTGCAAGGCATAATTTAAAAACAATTTTTTTCTGAATTGCACCATCTGGAAGGGGAAAAAAATCAATAATATATTTACATGTGGCTCAGCAACTCCAACTGACTATAACTTGAGTACTGTATATGTAATGTATATTGCTTCACCATTTGCAGATATGGATCTAGATAACATACCGTCTTGGCACAGAGACAAAAAAAACTAAAACCAGTCTGTATTTGAGTACAGCCACCTAGGGAAGTAGTGATGCCATCTGCCTCTGTGAAGGGAAAGTTTGCTTCCTGTGGCATCTTTGTCTTGTGTTAACCCCATTGATATCTAGGCGGTGGTGGAGGAGGGTCAACTCTTAAAGTGAGGATGGCAACAAGAACATCCTCAGATCCAGGAGTGAAAAATCAGATCTGTCAACGTAGGCTTCTCTCTACTTCACATTTTTCCAATTTTAAGTTCAGTTCTCCACATTTCCACTCCAGTTTGGTTTGTTTGTTTGTTTAGAAAAAAAAAACCCTCACAAAAAAAATTCACCAGCATTTTCATGCCATTTTATCCTAATGTACATGTTTGCATGCAATTTTGCCTTATACATTTTTGCAAACAATCTCCTCTAATAGAAAGCATTTTCATGTTACTGTCATCAATATATGCTTCATGTTCTTTTTGCACACTTTACCCTGCTATGTGCATTTTTGTATAGATTATTTGGATGAAGAACTCATCACTAGATTGGCAGAAATGTGTATTTTGAAGGATGACTGTGGGCTTTTCCACCCTGCAGCTGTTTGTGTTCCCATTTAATTTCCATTGTCCACATAAAATTACCTTCAAATAACAGTCCCCTGTAAATTCAGGTTTATTCAATTTGGGGATAATCTGAGAAGCTGAGGTAAATCAGGCTCCAAACAGCTTTGCCAGACTTTCCTTCTCTCTTTTCTGTTGGAGAAGGAAGAAAAGTGGGGTAATGATTGTCCTACGCATCCCATTTACAAGTGAAGCAGTTTGGGGGGGCTGAAAATGCCCCTTCTGCGTTTCTTGTCCAGATTACATTAATTTTGTTCCTCCTCCTTCCCATGCATGTTTCAAGAGATGACAAGAAGCAGGGAAAGTGTATTACATCGACAGCTGCCTAAGGGGCAAGGTAAGTTGTTGCTCAGTGCTTCCTCTTCACTGTAGCTCTGTTAGGAGAATAGGGTGGTGGTCATTATTGAGTTGGTTTTGTTTTAATTACTTACTTGTGTTTTATCTTTTATTTTATTCTTAGAACTGCCCGGAGCTCTTGTGATGGATGATCTCTCTCTCTCTCTCTCTCTCTCTCTCTCTCTCTCTCTCTCTCTCTCTCTCTCTCTGTTAGGATTCCTTGGGGGAAGCCATGACTGTTCAATGTGGCATGAAACTGCTTTAAATGTATAGTGCAGATGGGGCCTAAGTTTTACTCAGAGTAAACCCACTGAAATTAAGTTAGTCATGCTCATTAATTTCAATGAGTCTGTTCTGGATATGACCAACAATGAATACAATCCAAACTTATTTTTGTAAAAAAATAAAATACTACAATAACTTACGGTAAAATGTATCAGCATATGTCACTGAAAATATATGTAACAAAAGCAAATTAAAAATGGAATCCTAAAAATGAGACAGCCCCTACTCAAACCTGCCTTCAGGCAGATGTCTTTCATAATCCTACTAGCCAAGGTCCTTCAATAAGAGATGCCATGGACCAGTCTGGCAGCTTGCCCCAATGCAAAGCAGGTGCTCTTGGCCTCTCCATACAGATGTAGCCTACTTCCCACAAGGCAGCCTGAACCAATTACCTTCTGAGCTGGAACCAATTACCTTCTGAGCGACATCACCATCCAACAAAGCAACCACAGCATATAGATGCTCACAAAACCCATAAGCTAATTGAGACTGTCTTGCCCAAGACTTCCCAGCATGTGTCATGGCTAAGTGTTGATCTGAAAGGATTGCATACAAAGTCAGTCCTCTGCCTTTGTACCCTGTTTTCCCATTTCTGTGTTTTGCTTCCCATTTTCTTTCTTTCTACTTCAAGACTCATAACCCTTGGAAAGCACGGGCAATTGTTTTCGTGCTCTCCATCAACTGACAAGCTGTATTCACGGTTGATTATATTATGATACATTCACTCTTTACAAGCAGTGATTCAGTAGACTCCAAACCCTATTGACAGTTGCCATAGTGAACATATTAATAAGCATCGTCAAGGAGCTATTGCAGCAATGGTAACAGAAATGTGAAGAGCACATGGGGATCGGGGAAACCATAACCCCTTCAAGCTGGTTTCCTACCACCAATCATTTTTTTGCTTCAGCATCTGTGCTGGGATGTTTTGTACGGTCCCATTTATTATGTTGTCAAATGTTGAAAGCGGCTGAAAAACTGGGAGACGTGCAATCCAGTGTCTGCAGAGAAGAGAGGAGTTTGACAGGTTTGTAATAGGGGGGACGTTGGGCTACAACAAGCCAGCAGAGCAGTAGTTGAAAGGCTGGCTGTGCCTTGGCATTGCATTTCTTCATGAGTTGGGAAAGAGGAAATGCAGCAGTTGTAGAACTTACTTGTTATGTAGCTAAGAAGCTTTGACAGGCCAATGATAGATTAAATCACCGAGAGGACATTTTTATGAGAGGCCTCCAGATGGCAGAAGTAATGCATTGTTGTATGTCTTAGATTCATGGCTCTGCTAGAACTATTCTCCCCTCCCCCCCCTTCATTAACAAGATATGTTTTCCTTTCTCTGCAATAAGACTTATAACAAGTTTAAAGAAAAAAGGGTTTGGAAAGAAACCTGAGTAACCAACTCTCACTAATGCTGGGTAACTGGGATTTTCAAACCACATTCCATTGTACACAGCTTGAATTTCTTTCTTTCTTTCTTTCCTTCCCTTTCTTTCTTTCTTTCTTTCTTGGCACATATTTCTTGTTGTTGTTGTTTGTTGTTTAGTCGTTTAGTCGTGTCCGACTCTTCGTGACCCCATGGACCACAGCACGCCAGGCACTCCTGTCTTGCACTGCCTCCCGCAGTTTGGTCAAACTCATGTTCGTAGCTTCGAGAACACTGTCCAACCATCTTGTCCTCTGACGTCCCCTTCTCCTAGTGCCCTCAATCTTTCCCAACATCAGGGTCTTTTCCAAGGATTCTTCTCTTCTCATGGCCAAAGTATTGGAGCCTCAGCTTCACGATCCTTCCAGGGAGCACTCAGGGCTGATTTCCTTAAGAATGGATAGGTTTGATCTTCTTGCAGTCCATGGGATATTACCTTCTGTAATAAATCTGTTCTAATTAATACCAATTTCCCCTGCAAATATTAGGCAAAAACTCAGGTGATCTCTGAAGCCTCATTTGACTCTGAATTTCTTCAGAACTGTTCACTCAGTAAGAAGTTCTGTTTTCCACTCTGCAGCAATCTATTTTCTCCTCTTCTCTCTGCTGATACATCCCATTTTCTTGTCATAGGAGAAATCGCTGTTGTATAATCTTTCTCAACAAGGAGCACATATCTTGTTTGAGCCTGATTACGCTGAAACGTTGAGACTGGCTTCTTTCTTCACTCTTGTGCTGAGCTTAAACTGCAGCTGTTCAGCATCTGGTTGCTACTTTGGAACATTATTGTGAACTCCAAAGGTGCTTGAAGATGTCATTTCAGTTCTACCTGTAATAAAATATATTAGGAGGGAAATGGTGAGAACAGCCACATATTATTATTTTTTTACTTTTATTATTTATTTATTCCCCATTCAGCAGCTGTTTATATGGTGGGGCAGAGCCATGGAGCCCCCGTCCTGAAATTGACATTGCTGTTGCTTATCTGAATGAGACTGGGCAGTGGTGAGGTCAAGGCTACAACATTGCACCAATGGGAGCACTGCTGCCCATCTGGTGCTCTGGCCTAGTTGTCAGTACAACCTTGCTGCTGCCCCTTCTCAGCATCACCCAGGTAAGCAGTGCTGATGTTCAGAGGGAAGCTCAATGCTTCCACAGTACCACATATGCCACTCCTGCAAGTCAACCAATTTCCAAAGGAATGTACGTGTCAAGCTTCGAGGAATCGGATCCCTCCCCCGGTGGCAGTAAATAAGCAGATCAAATGAAAGGAGCGTTCTTTCCAGATAAGTTATTTAATAATCACAGCGAGAGACAAAGGAATGCATATCTCTCTAAAAATGGTGTTGCTCCCAGTAAAGGTTTACCCCCTCCGTCCCCATTAACTCATATCACCCCTACATTGGGTAATCTGAGCTTGTTGCCATTGTGCTTTCTGTTCTATCACTTTCAAAGCCCATCTAGTCCTAGGCGAAGGGGGGTCAGGATAGTTGTGGTCTGGATGAACATACAGTAGTACCCCGAGTTACAAATGCCTCAGGTTACAAATGCTTCAGGTTACAAACTCTGCTAACCTGGAAGAGTTACCTCAAGTTGAGAACTTTGCCCCAGGATGAGAATGGAAATCGTGTGCTGGCAGTGCAGCGGCAGCAAGAGGCCCCATTAGCGAAAGCACGCCTCTAGTTAAGAACAGTTTCAGGTTAAGAACGGACCTCCGGAACAAATTAAGTTCGGAAGTCTGGAATTTGTAATTCTGTGCTACAAAGCCTGTATAATATTTACTTCTTATCTCACTGTGCCTCCCACCCAAACCTCAATAAGAACATCACTTTGCCTGTTTGTTAGATTTGTAATTGGCAATAAAAGAAGACACTTTTATTTTTCTACACCATCATGCTCACATCAAATGCTATGGGAAGGCTCTCCTGCATGGCTGAAGGCAAACAACAAAAACAAGTTGTTCGTAGCATTTATATGGCAAAACAACACTAGTGACTATAGGCAGAGAGCAAACAGCATCTATTCCTGGGAATTATAGCCAATCCTGCAGATTTGATAGCCATTGAATGTACTTGTCTATTTCATATTTTGGAAACGGAGAGAGCACAGAGCATGGCTTTTCAGATCTCTCTGATAGATAGCTTTGTGACTGCATGTTGTTGAGCATCTTTGTCAGTCAGAACAGCCATGAGGATTTGTGGGAGAAGATTTGAAATGCCTCTCTCGATGTTCCTGGAACATCATTTCTGTTTTCTTGTCAGGGATTTCCATTTGGCTGGAATTGTAGATAAACTTAAGGTGAACAAAGGAAGGATTTGGCAGAGACTAAATCCAGCTTTACCTTTTGCTGGCTTTCTGCACATTTTTTTCTTTTTAAATATATCTAGCTATTAATATGAAATGGACCATTATTACCTGTTTCTTAGAATCTGGAGACTATTAACTTAGTGTTGAATGGAGAAAGAAAGCATGTCACATGTGCATTTTCACAAAAGGAATGCTTAACGAAGTGAGCAAAACTGAAATGTGTTAGCATTCAACCCTTGTTTTACATTTGACTGCCACACAAATTGCAAGTTGGGATGGTGGAAGAACTAGGCATCCAAAGTTAAGATGAATTTGTTTTTGCTTTCAAAAATATGTACTGCTGAATGTCATACAGCAAGTATTATAAAGTTGGCACCAGTTGCTTTGTATTTTGGTCAACATTCTTAACTCCCTATTTTATGCCATATTTGACTATATAAGTGATGTGTGGTGAGGTAGCCAGGCTAGGATATACAGTAGGTGGATATATTCTTAGGAAGCCCACTTCCTGTCCCTCCCTCTGTGAAGAGAGGGAAGCGAGTGGGCTTTGTCTGCCATCTTCTAAGCTTTGTTGTTCTGGCTGAAAATGTATTGTAGGATGGCAAAACTGTACAGTGGTACCTTGGGTTACAGACGCTTCAGGTTACAGACTCCGCTAACCCAGAAATAGTACCTCAGGTTAAGAACTTTGCTTCAGGATGAGAACAGAAATCGTGCGACGGAGGCATGGCGGCAGTGGGAGGCCCCATTAGCTAAAGTGGTACCTCAGGTTAAGAACAGTTTCAGATTAAGAATGGACCTCCAGAACGAATTAAGTTCTTAACCCGAGGTACCACTGTATATATGCAATAACAGCATCATGTACCAGTTGCCTTCCTTAACCTCAGCTACTGATTATTACAACGCACTGGGAAAACTTCGATTGTAGAAAGAAAGCAAAAACAAACGCAACTCATCTGAAAATCGACCCTAGGGAGTGATCCATACAGGTTCAGGATTTTCATCTTGAGGATATAATGCAGCCCCACATACAGATGTCTGGCAGAAAAGTGAAACTGTGTATTCTGGTTCACTCACATGAACCAGAATACTCACTCACTCACTCACATGGCCTGCTTGTGCTGATGCCTTCTAGGCTCACTTCTCTTAAAGAGTCACTACACAACAGTAAGCAAAGTTTGGCACTCTACCCAGAAGCTGTTACAATTTGGAGTGGCACTGTTGCATGACATCTTCCAGTTAAAAGTCAATAGAGAGAATGCCTCTTCTCCACAACTCTGAGCTGTGCTGCTCAGAAGCTCATTCTCGCTCTGAGAAAATAAAGGCCTGTGGATGGGACCAATTCCTGATACTCATCATTTTTTAAAAATAATAATAAAAATAAGGTTTCCACATTATTCCCCCAACCCCTGCCTCTACAACACAAACACACACAGTAGATAGATGACAGATAGATAGATGATAGATAGATATATTCTCACCACTATATCAAAAAAGGAGAAAAATATCCAAGTGGTTTATTGCAATAATACATAAAACATACAATAAAAAGCATACAAAAAGTTAACTGACATAAATTAACATCAGACATCAATTAAGATAAGATAAGATATCTTTATTGTCATTGTCCCCTTGCGGGAACAACGAAATTACTCGGTTGCTACATCCACTCAGATAAAGCATTCCGCATAATCCAAAATTACAAAACCTAATTAAAAACAGTAGGGACCCAGGTGGCGCTGTGGTTAAACCACAGAGTCTAGGGCTTGCTGATCAGAAGGTCGGCGGTTCGAATCCCTGCAATGGGGTGAGCTCCCGTTGCTCGGTCCCAGCTCCTGCCCACCTAGCAGTTCGAAAGCACATCAAAGTGCAAGTAGATAAATAGGGACCGCTCCGGCGGGGAAAGGTAAAAGGCGTTTCCATGCGCTGCTCTGGTTCGCCAGAAGCAGCTTTGTCATGCTGGCCACATGACCCGGAAGCTGTCTGCAGACAAATGCCGGCTCCCTCGGCCTATAGAGTGAGATGAGCGCCACAACCCCAGAGTCGGACACAACTGGACCGGATGGTATGGGGCCCCTTTACCTTTTCCTTTAATTAAAAACAGTAGATATAATACAAAAACAAGTAAAATAAGATGACTTCAAAGTCCAGGCTTTCCATTTAGGGCCAAAATCGCTCTAGAGAAGAAACTGTTCTTGAGACGGCTCGTTCTTGCCTGCATTGTTCTATATCTCCATCCCAATGGCAGGAGCTCAAAGAACTGGTGACCAGGGTGTGTTGGATCTCTTGCTTTGTGTAGTGCTTTTCTATAGCACCTGGTGGTGTAGATTTTGAAAGTGAGCAGCCAATAATGCTCTCTGCTGTTTAAATAATTCTACACAGCCCTGCTCTATCCTGAGAAGTACAGCTTCCGTAATTGTGGGAAGATGCATTTTTAATTGCCTGCATAGCCCTGGCAGGATAGAAAAGTTTTCAGCAGGTGTTTTAAAATTGACACAGAAGGTGCCTGCTGAATTATGTCAATATCCACATTGGTGCACAAGCAAATTTTATGCAAACCCATGCCCTCTTTTGATGATGATGGTGATAATTACTACTACTATTACTATTATTACTGTACTATTATAGTGATTGTGTTTCTCCGTTTTTGACTACCGGTAAATAGCCACCCTAGATTAGTGTGCGTTAACAGCTACAATACAGGCAGAAATCCCCAAGGGATCTGAGTAAAGTCAGATCCAGCAGAATTAATCTGAGTCTTTTAAAAGCACATAGAAAGAGGAAGAGGCGAAGAGTGTCAATCTTCCAACTTCTTCCTTCAGCTTCAGTTATTTTCAAGAGAGAAACGATCCTTACCACCTGATAGCCAAGGAGGAAATGGGGAGGGAGAGATGCCCCAGAGGCTTTTCAGGCACTGGGCAGAGACTTCAAGGGCACCATTGCACCCTTAGATGCTATGTTGGTGAATGCTGAGGGAGCATACATGCAGAATAAGTTGCATTTATTTAAATGTTTTTGCTTGCTGGGCAGCTGTGTATTGTCCAGGGGGAATAAAAGTAGTAGCCATTGATAGCAAGTTATTATCTTTTCTACTCTAAATAGTGGGAACCTGATCATGAAGCCATGATTGGATTTAAAGCAATGGTTTTTATTCCGTATCAGATAAGAAACATACCCAAGCACAACAGCTGTAGCATTTCCTCTTGCCATCTCATTTCCGAAATGCTTTGGTCTTGTTGCAGGTAATGAGGAGCTCATTACTAGGCTCTCTTGAAAGCTTTCCAGTCACTTTGAAATGATTACATATTACTGAAAGATTACGCTCTGCTTTAATATCATTTTAATTGAGGGGCATAGGTCATTATTTTAATAATGGTCTCGCCCCTGTCCTTCAAGATTTCTCTTTACCTGTACAAAACATTTCTACAATGGCCAGCATTCATATATCATCCTCTAAGAACAGAGCTCTGTCCAAGGCAGCCTGTGATCAAGGGGATATTTTTAGTGGTAGAAGGTGATAATTCACAATGCTATTAGGCACAGAATTTCAGGGCATGTTCATTGCTCACGAGTATCGGAAAAGCACCAGATAGAGGACATTTCTGTGTCTCACACTCAGCAAAAATGTCTCCAGAGAGCACTACAGAATGTGAGTTGCATTTCCTTAGCAGATCAACTGATGGGATTTCGTTGACCATGTTAACATTGAATTGCCTGTGCAATTGCCTGCGAGATATAGAATGTGATTTCTTTCCCCCTTGTTCTTTGGAATCCTATGTCCAGGAGGGGCTATGTTTCCAGTGAAATGAACGTGTATTTTTATTACTATCTGGGGATTACTATCTACACTAAAATTGCACTTTGCGCATGTGCAGAAGCACCACATTGCGTCATGCGCGTGTGAAGATGCGGTGCTTCATGTTGCAGGCCTTTCATGTTGCGAATGGGCCGCCAGAACAGATCCCGCTCGCAACATGAGGTACCACTGTATTGCCTACTTTGCTTTCTGCATTCCCGCCCCCCTCCCCACTAAACTGTGAAGATTTTCATCAGCACATCTGTGACACATTTGGAGGTAATATGCAACACTATCAGTGGGGTGCTATAGGATATAAATGGTTACTTTGGTAGCAGTGTGCTTTGGGGTTTGTTATAGAGCAATTAAGGCATGAACTGCTAATTGTGTTTACATTTCTCTAAGCTGCGCTGTGATAAATAACTGAATTTTAAGAGAGAGATACAGAAACAAGTTTCCCCCAGTGGTAAACTGGATAGATTAAGTCTCTGTATGCCTGACACACTCTCCTTGTGAAGGCCAGAGCAAACAGCCTGTGCACTCTGAATAACCCATATCCGCAGCTGTATCTGCCACTGTGTGTGTTAGAATTTCCACATGACAACATCAAAACTAATGTGGTCACATCATAGACATTCACCACATTATGGCAGCGATCCAGCTGGAGACTGATTTGGGCCTGCAAGGATGCTGTTCTCCATGACCTCCATGTGGAAGTTGTAATGTGCAGATTGCTTCTTGTTGCAAATGTAACTCACTAACCCGGCAATACTATGTGTGCCGTCTACTCAGAAGTAAGCACCATTGGGTTCAAGAGGACTCAGTCCCAGGAAGTATGTAAACCCTGCACCAGAGTATTATAACTTTACAACACCAAGCCATTGACAGCATCAATTCAGAAAAGAATTTTCTGACTACCATCCAGTATTGGGGATATTTAGCTTGCCTCACCTCTACAGTCTAGTAAATGCAGGTTCCATTGTATGTTCCATGGAAATAAGCAGGGGCCATAAGAACACAACCGGTATCTCCTGCTTTGGTTGTTGTTTAAAATTTGTTAACTGTTAAGCTGATTTAATGGACTTGTTTATTATATATTTTAATTATGGCTGCTTCAGTGAAGTTGTTTGCTATGAATTTTAAGGTAGCTGTATTTTTTAATTGGTTCATTTTTCTTATTTTGCTGTTACCTTTTTTTTTGCTTCTGAACTTCCTTGACATTTTTTCTTGACATGAAAGGCAGTATATAAATTCTTGATGATGATGATGATAGAGAATGTTTAGACACAAGCTTAACATGAGTCAACAGTGTGATATAGCAGCAAAAGAAGCTCATGATATTCTAGGCTGCATCAACAAAAGTATAGTCTCCAAGGGAAGTAATAGTTCCACTGTATTCTGCCTTGGTCAGACCATACCTGGAGTACTGTGTCCAGTTCTCAGCACAATTTAAGAAGGATGTTGACAAGGTGGAATGTGTGCAGACGAGGGCAACCAAGAAGATAAAGAGTCTGGAAACAAAGCCTTATGAGGAGCAGTTGAAGTAGTTGGGTAGATTTAGCCTGGTAAAGAGGAGATAGAGGAGATATGATAGCCATTTTCAAATATCTAAAGGTCAAGATAGAGCAAGCTTGTTTTCTCCTGCTCTGGAGGGTAGGACTTGAACTAATGGCTTCAAGTTACAAGGAGATTCCACCTAAACACCAGAAAGAACTTTCTGGTGGCAAGAGCCTATTGGCAGTGGAATGGACTGCCTCAGAAGGTGGTGGACTCTACTTCCTTGGAGGTCTTTAAGCAGAGGTTGGATGGTCATCTGTCATAGATTCTTTAGTTGAGATTCCTGCATTGCAGGGGGTTGGACCCTCATGACCCTCAGGAGTACCATTCAATCCTACAATTCTATCATATATTAATTTAAACCACCTTTTCCAGTACATTTGTTTATATGAATAAATCTAAGATAACTAGTTAAATTAAAATTGTAATAGTTTAAAGCTTTTTGTAAACCTGTTGACCTTTACTGGCATTTCAATATTTAGCATGGAAAATCAGTTTTATTTTGACTGAAGCACAGCAGAATTGTTCATATTTATGTTAAACTCTGATATTCTTTGGAAGAAAAAACACATTGCATCCTTAATTCAGGTCATTTATTGTATACCATGCAATATAATAAACTATAGTTTTGTTGCTTCTTTCCTGCTTAAGTTGTTGCATGTGAAACCTAAGTTTTAACTTTCTTCCACACAAGTTATGAAAATCAAATGGGGTTCATTTCTAAGCCTAAAATCCTTCCATACGTAATACTGGGAAAGATCTGAATATGTGGGCAGAATTCTGGGAGCTGAGACTAGTTGAAGAAGAGTATTGGGCTCATCCACATTTTCACTTGAACTGTATTTGTTTGATCATATTGTGTACCCATTAATTTCCCTAGACCTGAAAGTTTTTCTCATTGTTCTGTGGCTGTGCCTTGCGAAAATCCAATCTTGCCTGCTGAATCAGCTCTTATCAGATGTGCGGAAAATCCAAAGAGGAATTTTGCTTAACCAAACCAGTTCAAGTGGGTAAGATCATATTTTTGCAAGGCACAACCATTGAACAACGAGAAAAGCTATTGGGCGTGGGAGAATAAATCAGTACACAATATGATCAAAATATGGGTTAAGCAAAAGTGTGGGTGAGCCCCATGTTTTAGCAGCACTGTGCAAATTTTAGTTCTATGAGCGTCAAATGCACATTTTTGCTTGCATGGCATGATTCTCAATTCTGATGGAAAACATTACTTTTTGACATTTGTACATGTTCATACCCAATTTTTAATGAAGTCATTCCATGCTTCCTTTTGAAGGACCTTGCTTAATTTTTGTAAGGCTGAGTCTGTACATGTGAGATACTTTCAGCAAAAGCAAAGGTTATGCTCCTTAATCAAGTACCATGTGAGATTTTTCTAGCTGCCTGCTGCCCAGCCTTTTAATGATTTGTTCTATGCCAACCGTCGGGGGACCTATTTGTTTTCTGACTCAGACACCTATGTCCTGCATTCTGTTACACTTCATGCAAATCAACAGCCAAGACCTTCTAAAAGACCTACACATATTTTCTTTATAGTTCATTCCTCTCCTCCTCCATCAGCTTTACCACAACAACGTGAATGGAGGGTTTTATGCTACGTAGTCCTGATCATAAATTGACTTAACTGAAAGTCTTCTTTTATGAAATGCTGGAGGATGGTGGGGCTGAATCAAGAAACATCCCCTATGAGCACTTGGGATTTGAAAACAGAAATTTTTGATGCCCAAATGTCAGTGATGAATGTCACAGTAGTGGATGGTTTTGTGGGGCAGCGGCACTTATCTGACCTCCTGACAGCTGAGCTGCTGCTGTTTACTTGGCGGTGTGAGGTGGCAGGGAAGTCAGTGTGATGCAAATGTCCCAGTAGAGGCACTAGACTGAAGCTGATGAAAGTCCAACATTTAGTCCAATTTTGGCAGTTATGTGAGTGGGACGGGTGGGCTAGACCTCTGCACATACAGCAGGGAGGGAGAAGAGGATAAGACACCCGTTCAATAGATCAAGGAAATGGAAGCAGCATGTGGAAGCATTTTTAATGAATCAATGGTCTCTTCCCTTAGCATTGCATAAGACAGGGAAGAGAAAATATAGAGAGAAGGTCTTAGCAAAAAAAGAAACATCCTACTTAATGTAGGAACTGCATGGAGCATCAGTGAAAATGTGTTTTCATGATTTATTTACCCATGATATGTTTTATTTAAGAGAATGATGAAGCCAGCCCCATTTACTTCTTGTTTTTTGGCTGGAACATTTCTAACCCTGCCCTACAAAAGAAATTTGGGGGGGACGGGACAGCTAACACATTTTACAAAAGTACATATAAGAAAAATAATAAGCTTACTAAAGTTCTAATAATGCCAAATTAGAAAGGCATCTTATATAAATTACATTGGGTGGAATTCAATATTGTGCTGAGGTGATTTTTTTCTGCCAGTACCAACTTTTCTGCTCACCAGACAGCTCCATCGCCCCTCTCCTCCCCAACACTCTGATCTGGGGGGCTCTCTTGACTCACATGAGCCGATATAGGGAGGGCATGGGCCGGGGGGAACGACGCTTCAATGCCTTCCACTTGCGGTGCGTCAGAAAGATTTTGGGCATCACGTGGAAAGAGACAGAATCTCAAAAAAAGATATGCTCTCTCAAGCCCACATTCTCAGCATGTTTGCACTCCTGTCCTGTCTTGGTGACATCTAAGCTGGCTTAGTCACGTCCAAAGAATGGAAGATGACAGGATCCCCAAGGACGTGATCTATAGGGATCTGGCTTCAGGCACCAGGCCCGTTGGCAGGCCAACTCTGCATTACAAAGATGTCTGCAAGAGTGACATAAAAGCTGGCAACATTGACCCTGCAATGTGGGAATCCCTTGCAGACGACTTCAGTGCTTGGAGAGAGGCTGTCTGGTCATGCACCCATAGCAGTGACCAGAGGAGGATTGACCAATGGAAAGAGTACAGTGAGAATAAACACCATGAAACATCTACAATAGCAAAACTGGATGCCTTCATCTGCCCCAGCTGCAACAAAACATGTCTCTCCCGTATGGGTCTCTACAGCCACAGCAGATGCTGTAACCTTCCAACAGTTTCACCCCCAAAGGCACACTCCTCCATTGTTTCCAGAGACAGATGGGTGCTAGAAGTTTGTAGCTATGCAACATGGCACTTTATCTCTATTTGACAGCTTTGAAAGCCTCAGGTGAAGCATTCAAGATCTGACTCACCATGTGAAATTTGATTGTTGGGTGCTGTTTATACATGGTGATGTAAGTCATGTTTTTCTGAAATAGTGTTTGTTCCCTGCACTAGTGTGGGTGTGCGCAGGAAGCTCATGTGAAACTTAAAAGGTTGCACTCAGAAAGTTATTTTGCTTTGTAGCAGCTAGAATAAAGTATCAGGCACCAGGGAATGCAAATCGTGCATCCCATGTGGTATAACCCCACATCCTTACACTCTCTCTGTGACCCTGATCCTTCCCTATGAGCGATAACATCCATTGCCATCTACACAATGATTCCCACCTGACTTAAGCATAAATAAAGCTAACTGTCTGCACCACAAGTCCATGCTCCTAAAGGCTGGATAATTATGAGTCAGGCCAGCCAGGCGAATGTTCTAAAAACACAACAACTAAAGAGGGCCTTTATTTTTATTTTATTTAAAGAAAACTGCTGGTGTGGAAACGGCTGCCTCTTGAAAGCCCTAAAACCACTGCGTTCTGTTTTTTTGCAATACTGCTATTGTATCATTATGAGGGACAAATGCCACATATAATTTGCTATTCGCACATCCAGAAGTTGAATTTTAAACAAACAATCTGGGCAAATGATTGGTGATAATTTATTCAAGTGCCTAGGACTGAAGCCTTGTGTGTGTGTTTGAACAAGACTTTGGGTGACACAATAGCAAGTTGAGTTTGGGCTATTAATATGATGCGTGTATGTATGCCTAAGGTTCTTAATGCTGATTTTGCAATAGGCAATTTCTCCTGGGGTAGGAATATTTTCAGTGAAAGGCCATCAGACAAAGATGACAAGTTCCCCCTGGCCCAGCCTTCACTTCTGCCTGGCTTTATGGTTGCCTCTTTAATGTTTGTTTAATTTTAACTGTCACTTCTTACATAACTACTTTTTTCCGCCTGCAGTCTTTAAGGTCAGACAAAGGTTTCACTTGAATAAAGTATTCAGCATCTGCATATGAAGCATGCCAGCTCCTGGAATATATTATTATTAATGATTTAATAAGCACTTACATTTGTCAGCTTTGAATACTTTGCCAGTTTGGAAATCCTCAATATCAAGTTTAGGCTTTCAAGAGTTCTCACAGCTGTGCTGCAAACATTTTAGTATTTTAGCTATTTCAGAGTTCTGCTACATTGGTGCAGCTTCAAGTAAGGAACAGTGGTGTAATGAAGGGGGGACATAGAGGAGTGCAGGGGAATTTATGGATAATCCTTACTCAAGAAACTGAATGAGGTGATAGCGAGGCTTTCACATTTGTTATAGATTAGTATAGAGGATCTTCAGAGAATGAGGACAACAATCAAACAAACAGAGGTTGCATACTTCTTTGGTGGGGTTCCTATTTCATACCCAGTTAAATGTTAGCACACTTCGTAAAATTGTTTGCATTTCAGCTAGCTGGGTTTTTGAAATTGGACTTAAGCAGCCAGAAGTAAGCACAATGGAGATTACTCCCAGGAAAGTGTGCATAGGATTGCTGTCTAAAGGACCGTAAATTTCTGCATGAGACCAGTGGGTAGAAAACAAGTCAAGCTAATTTGAGCTGTGGCTAAATCCTCAGCTGATGTAAAGACGTCTTAGCAGAAAAGCACTTCAAGACAACAGCAAAGGTATAGTTCACTCATCTTATATGGCAGGAAGGCGGGAGGGGGGATCTGTAGGGAAATACAGTCTAAACATATTAATTGACCACAGCAATAAATTAATAAAAGACTAAAATCCATCAGGTTAAGCAAGTCCACTCATGAGTACAGGTCTATCTCACTTTGAAACATGCTTCTAACAGGAAGGAAATTCCAAGTGGAAATGATGAAAGTGCTTCCCCCCCAGATGTACATTAGTTTTCAAGTGTGCCTGACTCTCTCAAGAAACGTTAGTGCAGTAAGTGAACTAATGGACGAATATTCAGGAAAGCTCAGCTGAGACCTTATTTTTTTTTTTAAGTAATGAACATGTTCTCCAAAAGGTAGCGGATGATGGGTGAGAACTGAATGATGCTTCCAGCCAGAGAGACATCACTGGGCTATGTGGACCAATATAATTTGACTTGGTATAAGGTGACTTCCTGTCTTTCTAGGAGTTGAGCTGCAGTCCAGGAAGTATTGCTAGCCCTTGATTAGAGAAGTCACACATGGTGATAAAAACACGTTTGATAGATTCCTCCCCCCCCCACTGCCTTCCTTCCAAGGTGTCTGTTTGTAATTCTCCTGCTTGCCTTCAGTATCACTGTAATGAGTGGTTTTAAATTCTCCCAGCTGAAATGAATTCAGATATACAAATGGGCCTCCCACACATCATTTCTCCTAATCAAATCTTTTGACCCAGTGCATTAAAGAGAGGTGTGTCAATATTTAGACAGTGTGTATGTGTGTGCGCATCAGCTTTTTAGCTCCAAATATTAGTGTATTTGTGGATACCAGGCTGGAAAGTAAATAGACACAAAAGGTAACATCTGAAGTGCTGAACTCTGTGCTTCATCCATAATACTGGAGCTGACAGCTTTCTGTTTTCAATAATATAAACAGTGGCATCATAGAATTCCAATCACGCTGTACCTTGCCAAGAGTTTGCAAATAACTTGGAGGAATTGGCCCAGCCATGCTTTTTCATGTTTCCCAAATGAGCAGTGTGGAGTTATGAAAATTAAGGTAGGAATGAGAAAGAGGAATGCCCTTCTAAGGCACTAAAGGTCAAAAGACATGTTTTCACTTAAAGAGTCCGCCCCCCTCCTGCTGCCCCCACATGCACAAACTACTTGTAAACAAGGTCAGAGGAAAATACAATTAGCTGAGAGCAAACCTGGTTTTCATCTCTCTTCCCCCCCCCCCCATCTTAAAGGGCCTGAGTGCTTTTTCTTTGATGGAAATTTGAGGCATTGTTGTAGAACTGTGTGATGCAGTGAATTTCAAGAATAACACTAGGAAATTAGTTCAAAACCACGTCTGAACCAATTTGTCTTTCTATGACATGAAATCTTTTATAAATCTATGTGAATGGATGTTGAGAAATATTTTTCAGTTTTCCTAACCCCTTACCACAAAAAAGGTTTTTTACAGCATCATGTTGGTTCAGGCAACTGCTGGGTTCTTTGCACACATACAGCCAAAGTTCTCTGTTTTGAGATGTAATGTGAAAATGAGGCCAATCTAAAAGGACATTCTAAGATTAAGGGGGGGGGGAAATAGCAAGACGCTACGTTTGGCACCATTTTTTGCCACCAATTTGCATTTTCTGGAAAGGCCTATGATATTCACCAAGGGTTTGTGCTAACTTATTTTTAAGGGGGGGGGAATCAAAGGATTAGCAAGAGCTAATCCTTTGATCCCCCCCTTATAAATAACCTCCTTTTTAAAATGTACATGTTGTACAAGGAAGGAGCTGTAGCTCAGCGGCAGAGCATCTGCTTTGCATGCAGAAGATCCCAGGCAGCTCCCAGGCTTGAGATGGCTGTCTAAAACCCTAGAGAGCCACTGCCTATCAGTGCAGGCAATACTGAATGAGCACATGGAATTGTAAGACATAAGCCAGCTGAGCTTCCTTTGTTTCTGTGCTGCTGGTAGCAATTCTCAGGGGTGGAGTCAGTGAGTCACCATTTACCTCCACCAACAGCATTCCTGGAATGTCATAACCCTGTGATATAGCCCCATTAGAAGGGGGCTTTGGGAAAGCGGGGTGATGAGGTTTTTTAGTGCTGAGTGCCTTATTTTTAGTGCTGAGTGGGGCTGAAAGAATAAGGCCAAGTGTGGAATCTTGGAGGCTGAATTGCAACATTCGAAGCAAAAAACAACTCACCATTATTAAGCTAGGAAATGCATTTGAGGAACAGATGGTATCTTACAGCTACTCTCGTCTTTCATTTTCAAGCGCCAAAACCTTTATCCCAAACAGCTGAAAGTTCAGTGGCAGAACACTGGTTTATGCATACAGAAGGTCCAAGTTCAATCTCTAGTATCTCCAGTTTATTTTAGTTTATTTAAAAATTGGATCCCGGGTATGTTTAGCCTGGAGAAGAGAAGGTTAAGGGGTGATATGATAGCCATGTTCAAATATATAAAAGGATGTCATCTAGAGGAGGGAGAAAGGTTGTTTTCTGCTGCTCCAGAGCTGTTTTTGGAACTGGGCAAAGCAGCATCAAAATTCACTTCTGAGCATGCTCCGCCCAGTTCCAAAATGGCGGCAGCGCTATTTCCGGTCTGCTATTTCCGGCCCGGCCCTTATTTCTCTGACAGCAACTTGGCAGGTATGCCTGAATCTATGGTCTTAACAATAAATGACCGTGGAGGCCAAATCACGTCCTTCCACAGTGGGGACATAGGTTTCCAGGCGGGAGTTGATCACAATGAGGATTTGGCCAAATGTGCCTTCCTCTTAGCTCATTTCTCCCTTTCATCCTGACTTCAAAGCCCATGACACCTTTGGTAGAGGATATTCTCCAAATGGAGCACTCAGCCCAGTGTTTCCAAATTATTTGTGCTTATACTGCATTTTTAAAGATTTGACTTAAGAGTGTATTTTAACCTCTTTTTTGTCCACCAGCATTTAGCTTTCCATTCTTAAGCTGGGAATAGAGTAGATACTTTGGAAGACGATAATCAGGCACATCTACTGCCACAAAACCAGTTTTTGTGATTCACTTCTACACTTTGGTAGCAGGTGAACTACAACGCTCATCAGCTCCAACAAGCATTACCAGGGGAGTTGTAATCAAGGGCGTACCCACCGCGGGGCGGGGGGGGGCGCTGCCCTACTCTAGAGGCAGGGCCGGTCGGGCAGCTGCGGGCAAGAGTGGCGCTGCCGGCGGGACTGGTGGGCAGAGGCGGAGGACAGCCCAGCGGAGCGCAAGTTCGGCGCGGCAGCAGTCACTTGCGCCCGAGCCGTGCGGCGCCTGAGGCGCCCGCCGGAGTCCACCACAGCCGCGCTGTGTGGGAGGGGGCAAGGGCTGACGCTCTCGACGTTCGGGAGACCTTTGCGCACGCGCAAAGCGGGGCGCATGCGCACAGCGCGGCTGTGGACTCCGGCGGCCACCGTGCAGGGCGCATGCGCACAGCGCGGCTGTGCTCAAAGGTCTCCCAAACGTCGGGAGTCGTCCGGCGCCCGCCAGACCGCTGCAGCTACGGAGCCTCGGGTGGCTTCGCGGAGGCCGGGGCTTCGGTCCAGACCTCCGCGGAGGCCCCGATCCAAGCCTGCTTCCCTTCTCTCTCCCCCCCCGCCCACCCCGGACTTCCCTCTTCTCCTCTAGGCGGCCGCTGGTTTTCTCCCCTTCGCCGCCGTCGCTTCAGGTTCACGTCCGCCTGCCCCCCCCCCCTAATTTGAAAATCCTTCTTCCCATCAATCCTCTCCCCTGATTCCACAAGTTAAACATGGGGATTACCAGTATTTCTTAGGAAATAATATCATCTGTTGAACATCATGTGTGATCATTCCTTTCTACGAAAAAAAGTTTGAGAATCCTTTTTAAGATTATGCTGTAAGTAGCCTATGTTAGACATGTCTACTCAGTAGTAAGTCTGCCAAATTCAGTGGGCTGTAAATTGTTGTAGGTAAATTGCTGTAGAATTGGAATATTACCATAGATAGTAATGTGTTCTGTTTCTTTTTTATGCTACCAATCTGTTTTCTCCTTCATAATTTATATTTCCAGCTGTAATCTTAGTAAAATTTAATTTGGAAACTGGGGGTTGATTATATATATTTAACAACAGGGCTCATCGTATGGGCCAGACTACACTGTCATACTACATGCTTTGGTGGGAGTTGGGGTGAGGAAGTGGAAAACAGGCTGAAAACTTGCTCTATAGTGATTGAGTTAGCTAGTAGTAGCTCCCTATTCAAAATTAACCTACAGTTCTTTAAGTTTTTCTTGCTCAAGTGGTAGGGTGAATTGAGTGGTGGCATATATATGTTCTATATGTGCATGTGTGTGTGCACACATTCCCTTAGGCTTTTTAAAGACTTTTTATGTATAATCCACTTTTAATATGTACCTTCAAAAAGTGATAGTGACCCAGAACCAACAATTTACTTCCATGTCATTCAAACATAAGTTGGAACTTAACTTTTGAGCAAGCACGTAAAGAGAGTATATTCTGGATACTGAAAATGTTTTTTTTAATGTATTTAAATGTTTTCTACTCATCTTAAACATTTGAGATTTGAATTACAGTAAAAAAGGCAAAAATAAAATAGGACAACTTAAGAAATACTCAAGACCATCGAAGGAAAATATCAACCAAAGGGATAACACATTCTTAGTTGATGTAGAATCATAGAGTTGGAAGAGACCACAAGGGCCATCCAGTCCAACCCCCTGCCAAGCAGGAAACACCATCAAAGCATTTTTGACATATGGCTGTCAAGCCTCCGCTTAAAGACATCCAAAGAAGGAGACTCCACCACACTCCTTGGCAGCAAATTCCACTGCCGAACAGCTCTTACTGTCAGGAAGTTCTTCCTAATGTTTAGGTGGAATCTTCTTTCTTGTAGTTTTAATCCATTGCTCCATGTCCGCTTCTCTGGAGCAGCAGAAAACAACCTTTCACCCTCCTCTATATGATATCCTTTTATATATTTGAACATGGCTATCATATCACCCCTTAACCTTCTCTTCTCCAGGCTAAACATACCCAGCGCCCTAAGCTGTTCCTCATAAGGCATCATTTCCAGGCCTTTGACCATTTTGGTTGCCCTCTTCTGGACACGTTCCAGCTTGTCAGTATCCTTCTTGATCTGTGGAGCCCAGAACTGGACACAGTACTCCAGGTAAGGTCTGACCAGAGCAGAATACAGTGGTACTATTACTTCCCTTGATCTAGATGCTATACTCCTATTGATGAAGCCCAGACTTGCATTGGCTTTTTTAGCTGCTGCATTACACTGTTGACTCATGTCAATTTTGTGGTCTACCAAGACTCCTAGATCCTTTTCACATGTACTGCTCTCAAGCCAGGTGTCTCCCATCCTGTATTCGTGCCTTTCAATTTTTTTGCCCAAGTGTAGTACTTTACATTTCTCCTTGTTAAAATTCATCTTGTTTGCTTTGGCCCAGTTGTCTAATCTGTTAAGGTCATTTTGAAGTGTGATCCTGTCCTCTGGGGTATAATACGCAAGTGTGGTGTCAGTTCCCTAAGGTCAACAACTCTGGGGACCCCTTCCTAAAATATGTGATCAGTTTGCTGTAGTTTTTACTGTTTATTTTGATTTCACCTGGGCTCTGTAGCCCCGCCCACATTCCCACTTTGTGGCCCCTCCCCTCCCGTGCCTTGGCCCCGCCCCTTGCCCCCCCTAGTTTTGATCCTGGGTACGCCCCTGGTTGTAATGCAGCAACATTTGGAGAGCAAAAAGTCCCCCATACCTAGTGCACGTCTTGGCAATGGAGAAAATATGGGATAGAACAACACTATCTCCATTTTGAACGCTGAAAGTAAATAAACCAAGCCTTCTGTGTGTCAGGTGTTTCCAAATTGGCCTCCTGCCTTTGATATGGAAAGCATGCTACTTAACACATTGAAGGGAAAGCTGGCTATAAAGGGGCACTGTTGAGAAAAATGTCAGAGTTTCTTGGTTTTATTTTTTCCTCTCATGAAAGAATTTTGCAATATATCAGGAGACAGGCTGAAAGACCCTGTGATTGAGGAACTAGCAGGTAATGCATTTCTGAATACTAACATTTTCATTGCACACGTCCGTGGTATGAATGGGAACAAAGAGACGGCCAACCCTACCATTTAAGGTGTTGTTGTTTTTAATGTTCTGGGGGATTATAGAAAGGCAGCACTCCCCCCTCCCCCAAATGATATGAAGGGGTCTTGCCACTAGAGTATGTTTCTGCAGCAATTTGCTGAAAATTTGCTGGCATTTTGCTGCCATTTTAGTGCTGAGTTCTAGCCCGCAGACACGTTTGGTTATTATAGCCCCGGAATTCGGTGCCGGTAGCCTCAGGATGGTTTTGGGAATGTCCTTGTGCTGAACTTGTAATGAGGAGTCCTAACTTGAATTGGCGTCCCTTCCAACTCTATACAGTAGTTATATGATTCTATGATCAATGGAGTGTGTGGCCACATGTTATGGCATCCTGGAAAATAGGGACACTTGCAGGGTCTGGATTTGTGGCAGGCCTGAGGGGTGTCTCTTCAGTATGTTGTGGCCATGAGGAAAGAGTAGTGTCCACCCCCACCCACCCCCAGATCCAGGGTCCTGGTTGGCTCAGTCCACTTATAAACTAGAAAACTGGAAGTTAAGATCAAAGCCTGTATGTGTTGCTGTAAATAACGGCAGTGGCACTAGTTCACAATTCCTTTTCTGTTGCTCTGAAATGAGAGGAAACCATATACAGTACCTAGTTTTCAGAATGTTAGCAACATGATCTTGTTTTTATATTCCACTTTTTCTCTTTATAAGCATACAAGCATGTATGTTTGCATGAAAACTTTTTCCATTATAAATATACATTTGTTGTTGTTGTTGGCGGGATGGAAAGGGGCAAAGCTGAATTAGAAATGATGGGAGAAGATAGACTGCTTGAACTTCCCTTGCCCATTGTCAAATGCATCCTTTACAGGTGTATGGAGCTTCTAATTTATAATAGATAAGGCTTATTTGCATCCATTTTATAGATAATTGCTCGAGCACTTCCAAGATTGTATCCAAGCATGACTTTTATAACCTTGTGAAAATTGCAGTGATAAAGGATTCTCTAGGCTTCTGCACTTTCAGTCCCATTTATTTGTGAAAGCAGTTCATCAGTATCAGTCCAGAAATAACAAATGAAAGAAAGAAAAAACTCCAATCAGGTTAATCTAGTATAACAGATAAGAGCCAGACTTAACATGTTCACATCATTTGCTGAATATCTAGATGATAACATGGTCAAACATCAAGATCAACAGCTTTTCATTTTTTAATCCACTTGCTTCAGAGTGGAAAGCAATTATTTTATGGGATAAAAGTCCCGTTACATATTCAGCATGCATAAACCGGTGAGCTCCCTGATGTTCTGTGTTGCAAGCCTGTGAAGACTAATGGAATAAACATAAATACACAATAACTAGAAGCAAGCACTGAGAAAGATAACAACATAATATATCCAAATATGTCTGAGCAGTGATGGTTCTAGACATTTTGCTGCCGGAAGCGGAATACCAAATGGTGTGTCGCTTCCATATTTTCTGAAGCAAGTCAAATCCCAAGGTATTAGAAACAGGAATAAAATAATACGGCTCCACTAGGAGAATGATCTCCCTCTACACTTTTGTGTTCCTCTTTGTGCAAGCACAAATTCTGAATATACCTTTCGCTTTTCTCTCTATATGCATTTTTTTCTCTCACACAACTTAACCTTGCTTGCTTCTTCCAATTTTCTTCCACCCAAATGTCTGTGCAATTATTTTCTCTCTTTACAGAATATTATTTGCACTGTTCGTATTTGTCTATCATTCCCCCCCCAATGCCTCTCTCCCTCTTCCAGATTCCCTCTTCTAAGCACAGTAGTGGATGCTCATGAAACTGCACCCTGGGAAAGAGTTTGAAAGAAAATGGGGAAAGAAAAAAGATGGGGGGGAGGGGCCATGTATGCTCGGCCTCGGTCCAGTATACCTGAAGGAGCATCTCCACCCCCATTGTTCTGCCCGGACACTGAGGTCCAGCGCCGAGGACCTTCTGGTGGTTCCCTCGCTGTGAGAAGCCAAGTTACAGGGAACCAGGCAGAGGGCCTTCTTGGTAGTGGCACCCGCCCTGTGGAATGCCCTCCCACCAGATGTCGCAGAGAAAAACAACTACCAGACTTTTAGGAGACATCTGAAGGCAGCCCTGTTTAGGGAAGCTTTTAATGTTTAATAGATCATTGTATTTTAATGTTTTGTTTGAAGCCGCCCAGCTTATTATTATTATTATTATTATTATTATTATTATTATTATTATTATTATTATGCTGCTCCTGCCCCCAGTGTCATTGTCCCCATCAGACTGTGGTGCATTGGGCAGGAGGTCTGAAGGGGGGTGCATATGCACATTGTGCTGAACCTCAATATGACACCCCCCAATTTTCCCACCCATGCATTCTTTGAACACATAGAAGCTGATTTCCAAAGGGCAGCGTAATCTCGAACCGTCCTGCAAGTGGCTTCACCCCAGAGTTGTGGTGAAGGGGACAATATATTCTGGAAGGTCACCACCACCCCCGTCATGAAAAGTCCCAGAGGATGGACTCCACAAGGGGAGGGGATCAAGGAGCAGAGGTGAGCACTGCTTTGCATCCCAAACAACAGCTTTTAGCTGGGATGGAAAAGGTGGAATAGGCTGAAGGCTTATTTAGAATATCAAAGTGGGAAATTTTAGATAGCAATGGGGAACCTGTGGCCCAGCAGATGCTGTTGGACTCCAGCCCTCATCAGCCTCAGCCAGGATGGCCAAAGGACAAGGAGGCTGAGAGCTGTAGCGCAACAACATATGGAAGGCAAGTGGCTCCCCATCCCTGCTTTAGATGCTTATTTTTCTGTGTATATATACTGTATATTACGCATGCTTAAGGGATTCCACCTTTGCAATCCCTTCCAACTCAACAATTCTACGATTCTATGATTCTAAGGTTGATGTGTGAAATCACATCGGTCATATGTAAACTAGAAGATGCCTTGCATGTATTTCTATTTTTTTAAAAATAACTTGATCACTGGTAGAATATTTCAAAAGTAGTTCTCGTTATCTATGTTCCATGATACCAGAGAATGCAGAAGCACTGAGTAGGTTCTGAATAATGGAAAATACTACAACACTGTGTCTTGTGAACTGCACCCCCCCTAATTAATAGAATCATAAATGTCAAGTGAAACAAACCTCTCATTAATTTCGCTTTGATTGGACCTTGTGGTCTTTTTGTCACATGCTTTCCAGCAATATTTATGTGTTTGAGGTTTTATACAAGTTTGGAGTAGGATGTGATTTGGTGAACTTGCTTATGGAAAATACAGGCGGCTGGCGCACATTTGGGTTGCTTAAATTCAGCTGACATCAGTGGGATTGAAGCAAAGCAGCTGGGTGCAGTCAAAATGTTTATCATGTTGCTGGGAAGGTGACAAACAAGGCATGCTGAGCTTCTTGGTGTGGGGCAGGTTCAAAATAATGTAGTGAGAATAAAAGGCTTGATCACCACACCTATGTTACCCAGGACTGGTGCCAGACTTGAGGGGGCACTCAATATGGTTCTGCTTATTGATACTCCTCCCTCTGATACTCACCCATCATTGCCACAACTACATAATAATCTCTTCTTTTCAGCAGTACCACTCATGATCCTCCCCTGCTAACCCCCCTGCCCCCCCAAGCATTTTAGCAGTGGGCGGGCAGCAACATCACTTTTCTATGGGACCCAGGTTTGACTCCCGTCTGTGGTGTCCATCTACCAGTTCTGGGCACCACAGTTCAAGAAGGATACTGACAAGCTGGAACATGTCCAGAAGAGGGCAACCAAAATGGTCAAAGGCCTGGAAACAATGCCTTATTTATGAGGAACGGCTTAGGGAGCTGGGCATGTTTAGCCTGGAGAAGAGAAGGTTAAGGGGTGGTATGATAGCCATGTTTAAATATATAAAAGGATGTCATCTAGAGGAGGGAGAAAGGTTGTTTTCTGCTGCTCCAGAGAAGCGGACAAGGAGCAATGGATTCAAGCTACAAGAAAGAAGATTCCACCTAAACATTAGGAAGAACTTCTTGACAGTAAGAGCTGTTCGGCAGTGGAATTTGCTGCCAAGGAGTGTGGTGGAGTCTCCTTCTTTGAAGGTCTTTAAGCGGAGGCTTGACAGTCATCTGTCAGGAATGCTTTGATGGTGTTTCCTGCATGGCAGGGGGTTGGACTGGATGGCCCTTGTGGTCTCTTCCAACTCTATGATTCTATGATTTTACTTTACCCAAAATGCAATGGCCTGGCCTATAGATCTGTGAAATATATCGATTGGGTTAGACTTTAAGGCACCGTGCATTGCATTTTGGGTGAATTAAGATGGTGGGCAGATGCTGCAGATGTGAGCCCACCTCTGCTCTTATTCAAAACTGCCACTGCCACTTGCCCACGGCTAAAATCGCCATCCAGGGGAGATGGCAAGTGGTGACATGGTGCCTCTTCTGAGTCCCTGGTGCCCTTGGCATGTTCCTACTGGCACCAGGCTTGACATTACTACAGTTGTGGTTGTTCATAGCTGCAATGATTACTGCCATTGATTTTTATTTTTTTAGTGCTGTTCTATGCAGCGTAGTACCATAATATTGCCTAGGCAACAGGAGGTCCTTCCAGAGTGGTGATGCTGTACAGTCTCCCTGTTCCGCCCTCCAGAACACAGCCCTAGAAGACAGGATATTGTTCCACATTGCCAGGATAACTTGGCGAGTTTTGTAAAATGGTAGCAACTCTTGCGGCTGTGAACTATAGAATAATAAATTGTTTATTTATTTATTTTCAGTTGGGGGAGGTGAGGCTTCACATCTTGTACATTCCCAAATTCACCCCTGACTTCCTGCTGGGAGATACTCTGCCTCAGCCCTAGTTTATATCAAATGTGAGTGCTGCAGAGGGACAAACTAAATTTTATGAAAGTTGTATATGTAAAACAGTAGAAATTATCCTTTAAGTAAACCAGTAAGTTAGTTTGTTCGGTTCATTGTGAAGTATTTGTTGTTGTTGCTGTTGTATTAGTATTAGTATTAGTATTATTTTATTTTATTCTTAGTATATTCATATTTATATCATTTATATCCTGTTACTATATGGATCTTAAATGAGCTTAAAGTTAATTAAACATGAAAAATAAAGAAGTACCACATTCTGTTTATTTATTTTTAAGTAAGCATATCAAGAAACTGTGGCCCAGGGCTTATTACATCTGAACCCATATTTTATCATCCTGTTGGGAGGGCTGTGTCCTCCTAGCCTCTGAGTGCCTGACTGGATCCTGCCAGTGGAACCTTTTCTTTACCCAGAGTTGGGTAAATGCGGTCAGTTGCCAGAGAATGCTTATTCAGAAAGGCCTTTATCTTAGGATGGCCACACACCCCACTTCAGATGTAATAAGAGCAGACATTCCAATTCCATCTAGGACTTGATTGACACTTATAACATACTGGGAGCCTTCTATCTGAAGTCTTCGCCGGCAACATCTGGTCAGTTCTTGGATGGTCTTTGATTTTGTGTGGTAGGATAGTCACAGCCTTCCACCCCCCCAGATGGACTATGGATTCCTAGATTCCTAGAACATGAGACTCTTAATCTCAGGGTCATGGGTTCAGGTCCCATGCTGGAGTTTGGAGTAGATGGCCCTTGTGGTCCCTTCCAGCTCTACAATTTTATGATTCTAAATGTATGGTCAGCTACCTCCCTGGACACTTGCAGGGTTAAAGCCAACCATTGAAGGATGATAGCCAGCCCTAAGCCAGGCTTTTGGTTATAGAAGTCCACCCACCACAGGAAACCCAAATGGTTAAACCTGTACTGATAAAACAAAAAGCTGAATGCATATTTTTCCTTTGTATTTTTCCTTTCCTTTCCTTTTTTTAAAAACCAATGACACATTTAGTGCCAGCACTTTATATAGGCCATAATTCAGAACACTCATCCTTCCTATATACTTCATGACTACAACATCCCTTACTATATTTCCAAGAGGCTAGATTGTTCTCTTGTTCTTCTAAAGTGGCTATTACTCCATTCCCTTCCTATTGCTCTTTAAATATTTACTGCTAACTAAAAGTCTCTAAACCGTTTTGCTGCTCTTCTATTAAAGCTTGCTCTTTTGACTTCTGCTCCATGCTAACAGGGAATGGAGATCCATTTAGAAGCCCCTCACTTGGAATGACAGTAGCACCTGTGGTTTGATCTCTAACTTTGTCTCCAGCCTAATGGAAGCTGATGGGAGCAAAACCTAGGCATGGGGAGTTCTATTTGGATTCCCTACTGCTGTTGTACACAGCTGACTGAAAACACATTGAGCACAGTATTTACAAGACAGCAGGAACTCCCTAAGTCCACATTACTTCAATATATTTAATAGACATCTTGCAGTAGGGGTGAGGAACCTTCGGCTCTCCAGGTGTAGCTCTAGCAAACATGGCCAATGGCCAGGAGTGATGGGAGTTGTAGTTCAGCAACATCTGGAGTGTCTAATGTTTCTCACACCTGCATTAGAAGAAAGGGCCTGGGTATTTTGCATGCAGAAGGTCCCAGGCTCAAAACCCAGCCTCTCTATGTGGGCCTGGGAGGCCCTGTCTGAAACTCTGGAGAGCCTATGTCAATATCCTATATAATAAAGTGCAAGTGTCTCTGTGTCCAGTCCCTGTGTCCTTGTGTCCACGCTACTGCGCATGTGCCCCACGGACACAGGGATTGGACGCATAGACTTGACGCACACACACACACACACTCCCCACCCCCACCCCTCTGCCTACCATTTCACTCGCAGTCCTCAGAAGAATCGCGGCCTTCTCCTGGGCGCCCGCTGGCCAGCTGGGCTCAGCAGAGTGCCCCGACGAAGCGGCGGCCGTGGGAGGGGCCAGCCGCCCCCCCACGCGCCGCCGCCACAGAAAGAGGCTGAATCGCGGCCTTCTCCTGGGTGCCCGCTGGCCAGCTGGGCTCCGCGGAGCGCCCCAACGAAGCGGCGGCCATGGGAGGGGCCAGCTGCCCCCCCACGCCGCCGCCGAAAAAGGCCGAATGTTCTAGCGCCCGTTTATTAAATGGGCTGAATGACACTAGTAGATAATATTTAACTAGATCAGGGCAGTTCAACATGGTCCTCAAGGCCTTTTTTTGCAGCTCTTGGCAACATCTGATGCCTCGCCCTGCCTCCCTGAGGTATGTGAGATGGTTGGCATACATCTTTCATTTGGGGGATTGCAAGTGTACCCCATGATGTATGTTTTCCCCATTATCCCCCATTATATGTATGTTTTCCCCATTATCGTACCTCGAACGCCTTGTGACTCAAACGTTTTGGCTCCCGAATTCCACAAACCCTGAAGTGAGTGTTCTGGTTTGCAAATTTTTGGGGGAACGTTTTTTGGAAGCCAAACATCCAACGTGGCTTCTGAGGCTTCTGATTGAGTGCAGGAAGCTCCTGCAGCCAACTGGAAGCCATGCCTTGGTTTTTGAACATTTTTGGAAGTCGAACAGACTTCCAGAACAGATTCCGTTCAAAAACCAAGGTACAACTGTGCTGGTTTCTATGAACACATCATAATGTGTTGAAAACTGTGCATGGGTGTAAGTACATTTATAGAGATTGCATTTTGAAAGTCTTACTTCAGCACTGTAAGATGTACCACAACATCACATCTTGGCATTTGGCATGATAGTGCTTCAATAATGATTGTACTTAAGCGGTACATATCAGGAATGTACGGTAGTTTGATATTGCAAAATCTGGCAGCATATTTGCTTGTATCTTTGTGACTGACACATACAAGCACTTTATCTTTAGTGTTTCCACGGGACTTCAATTGTAATTCAGAAGGGCACATGACATTCTGCCCCTCTTGTTCTAAGTAATATAGAAACATGTGAAATAAATCTATGATGAAATGGTTTGGCGCGTCCAATTAATGTTAATGATATGTTCGTTTCAGCCTAATTGGATCAGAGCCTGGGAATTGAGAAGTAGTTCAGCTCCACTGTTTCTTTTTAAATAAACACTTGGAAATCTTGTTCTGTGTAATGATCTTGATTTATTGGATACATGACAAAGAAGAACTCATGAGATCAGTCTACCCTTGTGTCTTCTGTGTGAGCTCATATGGAGAGCAACCTCTAGAAAAGCAAAAGGCTGTTGTTGTGAATTAACTTTACTGAAACAAACAAACAAACAGTGACACTGAGGCTATGTGCCATCAGAGGGTTGTGTTAGGAAACTTTTTTTTAATAGTGTCTGAGACCGGTGAGTCTTTTTGTCCTGCTAATGCTGCTTCTCCGGGTTACTGCGGAATGGCGGTGGACAGTGAGCTTTGTTCTTCATGAACAGCTTGCTCATCACAAGAGCCTGGGGGGGGGGGGACACGAAGGCACTCTGCACTCCTAAAGAAACTCAAAAGTATTTTTTGGGTTCCGAGAGATCCAGCAGTGTGAAACTGCGAATTCTGTTGTCCCTCTTGCTGTTCTGAAAAGAGCGGGGTGTGTGAGAGAGAGATTGAGCCAAAAGCGCAAGGCTCCATCACAGCTTTGTGATGGAAAGCCTCAAGCTCCGTGCATCAAAGCGGTAACTTTTCCGATATTTCAAAGCAGGAATTAACAAACTGTAAAGGGAACTTTGTTTTTTTTAATTGTTTCTTTTTGTTTAATTCAACAATGATTTGGGGTATAAAAAGGAGGTCTGCCCCAGTCGTGGGGTTTCTTTATCTGCATGGGAACAATCTACAAGGGAGGCTTTTGATTTATGCTCAACAAGGAATTTAACAAGGTTTTACTATGCCCCCCCCACCTTGACCAAGGCTGAATGGACTTTATTTAAAATTATTATCAATGCAGTTGGGGGGGGGGGAGGAAGAATGAACTGCTGCTGAACAGATGCGGTAAAGAGGCTGAATTTGAGAAAAAGATCTTGCTTTTAACTGTGTGCTGAGGAAGAACTCCAGTGTGGAATTTCAATGGCAGAGTTTGGATACACACTCTGTGAGTTATTTATGGTTGCAGCTTGTTCGCTTGTCTGTAAACAGTGGAAGGAATGGAATGTGACCATGTGCCAGCTAGATAAACTGATGAACTATGCCATTATGCCAAGATAGCAAAACTTACAGGAAGATTTAGAAACCAGGAAGAGACTGACTTTAGTAATGAATGGGGAACGTTTATAATTTATTTTAAAAAATACTGTAAACAATTACACACATTGGTAGGATTGACAGAAAACTTGCGGTAAAAATTTGACCTATGGAGTAATAAAGGATTTATAAAAAATAGAGCTATGGAAGAGATGATGAGGGGAAAATCAATATATGAAGAGCCACAAAGGTGGGGTGGGGGAGTAAAAAGGGATTTTATGTTTATGAGTTTTTAAAATTCTGTTTGTAAAATTTAAAATGCAATAAATAAATAAATAAATAAATAAATAAATAAATAAATAAATAAATAAAGGAGAATATCCAGTTAGGTACCAGAACTTGAATTGGAGGTATCCTACAAAACCTTACTTACAATTGACCGGTAATCTCTGGCCTGGGAAGCACTTATTTGCTCACTGGATTTGGTGCAGCCAAAACACTAGCTGAGAGATTTTAATGAAAGCTCACAGGTTCACACAGCTACAAAAAAATAACACACAAATATAAAGAAGATACAAAATGCATTTCTTGCCCAAAGGTAGCAGATATAGTGTAGGTGGATCAAGAGGCAGGGGTGCCATCTCACCCTCAGGATTGTGGGTGCCCACCGCTGTAATGCAGACGTGCGATTTCACATGCACACGGCTGACATCACACGCACGATGCACAACGTCGCATCACATTTTTTGAGGGGGCAAGTCACCCTTTTCCACGGGGAGGGGCTTGGACTCGGAGGGAGAGAGATTCTGCCTCCATGTCTGAGCCCCCCCCCCCTGAAAAGGCTGCCTGTTTCTCTCTCAGATGTAGCTCTGCAGAGGCTGGCTGGCTGCCTCTCTCTGGTTTTGCTCATTGACTTTATGTGTGCCCAGCCCCCACAATTATATTAGTGTGGGTTCTCAAGCACCCATGGCCCCCCGTGGAATGAAGGGGTGGGATGAAAAGAAACCCATCAATTCATACAAGAATTTCTGAATGGCAACCTATTTAATATCTGCTATAAGTTAATATCTGGCTTGTATGTGTATAATGCACACCTCTCCTTATAGATTTTTTTAAAAAATGATGAAAAATGGGATTCCTCTCCTGACTTCTTAGAAAAGATCCAGTTATTATGTTTTCTTTACATAAATGGAGCACTCATATTTAACTGCTTCATTTGTTTAGTCGTTTAGTCGTGTCCGACTCTTCGTGACCCCATGGACCATAGCACGCCAGGCACTCCTGTCTTGCACTGCCTCCCGCAGTTTGGTCATTTGCTTCTGAAATGGTAGCAAAATAAAATCCCACAGTGTCTATACAAATGGTAAAACAGTGCGACAATGCTGCATGAGCCCTTGTCTGTGTGATGTGAAAAGGAGAAGGTCACCCCATCTTTCTCTTTGCATTTCCTTAAGATGTCTTTTACCCAGGTACTCAACCAACCTCTCAAATCTCTCCGTGGAATCTTAGCACAAAGCGTTATGTCTCCAGGCAGGTAATTAGCAGAAGCAGCACAGTGCGTAATTAGTAAAGACAGCTAACTTCCAAACTAGCTGAAGTGAAAGCTAGACACTGATGACCAGGTAATGTGCACTCAATTTGTGTTTGCCTGCATTGCTGACGTATGAGATGCTTGCCCTGTTGATATGGTTTTGAATCTGGCTGTAGCTGTGCTGAAATAACATTAGAATTTGCAGCATCTGTTTCTCAGCGATATTATTATTATTACTTTCCGGCTTTCATCCCACGAGTCACATTCAGTGTTCTGCCAGTTTTTCATACATGCTTTATTCACACCTGCTCCCCGGTTTAGAGCTTCTCAGCAAAGCTGGGAAACGCACAGTGATAATATGCCTGCGGGCTACAAAAACCAACCTGCATCTACTAATCTGTGCTGCAGCTCCCCAAATGGCAAAAAGCACATCAGTGTGTAGTAGCTTTTCCACTGCTAGCTTAAAATGGCAACAATTTCCTGTGTGCTTCAAATGTAAATTTATGTTGGTTTAGAGGGAAATGTGTTCAGGATGGCAGTGCTGCATCCATTTATCAGCGTTTCAGAGGGTGTCCCACAATCCCACATTCTTCTTTACAGACCAGGATTGTGCCCTAACAGTTTTAAGATTATAGGGTTGTACGAAGCCAGGCAAATGTATTCAGAAACCAATTGCTTGTGTTCTCTGGCAATTGCTTATCCAAAGCAATAGCTTTTTAAAAAATGTGCTGGAGGAATTAAATTCTGACTAAAAATATGAAATAGGGATCCAGAAAACTATTAAAACCAACACCCAGCTATTTATTTTGTAGTTTGACACCCACCTAAATGTATCTAAGCGCTTATGTGGAAAAGTCAAACTTCCAGAAATATTAAAGTAAAACAACAGACAAGAAAGCTAGTGCTGCCTCACACTCTTTGCTGCCCCCCCCAACACTGAAAATTCACATTTAGCAAAAATGAGGAGCATGGTTTCAAATAAATATTATCGATAGCCAGTGTGTTATAGTGGTTAAGAGTTTGGGGCCAGGACAGGAAAGACTCGGGTTCAAATTCCCATTCAGTGATATGAAGCCCAGTCATGATATTGTTAAACTACCTCACAGGGTTGTTTTGAGGATAAATGGGGGAGGGGAGGTGAAGAACCATGTATACTGTAGTGTTCTCTGTTTAATGATGAGTTGGTCAGAAAGTGTGTACACTCTGAAATATAATCAACAGGACATAAGGAAAGGTGAAGTTTTAATTTTACTGCCCAATTTATAGAGTATCATTTGACGTTCTATTTAGAAGTGACATTTAGTAACACCCTTTTTGTCCACATGGGATGGCCTCCGTGGTGGAAAATCAGAGATCATAGAAGAGATATAACTGTTTGGTGTTCTGATAATACCGTTGTATCTCATTCAGTGACCACACATACACACTGAATGAGGAATGGAATACAGTGGACCCTCGGGTTATATTAACTTCGGGTAACGTAATCTTCAGCTTGCGAATGCGGCAAACCCGGAAGTGGGTTTGCCGCTCGCGCGTGCGCAGAGTCACTCTGCAGCACCGCGTGCATGCGCAGAAGCAGCCCTCCGGTTACGAAATCTTCGGTATACAGCCGGGCCTCCGAAACGGATCCTGTTCGTAACCGGAGGTACCACTGTAATCCCTCTAGGCCACTGTATGGAATACACAGAGGAATCTTGCATCCAACCTTGTCTGTGAGAGGGTTGCCAGATTCCATCTGGGACAGGTTACCCATGTTCTAAGAAACTCTACAGAAGTCCAGAGTTTCTAGTTTCTCCAATCAGTTTGCAGTGGTAGATGTGCAAAGTGGTGGTATCATCATGCTTCAGAGTCCTTACGGCAGGGATGTAGAATCTGTGGCCCTCCAGATGTTGCTGTCTCTTGACCTTTGTTTATGCCTCCTGAGGCTGATGGGAGTTGTAGTCTGGCAGCAACTGGAGAGCCACAGCTTCCTCATACGTATCCTGGACTCATTCCTGTGCATGGAATTACGTATAACGTGGGGATGAGGCCACTGACATATATAATACATACAATGGAAGAAGTAGGTCTTTGGGCCTAGTTAAGACCCAGAACTATGCTAAGAGAAGGGCAGGGTAGGGGAAACCTGATGATGGTGAGGATGGTATTAGAAGGAATGTGCATCTATACTTCCTCAGAATAAAAGCATAAAGTATGTTCAGATCACTGAAATAGCAAAATAGGGTTACCATTCTATGGAGGAAGAGGATCAGACAGGCTTTCACTTCTCAGGATCAAAGCATTACATCTCTTAAACTTTGAGACATCTTTAAGGCTGCAGTCTTTTGCACATTTACTTGGGAGCTGGTCCCTGTGCTTCTGGGGGAAAAGGCCATTCATGGGAACAAGCTGTAGAAGTGTTAATGTGCCCCCACCCCAAGAGCAAGGGGAATAGAATCCTCTTTTCTCTCTTGTTTTCAGTATATGATTCAGTATGCGATTAGTTTGATTTCTTTCTGGGTCCAAGATCATCACAGTTCCCCATTTCCCAAGAACCGAACAGATGGGAGCTTTTCAGAAAGGACGCATTTCATTAGAAGTATTGTTAAGTAATGCTGTAATATTTTCACAAGATACGGTTATAACGTCTGATGATCAAAGCCTACAACAAATGACAAGTTTGGGCTTGTGCCAAAAAACTATAATGTTAAGATCCTAGGGAATTTTAATATGCAGTTAGTGCTCTGTGGGATTTACGGTTTAATGTTCACCCTAGTAATTCTGATTAAGCGACAAGATGGAATCTGGTTTGGTGAAATTTAGAATCGGGATGGAGCTGGCACTCTACGTTCTCCTCTTTTCATTGTGAAAACTTAGTGCCAGATTAAATTATACCATGTGGAGGCCTCTAGGTAGTCAAAATCTTGGGGACCCTCTCACAAATTATCTCCTAATATGTTTTTGATTCTAACAACCCACAATTTTAATAAACCAATTTTGATCCATTGTCATGGGGCTCCTAAAAGGCATGGGGCCCATAGGCTGGTGCCTACTCTGCGTATTTGGTAATCTGGCACTGTGGAAACTGTTTTTTAAAAAAATAAAAAAAAATGCTAATAAATACATTGGAAAGGGCTGCCAGATGTCAGCCACTTGAACTGGACAAAGGATGTAAATCAGAGTCAGCAGTGATAGTCAGAACAGCATGCCTTCAAAATGGCCTTCATTTCAATTATTGCAATTGTTTTTGGTTTGTATTTTTTCCATATATACCTATTCCACCAAAATTCTAAAAATGGCCTTCATTATTACACAGTGTATTATGCAAGCAGGTCAACGGTCCTCCACTTTGACTGTGGAGTGTTTTGGTGAAGTAATGAGGTAAAGTCTACTGCTTTTGCTTTGTTCTGATTAAACAGTACATTTATTAATAAGACATATTCATCAAATAGGCCTGTCTCGAATATATGTTCCCGGTACATAACATCTCAGTTTAACTCCACAGTCTGAGTGGGCAGAAAACTGAATTCAAGAATTAATTTACTTCTACATCTTAGTTATAAGCTTTGAGCCTCATTCATAACATAATTAACGAGGGGGTGGAGAGAAATCATTCCTAAAGGATACCAAAGCCAATCAGGAGACTGTTGCTGCACATTTGAATGGCCAGCATTTGAATGGCCTTTGCTCAGTGTCAATGGGTTGAGTTGAGTTAATGAACTACCGGTACAGTGGTACCTCGGGTTACAAACACTTCAGGTTACAAACGCTTCAGATTACAGACTCTGCTAACCCAGAAATAGTACCTCAGGTTAAGAACTTTGCTTCAGGATGAGAACAGAAATCGTGCTCTGGCGGCGTGGCGGCAGCAGGAGGCCCCATTAGCTAAAGTGGTGCCTCAGGTTAAGAACAGTTTCAGGTTAAGAACGGACCTCCGGAATGAATTAAGTTCTTAATCCAAGGTACCACTGTACTTATATGCCTGCTTAATGCTAAGTACACAAGTCGCCTTAACTGGAACTAGAAAATATGTTGCCTGGACTGATGGAAGGAGCTTGATTAATCAATGACTTGCAGCAAAACGCCCAATGGTTACTGTGAATGAATCAATACAACTCTGTTAAAACTTCAGTGGAAAGGGCAATGTTCCCTAATATTAAGTGGAAAGGAAGCAGTTTTCAGACTACTTGATTGCGTTGGCAGTCAGGACACGCACTCATACACACAGATTTAGAGATCAGAATCTGTACGCATTTTCTTCTCTGTAATGTTTAAGCTTTGAGGATGGGTAAAAGCTTAAGATGATCCTATTAGCCTGAAGAATGTAGGTAATAATTCCCTGGGTGGCAGGGCAATAAGGAAGACTAGGGATTAGAGAACAGGATGAGAACGAAGGCACTCTGCGGGTCTTAATGAGAATAAGCAGGCCAGGGTGGGGTGGGGTGGGGGGAGGAGAGAGATTGCTCATCTTCCGTATATATTTCAAATTGCAGTCGAAACAAACGATGCAGTGGTATATACCTGGAAATAACAGCAAGCAAGCGGGGAGGAATAAATTTGGGGTGTTCCCCATTGTGTTTGAACAAGAGCTGAACGAGAAAGGAATCCTGTGCATTTAGACTAGAAAATAAGGCTTCTGTCCAAGGATCCTATTAGTGGAAATGTTGTGGGGCAGGAACCTAGAAAGTTCTGCTCAAGGGACTGTCATGGTGGAGGAGGTGATTTTTGCCCTCTGGCCCCTACTTTGGAAAGTTGGAGGACTCTCTGAAACAGCATAGGAGCTGTTGCTAAGGCCTGCAGGGGGAAGGCAATATTGGTGAAAATAGCCAGTGCCTTCCCCCTATGGTAGCCTCTGGAATGGTGACAGTAAGGGGCGAGGTGGTGGTGAAGTTGGTGCAGTGCATTCAAGTGGTACAGGGTCTTTAGAAGCCCTAAGCACTTAAAAGATCCCCCCCCATATATCTAATTCAAAATATAAACGATAATAAATGGTGGGTGAAAAAATATTTTTCAAAATGAACAGATTGAAAAAAAAGTTCATTTTTCCATTCTTGTATGTTGTTGTTTAGTCGTTTAGTCGTGTCCGACTCTTCGTGACTCCATGGTCCAGAGCACGCCAGGCACTCCTGTCTTCCACTGCCTCCCGCAGTTTGGTCAGACTCATTTTGGTAGCTTCGAGAACACTGTCCAACCATCTCGTCCTCTGTCGTCCCCTTCTCCTAGTGCCCTCAATCTTTCCCAACATCAGGGTCTTTTCCAAGGATTCTTCTCTTCTCATGAGGTGGCCAAAGTTGATTGATCCCCTTCATGGATCAATGCCTTGTCGTGGCGAAGGGGCATGAATAACTCAGAGAAGCTATGAGCTATGCCATGCAGGGCCACCCAAGATGGACAGGTCATAGTGGAGAGTTTTGACTAAACGTAATCCACCTGGAGAAGGAACTGGCAAGCCACTCCAGTATCCCTGCCAAGAAAACTCCACGGACAAAGACAACAGGCATTCTTGTATAAATAACGTTTATTTTTGTTCAGCTGCACCATTTGGTAAATCCAGAAATAGAACATTTCTGTGGCGCCTCTCTTCCCTTGATGCCCTTAGTGACATGCTTATTTTGTTTAATGGTTATTCCAGCCCTGCACTGGTGGAACTATGCTGACTTTGCCACTGCCTCACCCATCCCACTCTCCATTGCCGTATGCAGCAGCAGCAGCAGCTACAACACAGCTGGAAGGGAGATCAGGCGAGGTCCACCTTGCCATTCACTACTGCAGGAGCAAACTCAAGGCAAGAGACAGAGTGCTTCAAATGAAGCATATTTTTTCTTGCGACTTTGGACACAACTAGTTCTTTTTTCTTAGAACAGTTTTGACTCGGACTTGAAATAAAGTTTAATCTACCTTGAAATATAGAACAGAGATGCTTTGGGGTGAAGGAGCAGAGAGGTATATCTGGCAGACTTCAAACAAATGCTGTGGTGAGAAAATCCATATCAAATCCACATAAAATTGAGTTGGTTAGCAAGCTTTTGATGTCATTCAAGTGCTTCACAAAACTGCTTTGACTGAAAGATTATCTATTTAGATTTTTAGCTATTTGGTGACAAAAAGCCTCCCTTTGTCTTGTCTACTGAGTACTATGCATAATAGCTGTAAAATGTGCTAAAGCACACATTTTTTTTCTTAATAGAAAACTGATACATTTCTCTCTCAAGCCACCCCTTCCCTTTTCAACAACACCAAGTTGCTAAGATTAAATTCAATCACTTTATAAGCCAGATACTGTTGGACATTATCCTTGTACATTCACATGAAAGGTAATCATGCCTTTGCTGCTTCCAGATTCACAGCATTTTCCGGAACGGAAGGCTTTTTAATGGACCAAATTCCGATAAAACTACTTTCTGAATTTTCAACAAAGCCTCATGAAAGAGTTGGCAACATATTGTAAGGATGCAGGAAGAGCCCTGCTATATTACCTCAAAGGCCCAGCTAGTCCAACATAATGCTTCTGACCAAGCAGATGCCTCTGAGAAAGACACATGCAGGACATGAGCACAATAGTACACTCTTGTTCACGATCCCCAACAACTGCCATCCTGAGGCATACTTCTCTAATGCTGGAGGTAGCACACAAATAGCTGTCTTAACTAGTAGAATAGAGAGTCACCCTCCATGAATAGCTGCCAAGTACCCCGTATTTCCCGGGAAACCCCCCGTTTTTCCTTACCGTTTCCCGGCGGTCTCCCGTTTCAGCTCCTCTCCTGTTAATCTCCCTTATTTTGGCTCCTGTCAACGGCCATTTTTCTGGTGCCGCTTTGCCCATTTATGGGCACCAGAAAATGGCCGGCGCCGGAAGTCGTGTCTATGCATGTCCGGAACTGCGTAGACACAACTTCCGGTGTCGCTTTGCCCATCGATGGGCACTGAAAATGGCCGGCACCGGCACCAGAAGTTGCGTCTATGCACTTCCGGACATGCGTAGATGCAACTTCCGGCAATGGCACCAGCCATTTTCGGTGCCCATAGATGGGCAAAGCGACACCGGAAGTTGCGTCTACGCAACTTCCAGTGTCGCATGGCCGCCAATCCCGGATTTCTCCGCAAGAGACTTGGCAGGTATGGCAACGCTCCATCTAATTTGGTGGCCATCACCACATCCTGAAGAAGGCAACGGATCTGTTCAGGGCTTTTGTCAGCCGTAACTCACCAGGACTCAGTTCTGGCACCTCTCGGGTGCACCATTGCCATTACAAGAGAACAAGGTGAGTTCATGGTGAGTCCTGGCACCTCTTTTTCTAGAAAAATAGCACTGGATCTGTTAGCTCCAAACTCCAGGATGTATGTAAGCCTGAGGTGGGAGGGGGGAGGTTCTATGAACTGCCAGGTAGTTGGAGGTGGCAGCAGTGATGAGTGGGCAGTGCCACATAACCAAGGCTGCAGCCGCCATTTATTGTTTTCATTTAACGATCAAAATTTCCTGGAAAGGAGAGTGGGAGTGAGCTCAGCCACTCAGATGCTGCTTTATTATTATTATTATTAAAGATTTTCTTGATTTACAAAAATATGTGCAATGTCTCTCGTAACGTTTTTACAAATCAGTTTCATTTGTTGAGACGTTGGGAAGAAAAGGGAAAAAGAGGAACTGTAGATGAGGGAGAGTGGGTGGGTGGGGATGGGGTCGGGTGGCGATGTTTCTGTTTTGTTTAGTATATGCTGCTTTTGAGGTGCTGAGGAAGCTGCTGTGCTTCAGGCATTCACATGATAGGTGTCCCCCCCCCAAAAAAAAGATGTGGAGGAGGAAAAACAGGAGCAAGGAGGAAGGCAAATTAATGCTCTGCCTCCTTGCCTGCCTCCTGGCTGCCCCCTCCCTCCTCTTATCACTGTCTCTTGCTGTGTGCAGTGATCCTATTTTGGAAATAAACACTTTTTTCCCTAACAAAAAAAAAGAAAAAAGAAAAAGAATGGCCCCACAGCCAAATACCTGAGGTGTTGCAACTTCCCCTTAGGCAACAGGCAACAGGAGGAGAGAAAATGGCTGCTATGGCGGGTGACAGGTTAGTGGCTGCATAATAATAATAATAATAATAATAATAATAATAATAATAATAATAATAATAACTTATTATTTACACCCCACCCATCTGGCTGGGTTTCTCCAGCCACTATGGGTGGCTTCCAACCGAATATTAAAAACAGTACAGCATTAAACATTAAAAACTTCCCTAAACAGGGCCGCCTTCAGTTGTCTTCTGAAAGTAGAATAGTTACTTATTGCCTTGAAATCTGCTGGGAGGGCGTTCCACAGGGAGGGTGCCACTACCGAGAAGGCCCTCTGTCTGGTTCCCTGTAACCTCACTTCTCGCAATGAGGGAACCGCCAGAAGGCCCTCGGTGCTGGATCTCAGTGTCTGGGCTGAATGATGGGGGTGGAGACGCTCCTTCAGGTATATAGGACCATTTAGGGCTTTAAAGGTCAGTACCATACACCATACACCATGGCTCAAATCATGTTTTGTTTGGCATCTAGCCTGGCCCATATACATATCCACCCTTCCTGTCAGTATCCACAAGATACTGGAATAAATCCGTTCCACTGCACAGTTGGATCATGTTGGGGCGGGGACGTCATTCTGTGCCACCCGGGGGGATCCCGGCCACGTCATCCATCGGCCTCTTGTGATGGTTAGGCATTGGGTGACCTCCTGATGGGGGAGGGGAGGCCTGGCCATCGCCTGCCCCTCCATGCGTAGGTGTATTCCATTAAAGGAATCCGGGGGTGTGGATCTTGTCCGAAGCCCGGAGCGGGGCTAGGGCCATGCCACGACCCTTCCGGGGACCCAGGGGTGAGCTCAAGTTGGTTTGCATCGACGGGGCTCCCCCTGCCGGTGGTTTACCCTACCAACTACCTGCACAACGGGCAGGAGTCAGATACAGCCTGGTCTACTCAATGCCTAAGCCAATACCGCTCACATTCTGTAACCAATAAAGTTGTGGCCTAAATTTGCCCAATAACATTAACCTTATATCCTGTGTCCTAGTGTTTTTATTCCTCCTTGAGGGGGTGGTTGCGCGGTCTTGACACGCAAATACCAGCTCTCTTGCTCAGTATATAACACAAATTCTATTAAGTGATAGAATTCTGTTCATTTTTGAAGTGAAGATGTGTAGTTAAACACATGTCTCTTCCGGAAACCATTTGAAATAAAGAAAGGACAAAGTATGAGCATTTAAGCTATATAGTGATTCTCAGAGCTAGCAAAAAAGAACAAGAAAGCAAGCTAAAATTCCCTAATGTGATGCTGTTTTCTAACTGATGTTTGGTTGCCTTTGGTTGGAGTCCCCCCAAATTAAGCTATACAGCTTTTTTTAATATGGTAATTCCATACAGAAAGGACTCCTCAGAGCAGATGCTCTTTGTCTGGGGAAGGCAGGGATGATGCTGTTACTTTTCCTCACCCTCTTGATTGAATTCATACCCAAATCCTCTGGGAAAGCATTTGGGCTGCTGTTGTTTGTGACATTTCTCTCTGCCATTTGTCTGTGCACCTTGTTAGCTTGGTTACATGGACTGGTGCCTGTGCTATGTTACCTAAAAGTCACGAATAAAGGCTTCAAGTGAGCTCATAGGATGTAATTAAAAGCCAGTGAGCAAGATAAGCACATGTGTCCTAAAACTTAAACATACTCAACTCTGTGCCCAAATCCAATTTATCCTTAATGGTGCTTAAATGTGCTTTTTTAAATATATTTTTTAAAAAACCTGCATTTCCTCTGTGTATATTTTATAATAAGCCAACCAGATTTTCAGTGTGACCATGCATGCAATTCCATGCAAGGGAACTGCAAATTGAAAGACATCTTCTTCGCTGCCACCGAATAAGTCCTTGTTATTCTAGGGCAGCACTCCGACAGGACTTATTCCATTTTCCTGATGTTTCCCTACCTTATAATGTCTGCATTTTATATGACCTTCACACGACAGACCAGCCACTAGCAGAATCTAATAGAAGTTCAGTGTTATTCACCTCCAGGAATTTTTTTTATTTTTTGGGGGAACCCTGTTAACCCAGAAAATCCCCTGAGTTTTGAGCTGCAATTTCTCTGTTGTTTTCATGGATCACCCCATGGAAGGAAATGTGGGACACTTTTCCTGTATACAGTTTCTGTAAACAGTGGGGATATGTCTGATGGATGAGCCTCAGGCTTGTGTCTTCCCCACAGAATCATAGAGTTTGAGGAAGTTTGGGAAGCTAGCTAGTCCAACCCTCTGCTCAGTGCAGGGAATCCAGAGCTAAAGTGTCCTGAGCAGGCAGCAGCCCCACTCTGCTTGAAGACCTCCAGCAGGTAGTTGGATCCATTGTCATACTGTTCTTATCATTACGTTTTCCTTATAGCCAACTTTATAGTCTACCTTCTAGTAAATTAAGCCCATTAGACCTAGTTTTGCCCTCTGAAATGGCTCTCTTCTATATGACAGTCCTCCAGGTATTTGACGAATGTCCCTATGCAGCCTTGTTTCTGCTGACTCATCTTCAGCTTGTGATCACATTCTGATGTGCACTACAGCCAAGCCCCATCCTACAACTATTTATTAAAACGATAATAACTAAATGCATTTGTCTCTGTTAAATTCAGTTTATTTTCTGCTCAGTTTTAATGAGGTCATTTTGAATACTATTCTTGTCTTCTGAGGCATTAAGCTATTCCTCACAGTTTTGTGTCATTTACAAATCTGATACAGATTACATTGGAATCTCTGCTAAAATAATATTGAATTTTACCAGGTCCAAGACGGAGCCCTGGTTGTCACTCTGCTTGAAACATCCCTCCAGTTTGGTAAGGAACAATAGATGAACATTTTTTTAGTATGGTTTTCCAACCAGCTGTGAATTCACCTGATGAAGTGATCACCTAATCCACATTTAATAATTTGCTAACTAAAATATCATGTGGAACTTTCTCAAATATTTTGCAGACATCAGCACAATTAACTCCACACCATTCCCAAAATCCATGAAGATAGTAGCCCAATCTAAAAAGTAGTCTGTCAGAGCTTATTCTTTTTAATAATAATAATAATAATATATATTTATTTTGTATTTTTCAAGAAGAAAAGAGAGAGTCAACCAGACAATGCAAAATTATAACAATTTCCCAACTTGACACAGAGAATAGTTACAAAGGAATCTTGCATATCAAAATTTTCCATTAGATCTATTAATTCATCTCGGAATGCTTCTCTACAGTGAGTCATGCAGAGATGATTGAAAATTGGGAAATTTGTTTGCCTTTAATCCTATGGCACCTCACCTGCCCCCTAGGATTTCTCAAATATGATAGATGGAGGACTGTTGTGATGCAATAATCCAGGCCTAAAGACTTGAACTCATGTAAGGAAGCTAGGTATTTCCGGACTACTTCCTTATCAATCTTGAACTGTAATCCTATCTCCTCATCAAGGAGGCCATTGGAAGCTTTTACTTACATTTTCCTCTCAATGTGGCTTTTCACTGTCTTCATACTTGGCAAATTGTGGTTAGTGTTAACTATGGTTTATTGAAACGAACCAACTGATTAATGATCTGGTTTAGCATTAAAGGCAAAATGCATTTTGTAGAGTCTTTTGTTATCATCAGTCCAGTCCGGTTGTTTAGTGAACTTTCCTGCTTCATGACTATGAGAACAGTGTTCTTGGGTGATGAATCAAAAGAAGGCATTTTGTGTGCCTTCCTTAAGTTGTTAAGTAAGTGTTAAGTAAGTGAGAAATCTCTATGTGGGACAAGAAGCTACAGTTAGAACTGGATATGGAACAACTGATTGGTTCAAAATTGGGAAAGGAGTACGACAAGGTTGTATATTGTCTCCCTGCTTATTTACCTTATATGCAGAATTCATCATGCGAAAGGCTGGACTAGATGAATCCCAAGCCGGAATTAAGATTGCCGGAAGAAATATCAACAACCTCAGATATGCAGATGACACAACCTTGATGGCAGAAAGTGAGGAGGAATTAAAGAACCTTTTAATGAGGGTGAAAGAGGAGAGCGCAAAATATGGTCTGAAGCTCAACATCAAAAAAACTAAGATCATGGCCACTGGTCCCATCACCTCCTGGCAAATAGCAGGGGGAGAAATGGAGGCAGTGAGAGATTTTACTTTCTTGGGCTCCTTGATCACTGCAGATGGTGACAGTAGTCACGAAATTAAAAGACGCCTGCTTCTTGGGAGAAAAGCAATGACAAACCTAGACAGCATCTTAAAAAGGAGAGACATCACCCTGCCGACAAAGGTCCGTATAGTTAAAGCTATGGTTTTCCCAGTAGTGATGTATGGAAGTGAGAGCTGGACCATAAAGAAGGCTGATCGCCAAAGAATTGATGCTTTTGAATTATGGTGCTGGAGGAGACTCTTGAGAGTCCCATGGACTGCAAGAAGATCAAACCTATCCATTCTGAAGTAAAACAGCCCTGAGTGCTCACTGGAAGGACAGATCGTGAAACTAAGGCTCCAATACTTTGGCCACCTCATGAGAAGAGAAGAATCCTCGGAAAAGACCCTGATGTTGGGAAAGATTGAGGGCACTAGGAGAAGGGGATGACAGAGGATGAGATGGTTAGACAGTGTTCTCGAAGCTACGAACATGAGTTTGGCCAAACTGCGGGAGGCAGTGCAAGACAGGAGTGCCTGGTGTGCTCTGGTCCATGGGGTCATGAAGAGTCGGACACGACTAAACGACTAAACAACAAGTGAATAGGAACACTATGGCTCCCTTGTTACTATTGACCACTACATTTTAGTACTAATGGTGTGTGGAGTCATACTTTGAAATTGTACTTTCTTGTGCACTCAAGAAAAACACAGAAGGACGGAATGGATGGGCCTGAGAGAAGCTTGCATTTTCTCTGCTAATTTTCTGTCATCCACTCTGTCAATAGTGAGAACCCTTGCATTGTATACAAGAGTTGTTGTCATTAAACAAAATAATATCAGGGTACTTTTACATTTCCATAAATCCTACCGTGTTTCTCATATTTTAAGGCATCCCTAAAAAATAAGGCATGGCAGGATTTTCAAGACCTGGCGAAATATAAGGCATACCCAAAAAATAAGACATGCTGGTACGGTATGGCAGGGCACGCCGCGCCAAGTCCCGACTGAGCAGGACCCGGCAAGGGCAGCAGCGCGCGCTTTGCCGAGCTCCAACGGAGCGGAAGCCGGCAAAGGCAGCAGTGCGCGCTTTGCCGAGCTCCAAGCCGGCGGCGGGCTGCTGCTTTCCCGCTCAATTTCGACAATACTGCCACAAGCGAAAGGACGCAATGACGATGCCACTACTCACGACACTACTTTCACTTCCACCCTCCTTCTGGGATGGTCCATCCGACCCCACCTAAGGGCGGGCTTAATGCGGGGGCCTCGAGCCGCCATGTTGGACTTAACCACCAGGATTGTTCTAACGAGGGGGTGGGATGTGAAGCGAGCTTTACCTCAAGACCGAAATGCCTAATTCCTAGGGGAAAGCCTAACTGGGCGTTAACCTATAGCAAACCCTGTCCTAGCCCATTAACATAGGAGATTAACATATACAACCCAGTAAGACACCGCTTTTGGAATCCGTTCCTCCCCCCCTCCTGTGCCGAGTTGGTCCCTGCCCCCTCTCGCGAGACTCGCCGCCGGGTCCGCTCTTGCGCACATGGCCCGGTGAGAGGGAGCTTCCCCTGCGCGTGCGCCTGCGCTCTCCCTCCCCCTCCCCCCTTTTCGGCCCAGCGCGCCGCCTTGCCTGTTCGTGCGCCGCGCGTGTGAGGCGAGCGGGAAGGCCGCGCAGCCCCCCATGCAGAAGACCCAGGAGAGCCTGGCGGCCGCCGAGACCCCCACCGCCGCTCTTCCCGCCCAGGACGAGGGGCCCGGAGGAGGAGAGCCCGGCGGCGGAGGAGGAGAAGGAGAAAGAGGCGGCAGCAGCAGCGGCAACTCAGAGGCCGCGCTGCCGGACGGGCCTTCCGCGGAGGAGCCTGTGGGGAAGAAGGAGCCGGAGCCCGAAAAAGGCGGCAGTGAGGAGAAGGAGGAGGGGGAGAAGCTGCGAAGCAGCAGCCCGCTGCCGGCTTGGAGCTCGAGCCGGCAAAGATACCGTAGCAGCGGCGCTTTGCCGAGCTCCAACAGAGCGGGAGCTGGCAAAGGCAGCAGCACGCACGTTGCCGAGCTCCAAGCCGGCGGCGGGCTGCTGCCTTTGCTGGTTCCCGCTCAGTCGTGGCTCGGCAAAAAATAAGACACCCCCGAAAATAAGCCATAGGCTTATTTTCTTGAGTAAAAAAAAATATAAGACATGTCTTAAAATATGAGAAACACGGTACATATGCTGTACTTGATATCTTTTTGTGTGTGAAAGCAATTGCATGCATCTCAATAAATGTATGCAATATTTATGAGAAATATAATTATATAATTATGGCAACTGATATACCTGGAAAATATAGGAAATATAAATATAGCTGATACTGGTATTACCTCATGTGATCTTTGGTCCTTCACATTGCCACACTGTTTTTGATAGGCACAAAGGTAATCTAGGTAAAGTCCTATGGGGCCTTTCTTGGTTCTGCCTGTGGTAGCAGTGCTACATAGGGAGACACATAGCATAGGAAGCAGCCAAGAGGTCCATTAGGGACTATGATTAATTTGTCTCATGTGTTTGTTTCTGCATTTTTGCCTCCTGCTAGCTTTTAGGAGCCCAACTGTCTCTTCTAATACAAAATATCAGCAGTTGGACAGCTCAAACATGTACAATTGAACACCTTTTTTGAAGATAAATGTATGCCTTGTACAATCTTACACAATCTTCTAGCCACAGGCATATAACTGCTAGTCAAAACTGCTAGTTTCATACAAAGCAAATGAGGTTTTTTTTTTTTTAAATCTCCATTACAGGACTTGGGTGTTGGTATGGAAAACTCATTCTAACTCTGGCCCATGAAACTTTAGCCTGTGATCTGAGTGGGGTGTGTGTGTGTGTTGAAACTCACATACTTAAAAGTTTCAGCAACTTTATAAAGTTAAATAACTTCCTTTCTATATATGCCAGTTTCAGGATCCTTTATCCCTGTTAGTGCAATATGCTGGCACTTTATATCGGTGGAGTCCTGTTCTGTGCCCAGGTGTTGCCACTATGACTTGATACAGTGACCCTGCAGGGCAAGCGGCCAGTTCCCTTGCTCTTCATTGGCATTCTGCCCGTCAGTTTTCTTTCAGGTCATCCGACTGGCATTCTCTGGAAATAAGGCACCTCAGGCAGCAAGAAAATCTGCCTTATTTCCCATTCGGCGGCACTGCTCACAGTCTCTAGTCCAAAGCTTGCTCCCTGGCTCCAATATCAGATTACAGCTGCCCTCCAGGATCGGCTCTCACTTCAGTAAATGCACTCTGTAGCAGGGGGTGGCCAATATGATTCCCTCCTGACATTGATCTCCACTCCTATCACCTCTGCGTGATGGCTAGGGATGATAGCAGTTGTAATCCAATAACACATGGCGGGTGCCTCATTGTATACCCTTCCTCTAAAGGACCCCTGGAGTATTCACTCTTTCCCTTTCCCATCTTCAAAGCTCTTGTCTCCTTTCCCACACCATTCCAACCCCACCTTGCAACAATTGCCTGGAGTTGTGCACATTCTCTCCTTCAGCCCATCCTGGCAAACCTTCCCTCATATTCTGCCTGTACATTTGTTGCCTATTGTTGTGGCAATGTTGAAACCTCGCCCGAAAGGTCTAAAAGCTGGCAATGTATTTACCATGGGATTGCGGCAAGAGATTAGTCTATCTGGGGGTAAGATAGACAGTTCTATGTAGGAAGGCGACACGGAGCTGTGCAATTAAGAAAAGTGAAAGAAAGAAAAAGGATTAATATATGCATTTTTAAAAATATTCCAGGGGAAAACCCTACGTTATCGTATTGGATGGCTTACTGCTTGGATTAATGGTGGGAGATTTAGTTGTATGAACAAAAACGCAGCCTAGCACACGGATCAGTTCATAGATTCTTATGATGTGAATCTATCTTTTCTTTTTCTCTTTTTCCAGTAAGTCATTAAGTGCTTAAGTGAAGCTGCTCCTGCCAGTTTTCCTTTTCATTAAATATTCATATTTACTAATGGATATTGTCTTGACAAATTGGTCAGATTGAGCAATTTATGAATTTATGTTGCACAAAAAATAATAATTTCTGTTTTCAGAATTCCCAGCGAGCCAAAGTAATGCTTAAATCATTAACACTTCATTGATTTTATAATTAAAAAGCTGGAGAGTAAATATAGCAGGCTTCCTAAATGGCCGGCTGTTTTTCTTTTCTTTTCTGGAGGCTGAAAGTGGATGCCCATCTCCATCAGATTTGGACGTTCAGCCTGTAGTTATGCAACAGTTAACTTTTAGATTGGGGGGGGGGATCTACTGTCTGTAACAGAAAAGTGAATGGCACTCCAACGGAATCAAAGCAATGGGCATAGGAAGATAGGGGCGGTGGGGGTGGTGCGCCCTCAATGACGCGATCCCAGGGGCGCCACCGCTGCTGCCCGCTCTGCCCCCAAAACACGCACCCCACCCCTGCGCATGGCGCACCCTGCCCCAAAACGTGCACCCCGTCACTGTGCACGGCGCACCCTGCCCCAAAGCACGTGCCACATCACTGCGCACGGCGCGCCCCGCCCCCAAAACGCGTGCCGCCCTGCCCCCAGAACACGTGCCATGTCACTGGGGGCAGTGTGCCTGCTCTCCGCCCCAGTGGCGGAGCATGAAGCTTCGCTGCTGGCAATGGTCATCTCATCATTTATGTATATAGAATGCAATGTTCCCTGGCGCTGGGAGCCTTGAAATAAGAGACTCAGAGGGCAACACATATTAGATCAGATGTGGGAGACCTGTGGCTCTCCATATGTTGTGGGCCTACAGCTCCCATCATCCCTGACCTTTTGCCAGTGGTGGCTTGGTGGGAGGAAGGCAGTGCAAAGCATGGTGGTAGGAGCATCAGTGTTGTCCACCGAGCTCCCCACCGCCTTGTCCCTCCCTTTCCTGCTAAACAGCATCGGCACATGATGTTCGGAAGCCAGGAAAGCAACACAGTCCCACCAGCTGCCACCATCTGCAGGGCTACTATTTTGCCATTCCCTCATAGAGAGTTCTTGTGTGGGGGACCAGTGAAACCAAGGCACTCCCTGGTTCTTCTCTCAAGTGTGACCTCTGTCTTCCTAGTGTAAGGCGGAGATTGAGCAGCCTGCATTTGGTGAGACTAGAATACAGTAGCATACAGTAGAATACAGTAGCCTTATTACATAATAAAAAGTCGGATGCTATGCTCATTTTCCCTGCAGGGAGCAGAATGGCCTTACCTGTATGTTAAGGTCTGTTATTGCAGGCAGAACAGCTGAGACCCTAAGGTGCCATTGCTAGTCAGAGCAAACAGTGCTGCTGTAGGGGGGCCAGTGGTTTGACTCGATATACCGGTAGAAGGTAACTTCATAAATGATATGGTACCAAGGTCCTTATATTTGGTTCTCTTATTGGTACATGGCACAATGCAGGTGCTTGCCTGGTGTACCATGCCTTGTTGTTGTTGTTGTTGTTGTTGTTGTTGTTGTCGTCGTCGTCGTCGTCGTCGTCGTCATGTGTGTATGGCATAAAACAGCTATATGTAGGGATGGATGAATCTGTCCATTTCAATTCTCCAATCTTCTCATTTTCCACTTCTCCACATTTCTATAGCAGTTTGTGACTTTTAAAAAAACTCCTCTCTCCTAATAAGCACATTTTTGTATGCAGTTTTGACTGGCATACACATTTGTGAAAGCCATTTCCCCTAATGCAAAGATACTATTGTATCTTACTTGAATTTTATTTATTTATTTATACCCTGCCCATCTGGCTGGGTTTTCCCCGCCACTCTGGGCGGCTTCCAACAAATACAAAAATACATTAAAATATCACAGATTAAAAACTTCCCTAAACAGGGCTGCCTTTAGGTGTTTTCTAAATGTCAGGTAGTTGTTAATCTCCCTGAACTCTGATGGAAGGGCGTTCCACTACCAAGGGAGGGCGCCACTACCAAGAAGGCCCTCTGCCTGGTTCCCTGTAGCTTTGCTTCTCACATGAGGGAACTGCCAGAAGGCCCTCGGCGCTGTATCTCAGTGTCCGGGCTGAACAATGAGGGTGGAGACGCTCCTTCAGGTATATAGGACCAAGGCTGTTTAGGGCTTTAAAGGCCAGCATAGAGGCATTTCTCTGCACACTTGACTCTTTTATATTTGGCAGGAGAAGTGCATTGCAAAATTCAGAAAATACGAATGTCAAAGTATAGCTGTGTTTTGGTTCGCAGAGTGGTTCACGAAGTTTGTGAATTAGCTAGTTTCTCATTAAAATGGAAACAACATTGAATTTATCCTCCATCTCCATGTTGGGAGAAATTAATGGCTGCTCCCATGGAAGGCGCCTTCATTGCAGAACTTGCCTGAAAGGAGCATGGGAGAAGAGTGCACATATATGACTGCTGCAAAACTCCAAGGCACAGAGCAGATGAGTGGGAAGTGATGCTCTGGTAAGTGCAAAAGAAGGCCTCCTATTTCATGTTGTTTGGCACTGAATGGCAGATCACTTCCTCTTTTTGCAATAATTTGGAACTAATGTACAGCATGTGTTCTCCTTTTTACATCTCATGGCTGTAATAGTCTCCATTTTCCTCTCACATTTCAAGCAAGAACCCACTTAAAAGCAGAACAGTAAAAGCTACAGCCAAAGTAGGATCAAAGCTTGGTTTTGTTTCTCTGACTTCTCTCTTTTTCTGCCTAGAGGCAGCCTTATGCTCTGAAAGTATCAGTTGCGTGTCTGGTCTTGCACACCTATTCGAAAGGCACATCCAGAAGCCATAACTTTTGGGCAGAGCAGCAAACTTTGGGGCACTGCTATGTGCCACGAATATTTGTGCCAACTTTATTTGTTTGGATAGTGAAACCTGTTGTTGTTGTTGTTGTTGTTGTTGTTGTAAATCACATGGTTTTAAAAGAAAAAAGGCATTATCTTTTATTCAGAGACAATTTGTAGAATATGTCTATCCTAGAAGTTATTTTAGTGAACCATTTTACTGTAATGTCAGTCTGACTTATCAGTGTGTTATTTAAAAGTAATCAAACAGGGCAGGAGCAAATCAAAATTACTAGATATAGGGTTGCATCCAATGGTTGTATCCCCTCCCCCCATGCAGCCCCCATCCTCCAAAAACTTAATATGGAAGTTTTCCCCTGCCAAGCTTCTGAAGCATATCTAAAGGGTGTGGGGAGCTGCAGGGGGGAATTGTTTTGCTCCCTATTCCACTGTCAAAAGCCTAGCTAGCAGGCTGAGACAATCCATGGCTGACATGGCCATACTTAATTCTGATTAATAAATGAAAACAATAATATAATATTGCACCATCACAGAGGAAATATGCATGGGGAGGGGTTCATTTTGGCTCATTTTTCTATTTAGCACGTTGTTGCTTTGTGATGCAGTTTGCAAGTATTCTAGTTTGAGTAGCAAGAGGGGCAAGACAGTGTTCTGATTGCCATTCTACTGGAATAAACATCCAATGAAGCTGGGACAAATTGGTGCAGTGATTGGTGCCACCTCCAGAGTGTCATAATTTTGTGGGAGGGATTCAATTGCAAACCGGAAATTTACTTTTGTGCAATTAAAGTGGATTAAAGTGTTCTGATGGGGTGCCTGTGACCTTCCAGAAATTATTGGGCTTCAGCTCTCATGATTCCTAACCAATGGTCATGTTGACCTTGGTGTGAAGGGAAAGAGAGTTCAATGACATCTGAAGGAGCCCAGATCTTTACTCAGAGCATCTTTACTCAAGAGAAATACTCCTAAAGCCTCTTTATTCAGAGAAGTAATTCCAGTAACCAGCACAAGATTTACTTCCTACAAATCATAGAGCTGCAGCTCAGTGAGCTGAATATAGACAAACTTGTGTGTGTTTGATTTGCCAAAAAACATGGTGCTGGAAGAATCAGTCTAATTTGTGTCCTACTGAGAGCTGTGCTGAAATTAACTGTGGTAGGGGTGTTTTGGTAAACGTATTAAATGGAAAGGCCAGGGAAAGAAAAATAGCAGAATCACTGCTCTTGGCAACAAAGTTGGGTTCTTTCTTTCCTCCCCTGTTACCTCCATAACTAATATATAATCTTCCTTTTAAGACAGTGACCCAAATGAGTTTCTTGTTCCATGAAAATTGTGTTAAGTATGTTGCAGACATTCCACTTCTGTAACAATTGTAAGCCTGATAAGTCCGTCCTGATGGCTAATCTACAGGAGTTTAACACAGTTTCCATCAACATCTTGCAGAGAGTGGGAGGTTTGCAGCAAGATATTAGGGGCAAAAATCTAGGGGTTGCTCTTAAAATTGCTCAGAATTTGTGGCTAATGGGCAGTTATCTTTCTGAGTCCTTTAATAGCTTGGTGCAGCTGGAGAAAAATGTACCAGGCTAGGGAGAATTGGATGTGTGGGAGGTCATAGGAAAGGATTGTCCCTTGGCTCTGTCCTCAGTTTCTGAATATTTCCCAATTTGTTCACAGTAGTGAAACGCACAATGTATAGCTTAAAGATAAGATAAGACATCTTTATTGTCATTGTCCCCTTGTGGGAACAATGAAATTAAAGCAACTTAATAGAGCAGTAACTCAGCATTTAAAATGGATTAATAAATCCATGGGAAATGTTTTGTTTTAGTCCATTTGAATAGATCTCACCTAAGGGCGGCAAAATGTGTATGAGAGAGAGAGAGAGAGAGAGAGAGAGAGAGAGAGAGAGAGAGAGAGAGAGAGAGAGAGATTCCTAATGCCATGTAATTCTGCCCTGACACATTTCAGTTGCAGAATACAGTTCACCCTTTTTTCCAGCTCATCTCTCTTTTCCTCCAAATGGTTACCTTCAGCATATTATAAATGAGATTAATGGTGATGTCACGTGTGTTGCGAGCCCCTTAAGATTGGGGTGGGTGGATCAGCCCCATTCCAATAGATGAGGCTTCAGCCCTATTTGCTGCCTATGCTCAGAAGGTGGTGGACTCTCCTTCCTTGGAGGTTGTTAAGTAGAGTATGGATGGACATCTGTCATTGAAATTCCTGCATAGCGGGAGGTTGAATTAGATGACCCAACTCTACAATTCTATGATTCTTTGAATTTCTAAGTGGATCAACCGAGACTTAGAGAGTGATGTTCTTTCACAGAAACCTTGTTTACCCATGTTGTTTTCCTAAGTGTGGTTCATAAATGTCCTTTGAATCAGACAGGAATTATGTAACTTTATTCACAACTCCCTGCTTCCCAACACATTTTTCCTTTTTTCAAAATGGATTTGGAACTCAAATAAAGCTTCCTCACAATTCACATTATACTTCATTGATTATCCCCCTGAAGCTCATTTCTACTAGAATCAACATTTGGCAATGAGTTGTGAGTTTCAGGTTCATATCTTATCCTCTTGCCACAGCAAAGATCAAATTGGAAGTCTCTCAAAGTTGCTTAAAAGAGAAAGTGTCAACAGATCAGTTACAGATCTTCCAAATAATAGGCAGGTGATTCTTAAACATAAATGGAAGAGAAAATATTGTGCTGGGTGTCAAATCTTTAAAATGAGAGTGTTGATAAAGTTGCTTAAAAGCCCTCTATTATATTATTTACTTTAACTATATAATTAAATCACATATTACCAATACAAGGACAAATTCCATATTCCTCATCTGTCATGTGATAAATGCTGCCGCCCTAATTTCCTGAATGTGTGAAATTGTTCTCTTAGACTAGCTACCACAAATTATTGTCTTTCACATCGGGCAATTAACCAGCAAAGCAAGACAGAGGAGGGAAGATTCATATCTGAGAGCTCTAATTATTTTCTCTACATAATCACATTCATGGGTATTTATTATTTTATGCATTATTTATTTATTTTATGAAGAGATTTTATGAAAACCTCCTCCAGTAGTAGTCTTGAGGTGATTTACAAAAGTGGGGGGGGGAGGTTATACATCAATTAAAAATACAGCTGAAATGGGACAGAAATAAAATCATCAAGCAAAGATGTTTTAAGAAGGTGCTGAAATGTCATCAGTGGAGTTGTCTTGGGACAGAGGAAAAGTGATTTCACACCAGGGGTGCCACAATTAAAAAGGCTCTTCCTCTAATTCCCCTGTCGAGCCTCTGCTGCTCCACCAGGTGAATGCAAAAATTTACCTGTCAGCACAATTCTTTTAAGATGGCTGTAACATGAGTGTGGTAAGTGATTAGCCTACTTGTGCATTTTGCACCTGCTGCTGTTTCCAGACAAGCATCAAAGGTAGCAGTGACGGACTTTGGGCTTTCAAATTTCAGCGGTGGCCTGTGTGGCACCAAAATTCAGTGCCTCCCCACCTCTCACCTTCTGTTCTAAGCGTCCTCTCAGGTCAGTGCCCAATACAGGCAAAATGGTTGTGCTCCCCTAAATCTGCCTCTGAGGGCAGCCCCATATATAATAGTCATTAGTGGCATAATGTTTACTGAGGTAGTGCACACTCTGATTGGCGGTGTAGTTCTGAGGGAGATTTTCCTTTATATGTTTGGTCATATGTCTCGTTGATGTGTCCAAGGCCTGAACTAGGACAAAACCTGTCTGTTCTTTTCTCCTCAGATAATACACTGCTTTTGTTTACTACTTTTGCTCAGTGAAGTTTTCCCAGGATTTTTCCCCTCTCTGGACTCCCTCTGTGTCACTTAAGTGACTTTGCTAACACATAGGCGATGGTACACGTTACCAAGGTCTCCTTAAACCTGCAGCTAAAACATGTTTTCTTTGTGTTCATGGCTGCTTCCCTTCATACAGTCTGTGGAAAAAAGGAGTGACCGCAGTGTAACATTTCACTGTGTCTTTCAATGTTTTAATCTGAGAGATTACTTTGAATTTGAACATCCTAAGTGGTTGCATGGTAATAAGAATAGCAGGAACCACTGTGAAAATGGTTACATTGCTCCTTGTCTCTCTCGATGCCATCCTTGCACTTCGCCATAATCACATTTATATAAGGGACATCTTCTGTAATAGCCGCAGTATGTGCAACAGACACTAATCTCTCATTTTTATTAGTTGATTACCTATTGTCATCCATTCCTTTTCCTGCAGTTTTCCAACTTGCCAACACCTTTTCATCTGACCAGTAGGAACATTGGCAGCAATTTTCTCCTCCAAATTTCCTTACCACTTTGCTTTGTTCCCATCTCCCTAAGAGCTATTGATTGTGCTATTGGTTATGGCTACCCTCTGTCCAAGGGACAAGGCTTTCCAAAGGAGAGAGAAAGGATCCTGTGGCGCCAGTGAATTCAAGATACCTTTTAGTGATTGGAGTTAATTGAAATTGCTGGACAGCTGCAACCAGCTATGTGAAAAAATGACAATGGTTGACTAATGACTTGTACTGTTTGCAAGTAATTAGTGGTCATTTATTGTAACAGCATTATCATAACGCTGTTACAATAATATCTGAATTTGTTTCTGAAATACACTTAGCCACAGGGAATTTTCTGTATGTGTTGAAAAGAGTGGCACATACTTCAACACCCATCATTACGTTGGTGAAGTTGTGTTTTCTGCCTCCCTCTTCTTTTCCCCCTTCAGCGTCAAGATCACTATCCAGCGTTCTTTCATTCAGCACAACTTTAATGTCTAACAAATTAAATTCCTGGGCTGCATAATTACATGTAAATGCTGCCAGGCTATTACTCTCAAGGGGGCAATTTCCTAGCCATTTGTCAGCATCTGAAATGTCAAACGTATTGCACTGAGAATGTAGGTCTACATACAACATACTCTTCAAAATAAAGTATGGAAGGCATTAATCAACATTGCCAATGTAAATTAGGAAGGTATGAGCTGGGCACTGTAATGTGAAGTTAAAATCATTCAGGTTAAAGCACATTGTCTCAGAACAGACAGAAAATGGGGTTAAAATAGACTTTTCATGCCACGTGGTTAACAGGTGTTATATTTCAACAAGTTCTGGCCCTGTTCTGTATTTTCTGAATAATGATTTCTTAGTGAGCTGCACAGATACCAAATGTAGGTATTCATGCATATGCATGTATTCACATAGCCTTAAGGGTGAGTCAACAGGAGTGGCCAGTGGTGAGGTGTAATGTTGCAGGCATGGCCTGCTGGCAGTGCCTCTTCCTGGGGCTGGGGCAGCACCAACATTAGAACAGTAGTGTGAGTCATTCCTGCTGTCCATTCCTGTGAGTCAGATATGCTCTTTGATGCTCAATTGGATAGCCCAAGGATCACTGGTGGCTGGTGCCCATTTGGTGTGGTAGGGTGGAAGTCGGGGAGCCCAACAGTAGGTGGCGCTAGAGATACTAACAGAGACAGAGCCAATGATAGGCAGAACCAACTAATTTTAGTTTTGTCTCCACCCTTCCTGCTAAATTCTACAATGGCAATATTGAGACTGGAGGAGGAGGGAGCTGAAAGGCAGTGTGATGCCTTGGACAGGTTGTAAGTAAGGAGGCTGCCATGCAAAGCTGCAAACTGCTTTGGTGGGGCAGTGCCCCACATGCCCTGCCCAAGAATGGAATGGGATGTTACAAGAGATACAAGAAGTTCCAAAAAGAGCAATGGCGATTCAACAAAAAATTCACAAAATTGTCCCAGTAATTAGAGGAGAAATTTAACACTTGTCAAATTGTCCCCCCCTGACTTCATCAACTTTGTTTCAACAAATCATTTTGCAGATTTGTCAGCACATTTACTTGAGAGGAATCCCACTGAACTAAATAAGGATTGCTTCTGATTAGATCTAGTGGATTGCTCTATTTCCCCTGACCCCCTCAAGGAGAATATGGCGTGGCTCAGGTTTTAAAACTCTGGTTCTTCTTTTGAATGAAGCATGTTTGGATTTTTGTGAGATCTTCTTCTTCTTCTTCTTCTTCTTCTTCTTCTTCTTCTTCTTCTTCTTCTTCTTCTTCTTCTTCTTCTTCTTCCTCCTCCTCTTCCTCCTCTTCCTCCTCTTCCTCCTCTCTTCTTCTTCTTCTTCTTCTTCTTCTTCTTCTTCTTCTTCTTCTTCTTCTTCTTCTTCCTCCTCCTCCTCCTCCTCCTCCTCCTCCTCCTCCTCCTCCTCCTCCTCCTCCTCCTCCTCCTCCTCCTCCTCTTCTTCTTCTTCTTCTTCTTCTTCTTCTTCTTCTTCTTCTTCTTCTTCTTCTTCTTCTTCTTCTTCTTCTTCTTCTTCTTCTTCTTGTCTCCTCTAGTATTTCAGTTTTTAAAATAGGATTGCCTGGAACAGCACAATGCAGCTTTATATTTATAACAAGCCTCCTTCAATATCTGCCCTTTCTTTGGAGGTGAACTTAATTCTAGTTCTACCCCTCAGAAAAGTGAACTGCTGGAGGAATGATATGCCTACTTTGTAAAGTGTGACTTTCTCTCTATATTTAACTGCTGCCCACTTCAGGGTTGACCCACAGTGAGAGGCAAAGGAGGCAGCTGTTGATTATGGCGGCAGCCATACTGAATCTCCCAAAGTTAAAAACACACCTTAGCACAGGCCTTTCTGTGGAAAATAGAATGGCAGATGCTCCTATTCCCTCCCCCTCAAAATAAAATATAGCTGAAACAAAAAGGCTGGTTCTGAGGTGTTGGGGGGGGGAGCTGAGAAATGGTCCAGCACAACCCTATTCCCTATAGGCAGTATCTGACGAAGCGTTTTTGTTAGTCCAATAATTTCCATTTGCACCATGGATCTGCTCCAGAACAGATTTATGGTGGGGCTGGACAAAGAAGAGGAGAGGGAAGGGAAGCTCTGTTACACAGCCACTAATGGAACTGCTTTGTTGGATACTACCCCATGTTTTTCTCCTAATATTAAAGCAGAAACTGGGGTGGGGTGAGGAATTGTGGGAGAGAACTGATGGGTAGGAGGCACTTAAGCCTTTCCTTGCCCATTCAGTTCTCCTCTGCAAGTGGCGCCAAAGCAGTTCTTAAATGTTTCCTCACCTGGGATCATGAACCAGAAATGAATGCAAGCTGGGTATAAGACCCAGCACAGGGGTGAAATGTGGGCAATTCCATACATTCTTTTAGCAAGGAGGTTAATCTGTAGAGGTGAATTGTTTGTGAGAATAGACAATGCAAAACTGGCATGATTTTAATTTTCCTGTTTTCAATACAGTGACAACAGAGTTCTAATTAGATCATAAGCATGTCTGAACTTAAAAATGGAAAGCGTAATGCTGGTGATCAATAAAAGAGGTTTAAAGACTGTCTCAAGGCAAATCTAAAAAAAATGTAGTATAAACACGGACAACTGAGAAACATGCTAAGAGGAAGGCATGCTTGGCAAATCCACACCGTGATCAACTCCCGCCTAGAAACCAATGTCCCCACTGTGGAAGGACGTGTGGATCCAGAATTGGCCTCCACAGTCACTTACGGACCCATTGTTAAAATCGTGTTTATGGAAGACAATCTTACTCGGCTACGAGTGATCGCCAAAGAAGAAGAAGAAAGAAGAAGAATTAGAACACTAGGTCAAATAATATAGGGGAGACAGTTTATTACCCTCCCACGCCCCATCATCTTCCTTAACCCATTTTGTCAGAATTCAGTAAAATCCCTGCCAGCCCACTAGTCATAGATTTAGGAACTGCTTTGAGCAATCATGAGATTTTGTAGCCTAAGGCTACAATCCTCTGCACACTTACTTGCACATAAGATCCATTGAACTCAAGCGTGTCTTCTCAGTGTACATGCATGTGATAGGGCTGCACATCTGCAATCGTAAGCATGTCGCCAGGAAGTCAGGCCGATTGAACTCAGCAGGACTTTCTCCTAAGTAAATATGCTGAAGATTGTGCTATACAAGCATTTATAGCAAATCCAAATCACTTTATTTCAGCTTTAAGCTCATAGACATAATAAAACGAGACAGAAACGCGCAAGATTTGATTTACAATTAAAAGGTAAAATAGCTTAAAGGATATACAGAAGTAGATAAGGATATAAGAAAAGAATTTCAAGTTGTATATAACAATCCATTCATCTATAGCAAAATTTATAGTAAACATAGAAAGTTGGTCCCTACTTCTGGTGGCCGGTGCAGGAAGCTGCAGGGCATCATTACCAGCTCTTATCTCCCATTTAGGAAGTGAGTGCTGAAAATGACCTGGCACCATAGGCGAGAGCTCATTTCTTCTAGTTTGTTTTCAAGGCCCATTTCCACCATAAAATGTGGCTTAACGTTTCCCATTCAAAACAGAAGTCTAAGAAGTCAACTGCACCAGTACAAGGAAATGAATTTGTTTGATTCTATCCCCCTTTATAGTGTCTATTTCCAAACCCCATTTTCCAGTTAGATAATTAATATGTTGTAATTGCCTAAAGGAAACTACTTGATAGGTTAAGGATTATCTCACTACATGTCCCTTGGAGGTTATTATTTCCAGAAAACTAATGCAATTAGTTCCAACCTATTAAAAATATTGAGAAAACAATAGAGAGCTGATAAAATAGCTAAGGCAGAGGGAAACGTTATGCTTGTATGTGAGGTCAGGGCCTAAAACAAAGACAAGGTGCCATAGCAATCCTTGTTTTCACATACAATTCCTCACCACCATAATTACGAAATACATATATGCACATATTATTGATGCAAAATCTAAAAATTAATCCTATGTCCAAATTGTGAAACTATTCTGTAAGTGGAAATGCTTATGGGGCCAAAATGGGACCACCCATGCCCAGAGGGAGGTGACAGTAGGCTTTGAGGCACCCCAAAGTTTTCATATGTACAAAACAAAATAATGAAAAAATCCCTTATTGGCACTCCCCTGGAAAAAACCCTTTTCCTGCCCAATGATGACGGAGTATGCTCAATGGCCGTCAAATGCCGGTTGAATGTTGTGGGGGTACAGAGAGAGGGGGGATGTAATGGAGTATTTCTCCAGCCCATGCTGTGCAGCCCTTGGGACTCAGCCTAGGCCACCCCCCTCCAAACACCACACTTCTCACTGGCTCTGCTCCTTGGGTGCCTTTGCCTACCTAGTGGCATGTCCGTAGACTTGTTGGGATGGTGCAGGGGTGGCACATCCCATTTTGCCACCCGAGGCAAAACAGGAACATGGTGTCATCCCTTTGCACTGCCTCTGCCAGAGAAGTGGTGCTGGCAGCGGCTCTACTTGCTCATGAGATCTTGCCAGATCTCATGCACTCTGCTGCTTCACCCTGCAAGCTGGTCCTGGGATTAAGGATGGAGATATGAGTGTGGGTATGCAGGAACGTTTGGCAGTGTAGCACACTGTACAAAAGTAAGAGCTGCATCCATAGCTGTGCCCACTTTTGGCTCTAGACCCACCCACATCAGCCTCTGGCCCTGCCAAACATTGGTATGGGGCTGGGTCCCAAAAAGGGTGACCATGAAGGTGAAAATGTTCCCAACCTTTGCTCTTGCTAATGAATTAGGTACTGGACTGCAATCTTAAGACCTAAGATAGGATATCCAGCTTTGAGGACTGAAGATAATATTGGATCATGGATAGTGGATTTGTTGTTTTCAACAATTTTCTACTTAGAGCTGACGAATGAAGAATCAGAAGTTCTTTTCTTTTATCTTTTATCTTCTTTTCTTTTCTTCTTTTTGGTTTGTGTTTGTATTTAGATTTGTTCTTATCCTTGATAAGAAGACATTTGATATTAACCTCAGTATTCTTTTATTTTAAAAATTTTTTTAAAGACCTATGTGACAACAATGATGAGAGAAATTTTCAAGTACAGCTGGAAGGGCTATCAGATTTTGTTGCTTGAAGCTGGATGGATAGAAGGTTATACTTTTGCCCATTTTATTTTAAATAAATGTTTGATTTCACACTTTTACCTTTTTAAACTTCAATAAAACTTTCTATACTGTATACAGTTGTGATATCAAATCAAAGTCAAATCGCAGGATCAGTTAGTTTGAGAAGTTCAGTTACTTCAGTCAAAAACAACTAACAACTTATTCAATAAGAAATCAAAAGCAAGGCATCACTTTGATTAACGTGTGAAACTGAAACACATTACAAGGCAAACCACTAATTGATTTAACTAGGTTTGACTGAATGCACTGAGGTGTTCAGCTAATATGAGTCTCCAGAGAAGTTGTTGGTGCTAAACATCCACTGAATTCCCTAGAATTTCTTGTGCATAGTCTATAGATGAAAAACAGTCTGTTTGGAATTCTGGATCGACTTTAACTGACTTCCTGCTAGATTGCATAGCAGCTACTGAAATTGTGAGATTTCATAGACAAAACGAAATTAACAACTCCTTTCAATTGAGGAATGAAGAAAATATGGACAAAGAATTCCTTTTTTAAAAAAAAGCCCATTCACATTAACGATAAAAAATAACCTATCTATCCTGACATAAGGACATACATTAATATCAGCAGTCCAAATAAATATTCATCGAGACTGATGATAACAAGATATATAATCTATCAGAAAAGGCAGTGACATCTTTAGACCACTGAGTCATTTACATGGGTAGCTCTGTGGTCTAAACCACCAACCCTCTTGAGCTTGCCAATTGGAAGGTCAACAGTTCGAATCCCCGTGATGGGGTGAACTCCCATTGCTCTGTCCCAGCTCCTGCCAACCTAGCAGTTCGAAAGCATGCCAGTGCAAGTAGATAAATAGGTACCGCTGCAGCCGGAAGGTAAACAGCGTTTCTGTGCACTCTGATTTCTGTCACCGTGTTCCGTTGCGCCAGAAGCAGTTTAGTCATGCTGGCTACAGTTTCATCTGGCCCCACAATTCCCCAAAGCTTGCACATGTGCACATTCTCTTGCCATCCTCACAGCCCTGACAGACCCCAGTTACTCTGGGGTTAAAAATGTTTGACCATAAGAAAATGGTCTAAAAGTAATTCTTGTTGCAGAAGGAGCACTTAGAACCTGCTCCTCCTTGACCCTCTTCTCTGGGACAAATTTTACATCTACAGTTGGGGGCAAGTACTGGGTTTACATTTTGCTCCTTAAAATAATCTTTGTATCCCAAAAGACAGCAGAGGTTTAGGATCAGAGTTTGGACAAACTACCCCAGAAGGAGCACAACCCTGCCCCCCCATACAATATGCCACTGCCCCACCAGAGCTATTACCTCTCCCCTAATACCCCATACACCCCTTGTGGAAATCACCGATAAATGTAATCACAGTTAAAAAATTAAATATGGAAGAAAAAGTTGCCACATATCATGAATTATTGGAAAACATACAAAACGAACCAAAATTAAAAAGATATGAAGAAATTAAGAATTATCTTTCGGACTGGCTGCAATACTTCCAGATTAATCAGAGATTAATAGAGGACAAAAAATTGGGAATTGCAAAGGAGAAGTCTAAATTTGAAAAAGAATTAATACATAATGACAAAAAGTTAATTTCACGTATGTATGATCTGTTACTGGAGTGGGAGTTAAAAGAGGAGCAGACTAAACCACCCATGATAAAATGGGCCCAAGACCTTGGACACAATATCCTTATAGAACAGTGGGAGAGGCTGTGGAAAAAAGATATAAAATTCACCGCCTGTTACAATTTGCGGGAAAATATTTTTAAGATGATGTACAGGTGGTATCAGACTCCTGAAAAATTAGCCAAAATGTACAAAAACAAGTCACCAAATTGTTGGAGGTGTGAGAAAGAAATAGGAACACAAATACACGTGGTGGAAATGTGCAGAGATAAGTAAATATTGGAATAACATCTATGAAGAGTTAAAAAAAATGTTGAAATGTAAGATTATAAAAAAACAGAAATGTTCCTACTAAATATAATACCAGAAGAAATAAAAAGTGCAAACAGAATATTACTTATGTATGGTATCGTAGCTGCGAGAGTTTTAATCGCAAGAAACTAGAAAAGTAAGAACACACCCAACGTAACAGATTGGCAAATTTTAATGAAGGAATATTCACAGCTAGCCAGGGCCACCGGGAGAATTAGAGGACAAACAAAACAAAAAATAAAAAAGGAGTGGAGGATCTTTGACGATTATATATCAATGAGTAAAGTAATAAGATCATGAAGGCAGATTGGAACTTGTTGTTGTTGTTGTTTAGTCGTTTAGTCGTGTCCGACTCTTCGTGACCCCATGGACCATAGCACGCCAGGCACTCCTGTCTTGCACTGCCTCCCGCAGTTTGGTCAAACTCATGTTCGTAGCTTCAAGAACACTGTCCAACCATCTCGTCCTCTGTCGTCCCCTTCTCCTAGTGCCCTCAATCTTTCCCAACATCAGGGTCTTTTCCAAGGATTCTTCTCTTCTCATGAGGTGGCCAAAGTATTGGAGCCTCAGCTTCACGATCTGTCCTTCCAGGGAGCACTCAGGGCTGATTTCCTTCAGAATGGATAGGTTTGATCTTCTAGCAGTCCATGGGACTCTCAAGAGTCTCCTCCAGCACCACAATTCAAAAGCATCAATTCTTCGGCGATCAGCCTTCTTTATGGTCCAGCTCTCACTTCCATACATCACTACTGGGAAAACCATAGCTTTAACTATACGGACCTTTGTCGGCAAGGTGATGTCTCTGCTTTTTAAGATGCTGTCTAGGTTTGTCATTGCTTTTCTCCCAAGAAGCAGGCGTCTTTTAATTTCGTGACTGCTGTCACCATCTGCAGTGATCAAGGAGCCCAAGAAGGTGAAATCTCTCACTGCCTCCATTTCTTCCCCTTCTATTTGCCAGGAGGTGATGGGACCAGTGGCCATGATCTTGGTTTTTTTGATGTTGAGCTTCAGACCATATTTTGCGCTCTCCTCTTTCACCCTCATTAAAAGGTTCTTTAATTCCTCCTCACTTTCTGCCATCAAGGTTGTGTCATCTGCATATCTGAGGTTGTGTTTACTTCTGGGTTCTGCCCCGCACGCATGCACAAAAGCATTCTGTACACTTCGCGCATGTGCAGAAGCACTCTATCGTCGCTTGGGTTGCGGACTTTTCGGGGTGCAAACAGCACCCCGGAACGGATTGGGTCCGCAACCCAAGGTTCCACTGTAAATTACCCTGATAATTATTATAATTAATAATAACCTAACTCCCTGAGTCATCCCTATATAATGCAAATACAAAATTTATCTATGATCAAAACATTGTGAACCCATAACTTGCATCTGGAAATAACCTCGGTTTTTTGTTTGTTTGTTTTTACTATATTCAAGAAAGTGAATCCTGTGGGGATGTTTAGGATAATAAGCAAGGAAATATTTGTCAAGTATTATCCTTCCTGATGTAGCAGAGCAAATCCTCTCTATATTCATGGAAATTAGTTGATTAGATTCGTTTGAATCTTTACAAGATTGCCCAGATGGATTACTCCTGGTGTCCCCTTTTCTCCCTCTTAAAATATAATAAAGGTTCATGAGTCTGTCTTTAAAAGTACAGTGGTGCCTCAAATTGCGAATTTAATCTGTTCCGAAGGCACCTTCGTAAGTCAAAAAATTTGTAAGTCAAAAAATGCCATTGGAAACGCGATTTCCCATAGGAATGCATTGAAAACAGAAAAATTCGTAAGTTGAAGCAACCCTATCTAAAAATTCGCAAGTTGAAAAATCCCTATCTAAAACCGCCACGGTTTCCCCCCGGATGTTGAGACATTCGTAAGCGCGCAGCCATTACCCCCATTCGTAAGTCAAAAAATTCAGTTGTCGAGTCGTTCGTAAGCCGAGGTACCACTGTATAACAATAAGTTTACTCACAAGTTGGATGTGAGGGCGATCTGGCTGCGACATCTGTCACCCCATTGATTGCCAGGGTTGATTTGGCTGATCTGGCTGGCTAGGCAGGTGTCCCCTCCCTCCCTCACCGCTCCATGTGCGTCCCTCCCGAAGCTGCGCGCTCGGTGGAAGAGGGCAACCATCCCAGATAGAAGGAGTGTACCATTCTTCGGTCAAGGGTAGCTGCGCTCCCCTGCTAGAACTTCCAAACAAGCTCAAGTTTACTCACAAGTTGTTCACAGTACACATCCTAGAAGGCAGGCTTTAAGCTTCAGGATACAAACATAACGTGGCTCACATCCTTTGTGAGGATGGGCCTAAGTGCTGCTGGCTAAGAGCCAGAGACTTACCTGAACTGAATCGAACAGAGCTGAAAACAAACAGAAGAAGACAAAATGACTGTGTGACTCTGCTTTTTATAGTGTCACACTCATCTGCTGAGTCATTTACATATCCACCTGTCTCTGTCCACTTAGGAAGTAAAGCATGTTGTAGTTGACTGTACAGTACTGATGTAACACATTCCACAAATCCATCTTATCATAATCTTGTCTTTTTCTTCTTCCCTGGATATTATAATATGTGTTAGCTTCCCCATTAGGGCAAACTCTCTTCTCACCCTTTTGTTAAGGTCAAGTGTGTTCGGTAGTAAATTTGTAAAGTTGAATATCTACTGTTGTTGTTGTTTAGTCGTTTAGCCGTGTCCGACTCTTCGTGACCCCATGGACCAGAGCACGCCAGGCACTCCTGTCTTCCACTGCCTCCCGCAGTTTGGTCAAACTCATGTTCGTAGCTTCGAGAACACTGTCCAACCATCTCGTCCTCTGTCGTCTACCGTATGTGCAGTTTAAAAGGACCAGGAGGAGAGAAGATCACACTGCAGGTGTGCGAGTTCACTCAGGGAAGCATCTTCCAAGCCCAGTTTTACTTATAGAAGACCTGCAACAGCTCATTTGTTTGACTCAACTGGAGGGGCTGCAGCAACGGTATCCAGAGCCAGTTGAAAGAGTCAGATTTCAACAAGGAAATAAAAGTATGGAAGCAGGATTCCAGATATTTATCATTTTCTGGACCAGGAACTGAAGGTTAATTGAATACGTATCTGACTATGAATTTGAATGCAGATGTTGTCTGTCTGCCCTGCGGTGCTTTCAACCCTATACTAGAGGGTTCATGGGTCCCAGTAATTGCCTCGCATCTGCACCTCTGCATTTTAAAACAATTCTCATTGGTTTGTGAATCATCCTTTACCCCATCCACATAGATTTGTGTTTCAGGTTGTGAACCACTCTGTATAAGTGAAGCTCTGTGTTTCCCTTTTCACTATAACAGGTAATTCAGGATGAAATGTATAGACACAGGGACCGAGGCTGTGAAACAAAGGCTGCCAAATGGCACACAATTAGAAGCAGGGGCCTTTTAGGGGGAAAGAAAAGGGCATTCATTTTCTTCTATGACCCTTTGAGGAGAGACAGTGGATGTTTCTCTCTCTTTTACCTTACAATAATTAAGAGGTAGCTGAGCTGTGTGTTTTCTTGCTTGTACATTTTCTAAAACTTGGCACCTCCACACTAGCCTTGCTTTCTGGTGGTGGTTTTTGTGTCTCTCCATAGGCTTTTACAGGTCTCCCAACTGGCCTTGCAACCTGTCTGCAGCATTCTGAAAAACCCTGGATTTATTTCTTTTTTCTTGAAGCAAAGCAACGTAGGACTTTTAAAAAAAAGTTAAGTGAGGCATTTAACTTTTTTAAAAAAGCCCTCAGCCACTGTGCTTTAGCTACCATTTTTAAAAATAAACAAATAAATAAACCCAGAGCTCTTCGGAGCACTTCCATCCCACCCAGGTAAGAGTGGCGGGGGAAACCCAGCCAGATGGGCGGGATATAAATAATAATAAATAATAAACAGTGATGTCCGTGTCAGGAAAGGGGGGGGGACTCCAAACCACCACATGCACCACTACAAGAGATTATCAGTCCTTTTAACCCCTCTCTGTCTAACCATATCACCGTAGGAAAGTGCTAAGGAAAATCCACGTCACCATCAGAGGAGTTATAGAAGGTGATTTGAGAATCCATGGTCGAAAGAGGAAGTTATTACCTCTCATGAATCCCTTCCAGTATTAGCTATTTTTCAGAACAGCAGCCAGGTGTTAAAAGTCATTCTTCTTTCATTGGCTTTTATCGCACAGCAAAAATTTATGGAAGTTGGTAATAATATCTGATTAACAACCGGGGCGGGGGGGGGGGGAATGCATAAATCTTGTGACCAATAGTGACACTAAATGCTGTATTAGGCTGCTGGGAATTAGGATGGATTGACAGGAATTGGGCTGAAATCTCAGTAGTTTGTGGTGAAAGGAACATTGGGTCCTGCTGAGGAGACTGAAATGTGTTCTTTACAGCGTACAGAAATGTAGGGACCTTGGGCTCCACTTGCTGAAGAGGTTTCTATTAAGAAAGATAAATGTTTGTCCAGAGACAGCAGATTTAAACTACAAATGCAGAGGCAAAGGCTCTCAGCTCAACATATCTGCAACAGGGTTCTGATAAAGTCATTAATATTCTCAGAGTTCCTTGGAAAGAGGGTTTGACTGTTAGAACTGTAGTTCTCTGGGGGGAATAGGGGTCTCCTATTCTCAGCACCCTTAACAAACCAAAAGCTCCCAGGATTCCTGTGAGGAATGCACACCTATCTAAAGCGGTATGATACTGCTTTAAATACATAGTGCAGATGGGGCCCAAGTCTAGTTTCAAGATAAAGAACCTTAAGAAGGAAGGATTTCACCCTCATTAAACTGACGGATCAACTATGAGAAAAAGACAACAGTGACTTTGAAAATGGAAGCTGAGGGAAGTCCAGGAGGGAAGGGCGAAGTTGTGTAAAATGTATGTTATTGATATGAGATGTTTGTGATGATAGAAAAGAAAATTAATTTTAAAAATTAAAAAAGGGATGATGGGAATTGTAGTCTCAAAGAATCTGGAGGGCCAAGGTTGAGGAAGCCTGTATTATAACATCATGAATGAAAATCATTAATTATGTTGACTAAGGGATTATTATTATAACTGAAATGTAACTTATTATGGAACACAGTGATATATGATCGGAAATGCACCCAAACCACCATGCGAGGAGCCACTCTAACTAAATTGTTTTAATTGGAAGTTGATTGGCATTTTGATAATTGTATAATTTGGGAATTAACCGTTATTGTTATAATTTGGCTATTATTGGGGGGTATATTGGAAAACTAATGAGAACAGATTTTTAAAAAGAGAGTTTGTGTCCTCCATATTACCGTATATTCAGGATGTAGCTTGTATAGCAACCTACACACACACACACACACACACACACACACACACAGGCTTTATGGAAATTAGGGTCCTTGAATGCAAAGAGGCTGCATTCAATCCTCCCTCCACACATACATTTCGTCATGGATGAACAGGTCCTGAGAAAGAGATACAATATTTGAAAAAGCAGGAACATTGATCCTGACAAAGCTTAAATCTTGTTCTCGTTCATTGTTTACATTTGTTTTTATCAACTGCATAAACTGACTCAGAGTGTAGCTTGCATTTATTTGATAAGAGTTCTGCTACAGACTTCAATGACATGTGGAATGCATTCTATATTCGTTGCTCTAGGGCAGAAGCATGGAAGAAAGCACTGTGTGCCGATATAACTTAAGAACTGGGTCTGACTGATAAACATTGCCCTCTAATGGATACGTAGGCCTGTGTCTTGTCTTCCCTGTGAAGGGGAAAACAAAACACCAACCCAAAAACTGAAATGCTCTCAGAGAGTTTCCTAAATGATATATATAAGAATTTTTTTTTTACATTAGATTGCCCCCTAGCAGCTGTCAAATCAAAAAGAGAAGCTTAGGATAATTAAAAATATACATTGAGCCATCTGTGTTTGAAAACAAACATAGTTTGCTAGTTGACACATATGCTAATAAACAGCTTATATTCAGCATAAATAAAAATCTAAAATGAAAGGATGTGACACTGACATTTCTTGTCCTTTCAAAACCTGAATTATGAAAATGCTAATTGCAGTTAATTTAGACTTGTTTTCTCTACATAAAAATCCTGCACCTTGAACTCTAATTGGTGCCAACTAAATTGCAAGTTTAGAATTTGATTGGTCTTCTGAGATTTGTGCTCTGCACACACACACACACACACAAAAAAGCATTTATCCCGGGGAGCAGGAAGATAGGCCCTCAAATGGATTTTCATGCTTGGAGCTTCAAAACATAAGCACTGTGCAGCTTTAAATTTGTTTTGCAAATCCTTATCGTATCACAGTTATTGCTTGTGAAGTGGAGCAAAAAATAAAATCCACAGAGAGGGCTGAGAGAAGCTGCTTCCCAGACCTTACTAGACTGTTTCTCTTGAAGAGTTAACACTCTCAAAACTGCACAGACAGATCTGATAGCCAGTGAGTTACTCTGGGTTTTATATTAATTCAGGACTTAGATTTCTGCAGATAGATGATTTTTAAGGAGAGTAGACCTGGATTCTCCATAATTACTCCTCATTTAATTATCATCTTAATTAAAGCATAACATTGTTAAAGTTGCTATTTATGGTTCTTCTATCGGTAGGTGGTGCTGTTTCCAGAACTAGGCAGCACCTGTATACACATTGTTGTTCTAGCTTGGGGTAACCAATATGGTGGCATTGGATTCCAACTTGCATCAGCACCAGCCAGCAGCATATCCAAAGGTTAGGGATGATCATAGCTGCCGTCCATCAGCATCTGGAGAACTTCATGTTGGTTACCCCTGTTCCATATTGTTCTTAGCAATCGTGCAGCGGAACCCACACACAAATCTAGAGAAGGGCCATGTCCTTGCCACAGTTTCTTCTAGAGCTGTGCTGATCTCTTTTGTGCTTCTGCAGATGTGCAAGAACAAGGTGTTTTCGTTAAGCTCACATTCAGGACCAGGCCAACCATTAGGCTGGATGAAGCTGTTGCCTCAGACGGTTGAAACCAGTGCTGGATATAGGGCATTGTGGGCAGAGTGGACGAGCCAAGGAAGCGCAAAACTGAAATTCCATAATTGAGAAGATCCATTTGGGAGCGCCAGATTCCCGATTGTGTTCATCCTTTGACTCTTTCAATGGCCTTAGCATTAGATAAGTTTGGTAGGCATTGTCTCCATCTCCAGTTTTACCAATGATCTAGGCTCTTCCAATTCTCCAATAACCTGCAGCTTGCTTGCTTTTGCACTTCAGCTTGTACTTGATGTGGTAGAGGTGGGTATTAACATTTTTCTTAAGGCGGAGTCCCGATTTGCTGATTCTACTCTGGATTTCCTTGATGGATATAGGACAGGCACCCCCAAACTTCGGCCCTCCAGATGTTTTGGACTACAATTCCCATCTTCCCCAACCTCTGGTCCTGTTAGCTAGGGATCATGGGAGTTGTAGGCCAAAACATCTGGAGGGCCGCAGTTTGGGGATGCCTGATATAGGATTTCAGCCTTCCTGATTCAGGAGGATCCAGCCTACCTCTTTCTGCTGCTTTATCGATCGGTAAGTCATTGCTACTGATTTATTCTCTGTCCCATTTCAGCTAGGGAAGGTGGTGCTACAGCAGGGCTAGTGGATTACAATCCAGGTGGCAATTTTCCCATTTCTGTTAGGGGCCTCCTAGTCAGGGAAAGCAACAATTGCCTTAGATTTAAATGGTAAGCTCTTCAGGAGACACAGCCCCGACACAAGAGCTCTGTTCTGGTGTCTCCAAGCACTGAGACAAAAATATGATAAACGCTACTGCCAGATAGAGAGGGAGAGGGAGAGAGGTATTTGATTTTAGCAGCTGAACAGGCCACATGGCTATTTACCAGGAGAACAAATATATTTAAAAGAACTTTGCTTTCGAAGGCAATTACATCCTCTGAAGTAGGCTTTAGCTTTGTCAGCTCCAGGATAAATAGTTCAAGTGGATCATGGATGGCAGTATTTCCCAGTAGCACCTATTACTGAAAAGACAGAGAAGGCATTTTGATTCCAGTAAAAGCTAGGTTCACAATAAAGACAATGTGGAGTGGAAGGAGGATGGAGCATTGCAGGAAACAGGAGAGATGAAGAGGCAGCTTTATCATAAGAAGAAAAAACACTGGGGTGCTTCAGAAAAAAACTCACCAATAGGGACCTTACCACAGCCAACCTGCTGTAACCTTTAAATATATGCACAGTATATAGGCATCCCCATGCTGTGTGGTTCCATGGAGCTTCTCCACATTTGCATAGAGCCAGCGTGGTGTAGTGGTTAGAGTGTCAGACTAGGAAGTGGGAGATGAGGGTTCAAATCCCCACTTGGCTATGAAGCTCACTGGGTGACCTTGGGCCAGTCCCTCACTGTCAGTCTAACCTACCTCACAGAGTTGTTGTGTGGATTAAATGAAGAGTGGGGAGAACTATGTAAGTCACCTTGAGTCCCATGGAGGAAAAAGGTGGAATATAAATGCAACAGACACAAAGATAAACAATGCGTGGAGACTCACAGTGTGATGGAGGTGCCACCATGGAAGAAGTAGCAACAGTATTTCAGCACTTGAACATCAGAAACCGCTCCATTAGGGTATATGGGGTACTGCTCCACCAACCTTGTCTGCACTCAGCCAGCCCCTAATTACAATCAATCCAGGGGGTGGCCCTGGCTATCTGCTTCCTTCTCCTTAGCCTCTGTGTTGCCCTTGTAGAACTCAGTAGAGGTAGGAAGAGTAGGATGGGGACCAACCATGAACCAGCTAGCTGTGCCTGCCATTGGATCTGGCTCTACAGACAGTTGGATTCCCATCCTACCAGTTCCAGTGGACACCAGCCACCACTGCACTTGAACAGCACTTCTGGAGTATTCAAGGACCTTCAAGAGCATTGTCTGAGTGCTTCCAAATAATAGTAAATGGATTGTGGGTGGGAGAACTGTAAATAGTACTATGCCCTCCCCCCACCCCCGACTTCTCTGATTGCTGAATGAGGTAGATGGGATGGGATGGGAAGAGATGGTTTAATCCTTGAAAGAAGAAGAGCAGTGCAGGAAAGGGATTTAAAAACAGAGAAGTGTGGTGGTGGTGGTGGTGGTGATGATGATGATAATAATAATAATAATATATTTATACTCCACCCATCTGGCTGGGTTCCCCCAGACACTCTGGGCAGCCCCCAACAGAATATTATTAATAATAATGCGATAAAACATCAAACATTAAAACCTTCCCTAAACAGGGCTGCCTTCTAAAAGTCAGATAGTTGTTTATTTCCTTGACATCTGGTGGGAGGACGTTCCTACCCAAAAGGCCCTCTGCCTGGTTCCCTGTAACCTCACTTCTCCTAGTCGTGGAACCACCAGAAGGCCCTTGGTGCTGGACCTCAGTGTCCAGGCCAGACAATGGAGGTGGAGACATTCCTTCAGGTATACTTGCCCGAGGCCTTTTAGGGCTTTAAAGGTCAGCACCAACACTTTGAATTGCGCTCGGAAATGTACTGGGAGCCAATGTAGGTTATGTAGTGTTTTAATTTAATAGCTTTCTTCGTTCATTTCCTACCAGAAGTCTCCATGCTGCCTAAAGGTTTCAGTCCAGCTAGGTTGGAACATAGGAAGTTTCAGACCATTGGTCAATCTAGCTCAATGTTGTCTACACTGGCTGGCAGCAGCTCTCCAGGGTTTCAGGATCTCTTTTCCAGCCCTTACCTGGAGATGCTGAGGATTGAAGCTGGGGACTGGTAAAGCAGCTGCTCTGCCACTCAGCTATATAGCCCTTCCTTGATGGCTGAAGCCCCATTGAACACAGTGGGGTGCATTTCTGAGTAAATGTACACAGCTTTGCCTTTACTTTGAGAAATATTAATTTAAATGTAACAGAATTCCCTTTAGATTCCTGTTGGTTGTTCCACCAGAGAGAGAGAGGCGAATCCTTTATGTTAAAACACACTGCAAGTAATTGCAGCAACATAATGCATAATTTAAAAGGCAAAGAAAAACTTCCAGGCTCTGTAGGTTACTACTGAGGGTGCTACTACATTGCCAATTTAAATCAGGTTGAAATCTATTTAACTGCCATCACTTCCCCAAAGAACCCTGGGATTTGTAGCTTTGCTGAGATTTTCTTATGAGTTATCCCCAGTAATATATTTGTTAAGTTTTATGTGAATTGATATATAATCCCATTGCCTATCCCATTGCTCTGTTCGTCCGGATCAATCCATATGGGGCCAGGCCAGTTTTGAGTAACAATCTGATACTGTTAATACTGAAAAAAATATTACCTCCGTTCTCATTCTGTGTGATCCAGTTCTTGCAGGTGTAGCTTTAGTTGTTGTCACAAAAAATATGCTGGGGGGAGGGTAGTTGCCCTGTGCATACCGTGTTTCCCCCCAAAATAAGACACCGTCTTATATTTATTTTTCCTCAAAAAGCACACTATGGCTTATTTTCAGGAGATGTCTTATTTTTTTTTCCTCCACCTGCCGCGGCCTGCATTGCTGCTGCGCCTATCACTATGTCTTATTTTCGGGGTATGGCTTATATTCTTTGAATGCTTAAAAATCCTGCTATGGCTTATTTTATGACTTCATCTTAAAATAGGGGAAACAGGATAGTAACAGCAAATAATTCAGCAAGGCAGAAATTTCTTATAAGGAAACCTTGAACAAAACATGCAAACCTACAGAGCTTTTTTCAAGGCAAGAAGGATTTCTTACAATGCCGTAACAATTCAATTTATTTAACGGAGAAAGAATAGAAAAAAGGAGGGTGTAATTCTGTTTATAAAAGTTCTTGAAACTGTCCATGAGGTACACATAAATTGTTTTTAACTGGGTCAGTGCAGCTTTCGACAGAGCACAATTATGCCAGGCGTGAATTCAGTTACAAGCTTATAGGAAAAGCTGCATAGTAAGCAACTTCTTTTGCTTTCTCTGCTTAATCTCTCCCAGTCTGTGAAATCTTTAGAGGCCTTAATTAACAATCAGTGTAGGTAATTCTTAAGATATTTAAAAAAAGCTTTAAACATCTGGTGCTCTTTTTCTAGACTCTTTATGCAGATTTCTGTTTCCCCAGTTTGCCTAAAGCATAGAAAGAGCTGAAAGGCCACATTTGGTCTCCAGGCCCGAGATTCCCCACTCCTAGTTTATACAAAAGTCTTCATGAACTACTGTGACCAAGATCTGCTTGACCATCATGCCCTTAGAATAAGCTTGAGGCATACGGGGAGCAATTTTGCTGAATGTCCCTTTCTGAGGAGCCAAAAAGAAGGACCCTTTGGTGTGAAATTCAAATATCGCCCCACCACTCAATTGGCTTTGGTATTTGCAAGGCACTCTGGCTGGTGAATGGCTTTGTTGGAAAGGTAGATTTAGGAGGGACTCAGCTGTCCTCCTCTTCTACTTCTTTAGTGCAACGTGGGCTGCTTTTTGGTGCTTCTCCTGCTGTTAAGCGTGGCAGGAGTCAGCTAGTCTCTGCTTTCTTGCAGCCTTGTGGAGGGATTCCCCCCCCCCGACTTTGCTTGATATGCTGTCAAGGTTCGTATGTTTCTTCACTTTGCCTTTTCATCACCTCTGAGCACATTAACTGTGCTGGAAGTTTTCTTACATAAATTTGTTGTGCTCCTTTGGTTGGTTTGTTGTTTGTCACAGTTGTTGGGTCTGCGTGGGATGCAAAGCCTGGTTTGATTCTGAATATACAAACTCGTGGATTTGGATTGGAATTAGAGTAAGCTGACCTGAAACAATTCACCACACAGCATGGATCCATGGCTGGCTAAACCAGATGAGGGCAGCTGATGGGTCTCAAACCCTTACTAAGTTTGGGACTCCCCTTGCATGCAAAGACAGGCTTCGGCAGATTGAGCAGATGAGACCAATAGTGGGGCAATGGTCAAGAAGGAGTTTCAAAAACAGAGAAGGGTGGTGGTGGTGGTGGTGACGATGACGATGATGATGATGAGTTTTCTGTACATGCTATAGGGGAAAATGAGGGGCAAATGGGGCTCGTCAACCTGAGAAGGTAGCCCACCTAGAAGGAGGTCCTAAGCCTCCTCTGCCTTGCGGGATATCTTCGGGAGAAGGAAGGGCTAAGGAGTAAAACCCTACACAAATCCAGAGTGGAGTCCCTAAGACTGTTGGATGGTGCAACAGTCTCTCCTTCTGGCAACTCCCGCAGTCAAGCTGGCGTCAAACATATTGCTCTGCTTTCCTTTGGACCACATCAGTGACACCAAGGGTAGTCCTGTCATCTGTGCAGCCCAGGATCTCCATACACACTGCCCAGGCTTTTACCTCCCCAAGGGAGGTCACTTCAGTGCTGCTAACACAGCGGTTTGACTTTACCCCCGGAGGCACACTCCATTGTCTCTTGAGATAGACTAATGCCAACATGAACAGTTTGATTTTACCATCTGTTTAAGCTGGCGTTGATGCTATTGATTTGATTTATTTGGTTGTATTAATTTGTCAATGATGATGATGATGATGTTGATGGTAGTTTTTGTTTCTTACTAGGTGTTGAAGGTGATATAGTAAATAAACAGATACACTTATCCATCCAGATTCTTTTTGCTGATGTACACTCAGTGTGGACTCAGATAGACATTTTGCATATCTTGCTTCCTTACCACTTTGTAAAATGATGAAGATTAACAAAAAATTTCCTTGGGATAAGGGAATTTTCCAAGTGGTAAGCTAGATGTACACTTCATTTAGGACCACTTGCTGAATGATTTTCAGTCACTCAGTTCTTTCTCAGAATCTAAAAATCACTATTAACTCTTAGTCAGAGATAACCAGAGCCTGTAATGTGTTCTCTCTCTCTCTCTCTCTCTCTCTCTCTCTCTCTCTCTCTCTCTCTCTCTCTCTCTCTCTCTCTCTCTCTCTCTCTCTCCCTCCCTCCCTCCCTCCCTCCCTCCCTCCCTCCCTCCCTCCCTCCCTCCCTCTCCCCCCTTCTCTCCCTCTCTCCCCCCAAGCCCTTTTTGGGGGGGCACAATTTCACATAGACCACCTTGTCAGTTTGGTTGGAAAAACAGTTTTACCCCCCATCAGTGACTTGTGACAGGCCAACCCAATGCCTGTCAGGAGGTTACACAATTGTGTTTTTGGTGCTGAAAAGCCTTTTTCTCTGAAGGAGAAATGCAAGATTAATAGATTACTAAATAAAGCCAAGGAGAAAATTTGGACATTTCTTTTAGTTGAAAATATATTCAGATAACAGACTAGGAAAAGCAGCAATTTATGCTGGGCTAACAGTGACATGTCCATGAATAATTTCCCCCATCTGAGTAATTTGATTGATGTCAGACAGAACAGTTGGTGCTCAAGAGTAATGCCATTCCACAACAAAACAGGGGTCTTACATATGTATAAGTTTACACTTGGTGTATTTTTGACTGAAAGACCAGAAGGGAAAAAAGAGACATATTTATAAAGGGATTAAAAAATATGGAAAAAGAGGAAAGGCTACTTGATAAGCAAAGAATAAACATGCTTTAGGACCAGAAGGTACAAATGTAGCATTGAAATTATGGCAAAGTACAAAATGGCAGTTTTGGCTCTGAAGATTGTTTGTGTTAGGGGTGGAAAGAGATTAAGGGGGGTGTAGTGAGGAAAGAAATATGAAAAAAACCCAGAAAAGGTAAGAGAACATTCAAGTCCCTGTAGCAAATGCCAGGTCATTGGAAGTATTTTAAACATATGTTCCCCTTGGGTTAATAGCATTGGCTGGCAAGATATTCTATTTCCTATTACAGTGGTACCTTGGTTCCTGAACTCAATCCGTTCTGGAAGTCCGTTCGACTTCCAAAACGTTCGCAAACCAAGGCTTCTGATTGACTGATTGGCCCTGGAAATAATGCCGACAGCTGAAACGAGTGTTCGGCTTCCAAAAAACATTCGCAAACCAGAACACTTACTTCCGGGTTTGCAGCGTTCGGGAGCCAATTTGTTTGGGAGCCAAGCCATTCAGGAACCGAGGTATCACTTTACTAATTGCTTCATTTTCATTGACATTATGGAATCAGGAAATGGACGCATTCTAGAAGAAAGAGAAAAGTGAACTGGGAGGCTGAGTAAGAGGTAGAAAATTCTGCAGGTTTTATAAAGCTTTTTTTTTTTTGCTTCAAATATAGGGAAACATCAGCAACATATCAGAAAGAAAATTTACTCGGTTTGCATTTTCCTCTTTTACACAAACTTGTTATTGAATTAGTGCCGGAAAAAAAATGGCAGTTTAGTCCAGGGAAGTTACAATATATATGTGCTTAACATGCCTCAATCTGTTCCAAAATCCATTTGTATTTTTAGAAAGATAAAGTCAGCAGGTCAAAAAAGAAGTAACTTTTTTCCATGTGAAAAGGACAATAATGAATGGTGCATTTCATTAGTTTTTAAAATTTAGGATAGGAAGGCTACAATGGTAACTCCATTTGACTGGGAGTACCCATTGGATTCAATAGGACTTACTTCTGAGTAAACATGGTTAGGCCTGCAGCCTTAGTACGGTACCTTTAACCTGCCTGTAGCAGCAAGCATCCTATTACACACAAAAAGTCAACAAGCAACACTCCAGAAGACAGAGAAGCAATGAGGATTCTGTTTGGGACAACAGCGGTTATACATCAATGAATATGTAAATAAGGTATGTTGCAAAGCAACTGAAGTAAGTAAATAATGTTTACTTATACATACACACATCATTTATAAGTAAATAATGTGTATATGTTTAAAAATAAATATTCTGAGAACTCAAACTCAAAATGCATTCATAGCAAAAGACCTTGTTGCAATGTGGGTTGAATGGGTGGGCAGAAGAAACTCCACTTGATAGTCCATTTTCAATGGATTTCTCTTGCCTTCTTACTTAACACTGGAATATCACTTTTATGCAGTCTTGACTGCAGTTGGTCCTGATATTTGAAATAAAAATGTTTTGTTTTATTAAAGAAGGTGGCAGGCTGCTAGCTGCAAGAGCCTCAAAGCTCCACCATTGCTTATGGTATTTTGATATGGCTTCAGATTTATATTCTGTGCAGGAAAAGTGGGAAGGTTGGAAGCAGGGTTTTTTTTTCCAGCCTGAACTCACCAGAACTCAGTTCCAGCACCTCTCAGGTGGGCACCATTGCCATTATAAGAGAACAAGGGATGTGTTTATGGTGAGTTCTGTCTGGCACCTCTTTTTCTAGAAAAAATAACATTGGTTGGAAGATTAATGAGAAACATATACAAAGGCTAAACTGGTTATTTGTGTATATTATTATTGTCTTTTGAGTTCATATATTTTATTGTATTTTCTTGTTTTATGAATGAGCCGCCCTGAGGTTTCCAACTGAAAGGACAGCATACAATGTTCTAAATAAATATGTACTTAAACGTTTTGTATACAACATGATAAAAGCATATCACCATCATCATCACCACCACCACCACCTTATCAACATAGTGATACCATCCATCATCAAAAAGTCCTCTGGGCAGTTTACAAAATTAAAAAGTCCTAAATTATGAAACACATGAGAAATAAATAGCAAAACACATATAAAAGCAGTATCAGTGCAACCAGAAAAAGAGCAGCAAAAACCACTATAAGAGCAGTATGAAACCAGCATTGTTGTTGTTTAGTCATTTAGTCGTGTTCGACTCTTCATGACCCCATGGACCAGAGCACGCCAGGCACTGAAACCAACATAGATCCCATATAAAACCAGCATGGGAAAGATATTTGTTCCAAAGGTCTAAAACAGATGGTTAAAAATGTGTCTCTTTGTGTGTGTAAGTTGCAGGTGTCTCCTCCCTGCCCCTTTTGGTGCTGCTGATCTTTTTTTTTAAAAAAAACCGCTTAGCTAGGAAAACGTATCTAAATAATCTTGATAACACGGCAGGCTTCAGAGTGAGCTACAATATTTGAAAACTTGTTGCCTCTTAACCTATTTGTCAAAATGACAAGGTGTTTTCTAACTCAAGTTAATGTTCTCGTTTTAATTTTCTCCAAAAAGCAGGATTCAAAAATGTGCACCAGTTCGACATATAGATATGATGACAAATGCGCATCCACAATGGCTGTCTACCAAGATTCAAAATGACTGGCATACATTTCACTCTTCGTAATGTTTTCAACCTTCCATCACAGTAACAAATGACTTATCCATGGAAAGTGCATTTTCCACCGTGTTAGCACAAACGTGAATGTTTTAATATTAGGCAAGGTTACTGCTAAAGAGCCAGGAATACGATGTGGTGTGCTTCACAAGGGGATGTTGCCATTACTTTTAATGAAAACAGTCTGGAAAAGATGATGATCAATTACGCTGCGATCTGGTACAGTAGGGGAATTGGAGGGAAGAGCTAACCTGAAACATTTTGCAGAGTATCTCCTCCTTCCAGTCTAGCATCCAAATGCCACAATGCACTGAAAGGAGTTACTGGCAACATTTCAGTTCAGTGTACTGCCAGAAAGGTGCCTTTGGAGGATAAATATAAGTTAATAACATGGGGATTGACTGGGAATTGATGGTAGGAGCACAAGAAGCAGCCTATATGGGATGAACAGATGATGGTGCGGGACTGGGGGACCCCAAGCATATGTTAAGTGTTTGTTCTTGAATAACACTTTCTAATTTGTTTGACATATCTCTTGTCATCCTGGCTGCTTTTTCTCTTACAATTAACATCTTCATTTTGTTACATTATAAAGATGTTAGATAATATACAGGAACTCATAGGGAGTTGGTATTGTTGCACACCACCCTAATCTCTGAGCAGTGTGAGATTGCAGGGTTTCCAGGCACTTCTCCACATTTCCTTTTGGAAATGAGGCACACACCCTCTCCTTGGCTTTCTTGATGACTGATTAACCTTTGTTCTTCTTAATGGCTTTTCGCCTTTCCTTTGTTTTTGTAATGACCCATCTCCTTGTCAGAAAACCTGCCTGGCTTACATTTTAACACTTGCTGGATCCAGGGGTTCAGGAAGCTTGCTTAAATTCTAGCACTTACTAGATCAAGGAATTTCGGGGAGTCTGGCACCTCCAAGTTCATAAAAAAAATATTAGTTTCAGCTGGATGAAGTGAAAAAGGCACAGGAAGATCTCATTGTCACTTGAAGAACTGGGATGTCTAACCAGCTTGTTGGAACCAAAAGGCTGGTTCAAACAGAGCCTGTCCCTTTTGTGGAAGCCTAGCTTGTCCCAGACCCAGGTGGCATTGTGGGTTAAACCACTGAGCCTAGGGCTTGCTGATCAGAAGGTCAGTGGTTCGAATCCCTCTGACGGGGTGAGCTCCCATTGCTCGGTCCCAGCTCCTGCCAACCTAGCAGTTCGAAAGCACGTCAAAAATGCAAGTAGATAAATAGGAACCGCTACAGCGGAAAGGTAAATGGTGTTTCCATGTGCTGCTCTGGTTCGCCAGAGGTGGCTTTGTCATGCTGGCCACATGACCTGGAAGCTATACGCCGGCTCCCTCGGCCAATAATGCGAGATGAGCGCGCAACCCCAGAGTCGGTCACGACTGGACCTAATGGTCAGGGGTCCCTTTACCTTTACCTAGCTTGTCCCAGAACATTCCCTAGTAATGGGGCCATCTCACCCACAAGTTCCAGTAATAAATTATAATGGACAACACCCCTCCTTCTGCCTGTAGCATTTCCAGAAGTTTTGAAATACTGTGCCTCCATTCTCTTTCCTGACTCTATGGCCTAGTTAATGAATTGGCATGGAAACAGGCATAAAAGTACAAAAGTAAAAACAGGACTCTATTTAAATACAAAAAGTTGATTGCTATTTTAATCTCTTTTGGGGGGAAAGGAAAGCATTTCAATCACAGACACCCTGCATATACATAACAGTAAGATATAACTATAAAGGCTCTTCTTTTTTGCCCCTGAGGTTTGACAGCATCTTGTCTCAAGCAATTAAAATCACTTCAGATGTCTATAGTGAATTTTTTCTATTTTCCAATTTCTCCTGCCAATAGAAATCTGACACAAAATAGCACATTACTTCCCTTTTTGTATTAGTGGAGGGGGAGAGGGTTGCTAGGCTTCATTTTTCCTAATAGAAACAGGTCATAAATGTACAGGTGGATTAATTTAATTACAAGACTCGTGGAATTAATGTGTTGCTTTCAGAAGGAAGAGCCGGAGACCCCTATTAGTAAGTGATAAAATACTTGTACTTTTTTTTTGTCCTCTGTAAAATATAAGTCTTCCCACCTCCAAGCATTTCTGAATAGATTTAGAAAATGCTAAAGATAGCAACACTGCAAAGAATTGAACTGTGCTTCATTTAAATACAGAATCTGCTGCCACTGTACTTAATAGTCAATTAGTACTAAACTGTAGGAACAATGGCCCAGAAAGGGAAGGCAAAATGCAACAATTGGCCATGAATAATCTGCATTTGTTTGTTTACAGCAGTACATCGGTTTACAAACACAATTGGTTCCGGAAGTCTGTACTTAACCTGAAGCGTACTTAACCTGAAGCGAATTTCCCATTGAAAGTAATGGAAAGTGGATTAATCCGTTCCAGACAGGTCTGCGGAGTACTTAAACTGAAAATACTCAAACCGAGGCGTACTTAAACCGAGGTATGAGTGTACTAAAATGGCATGGGTTAGCAGAACTATAGGATCAGAATCCATTTCTTCTCATTTGTGTAACTCTAATCCAACTAAAGCCTTTTGAGTGACAGCTGCACTTAAAATAATTGTATTGTTTCCAGAATAAAGGGGAGGGAATTCCTAACTGAAAGCTTATGTTGAAACTGTTCTGTTACCCCCCCTTTTATTTAGTTAGCACAGGAAGCTCTGTCTGCAAGATGCATTTAAAGCATTTTAAATAGCCATAGCTTCCTTCAAAGAATGTTGTTAAGGGTTGTCAGGAGACCCATATTCCCTTCACAGGGATAAAATTTCCAGAGTAGTTTAGCAATCAATCCCTCTTCCCAGGAATCTCTGGAAATTGTAGCTCTCTGAGGGAACTGGGGTCCACAGGCAACTCTTAGCATCCTTAAGTAACTACAGTTCCCAGGATTCTTTGGGGAAGCCACCACTTTTTAAAACGATATGATACTGCTTTAAATGCACAGTGCAGGTGCAGACCCTCCAGAAATCCTCAGATGAAAAGAGGAACATTTCTTACACACACCCTTTGTCCCTCCACAGAGCATTTCCTATAAGAAGAAGGGCAAGTGCCATCACCCCTACACCATCAGGACACAACACAAACGCCCTCCACCGTCCTGAGAAAACTCCTTAATCCTGATTTGATTTTATTCTTCAGAATATTTACAAAAACAAAAACACGCACTAATAAACATATTGTAGAAAGCAGTTAGATGCTGATGCACAAAACATTAAAAAAATAATAATAATCAAGACTCCTTGAGTTCCACTCCGCTTCCCCTTTCTTCCTGCCCAGGGCGGCCCTGCCCTCTGCCTGCCCCTCAGAGCTGGGCCTTGTTTCTGCAGCCTCTCCTCCTCCTTGCTCACTTTCCAGCAGCCGCTACGAGCTGCTCAAAGGAGGAGGTTGCCATAGAGAGGCAGCGGGATGCTCCCTCACAGCCTTCACTGCCGCCTCTTAGGACAAGCGCCGGCTCATCCTCCCCTCCCTGAGCTCAGCAGCAGGAGTAGCAGCATCACTGGCGAAGGAAATGGGGACATTCCGGGGTCAAGTCAGAAACCGGGATGGCGTTCGTAATTCCAGGACTGTACCTGGAAAGTGGGGACACTTGGAGGGTATGCAGATGGGGCCTGGTACATGCTGCTTCCATCTTCTGGTGGTGCTGTGGTAGAGTGGGTATATATTTTTTTAAGAAACTATGGGTTAGGAAGGCCATGTGTCACAGCCCTGACCTCACTAAGTAGTTTTAGGCTGCCCTATATACACGCAGCTGAGGGATAGTAGGGATTATGCCTTATTGAACTCAGTAATGAATGCTGAGGTGCCGTGCATAGAACCATACTATTAGGCACTTCTGTTTCTGCCCTTCCTTTGCATTGGTCAGCAGCTATATTGACAGAAAGCCCATCATGGTTGACAGAAAGCCCTTCCATGCTGTCACTTTCTAATCTCCACCAAAATAGTATGCTATTCTTATCACCCTGTTTCCCACAGAACTGTGCTGAGTTAGTTCATTTTTCAGTTTCCATATATCACCCTTTCCTTCAGCTTACGTTGAGATAACACCATCTTTTTTGAAGCATTGTTTTACCTACTGTCTCCATGTCTCTGTCATTTCTTTATCTTATAATATCCCCCTTGGTTATTTCATATGGTTTTCATAGAAACATAGTATCATAGAATTGTAGAGTTGAAAGGGATCCCAAGGGTCATTTAGTCCAACTCCCTGCAATGCAGGAATCTCAACTAAAGCATACATGACAGGTGCCCATCCAACCACTCCTTAAAAACCTCCAATGAAGGAGTGTCCACCACCTTCTGAGGGAGTCTTTTCCACCGTTGAACAGATCTTCCTATCAGAAAGGTGTTTTTTTAAAAATGTTTAGTCAGAAAACAAGCTTGCTCCATCCTCGTTATGACACACCTTATGATATTTGATGATGGCTATTGTATCTCCTCTTAGTTTCCTCTTTACCCAGCTAAATTTACCCAGTTCCCTCAACCGTTCTTCATAAGGCTTTGTTTCCAGACGCTTGATCAACTTGGTTGCCTTCCTCTGAACACATTCCACCTTGTCAGTATCCTTTTTGAATTGTGATGCCTAGTACTGGACACAGTACTCCGGGTGTGGTCTGACCAAGGCAGAATAAAGTGGTACTATTACTTCCCTTGATCTGGGCACTATATTTCTGTTGATGCAGCCTAGAATAGCATTAGGAATGTTTGCTTCTGCATCACTCTGTTGACTCATGTTGTGGATTACTAAAACCCCTGGATACTTTTCACATGTACTACTGGCAACCCAGGTGTCCACCATCTTAAGTTTTTGCAGCTGGTTCTTTCTGCCTACATGTAGAACCTAAATAAATTGGAATCCTTTGAGAATTGAGAAAATCCTATGAAAAAATCCCAAGAGCTCTGGCCAGGTAGTGGATTAATTTTTAGAAAGTTTTAAGTTGAGAATAATACAAATTCCAGTAGCAATCCAGTTTTTAGAAATCCAGGACAAGGCCCTGTTTCGGTTTATTCTTCATGAATGGTACGCTTTGACCTTGAAACTATGAAACTAGAGCTGATGAAGAATAAACCGAAACAGGGCCTTGCCCTGGATTTCTAAAACCTGGATTGCTACTGGAATTTGTATTATTCACAACTTAAAACGTACGAGTAGAACCTGACATCTGTCCCTATTGAAATTAATTTTGTTAGCTTTCGCCCATTTCTTCAATTTGTTAAAGTCATTTTTAATCTTGATTTTGTCTTCAGCAGCACTCGCTATCCCTTCTAGTTTGGTGTCATCTACAAATTTGATGAGCACCCCCTCAATACCTTCATCCAAATCATTTATAATGATGTTGAACAACGAGGGGAACAGGACAAAACCCTGCAGCACCCCACTTGTCACTTTTTCCAGGATGATGAGGAACCCTTAGTGAGCATTCTGAGTGAGGTTAGTCAGCCAGCTACAAATCTACCTAATGGTTATCTCATCCAGTTGACATTTTACCAGCTTTTCTGCAAGAATATCAAGGGGGGTTATGTCAAAAGCTTATTGAAATCAAGATACACTATGTCCACAGCATTCCCCTGATCACTCCATCTCTTCTCCCAGAGTGTTTTAATGCTCCAGCAGATACATTTGCACATGCTTAAAAAGAACAGAAAAAAAGATGCAAGTGTACAGTGGAACCTCGGTTTATGAACACCTCGGTTTATGAATTTTCGGTTTATGAACGCCGCGGACCCATCTGGAACGGATTAATTCACTTTCCATTACTTTTAATGGGAAAGTTCGCTTCAGTTTATGAACGCTTCAGTTTATGAACAGACTTCCGGAACCAATTACACCCATGTTTCAGTTTATGAACGCTTCAGTTTAAGTACTTCATGGACCCGTCTGGAACGGATTAATCCACTTTCCATTACTTTCAATGGAAAAGTTCGCTTCAGTTTATGAACGGTTACTCTGCAGACCGTCTGGAACGGATTAATCCACTTTCCATTACTTTCAATGGGAAAGTTTGCTTCAGTTTATGAACGCTTCAGTTTATGAACAGACTTCTGGAACCAATTGTGTTCATAAACCGAGGTACCACTGTATAGTCCTGTCTGATGGAGCAATATAAATAAATATTTTATTGGAGGAAATTCTTGTCACTGAATGGATGCTCTAGCAGCAGGATATTTCAGGGGACATTTTTTATTTTTAATGGTTATTTTAACTACATAGCAAAGGTTCATGCAAAAAAGAAGAAGAAAATGATAGAACTGGCCACAGAGTAGTTAATTGTGTATTAACAACATGAATTATATAAACTGTTCCCATGGGGTTCCTAATAAGAGCAAATGTTGGTTTATATTAGAATTAGTGACTGAATCTGATAACAGAAGAAGCTATTTTTATTTCTGTCCTAACCTCATTCAGTCTTACATCAAGTTCGATTAAGACCCGAAGATAAAAACAGGACTCCTGCTGTTCTTCCTTCCCTTCAAAAAATGCCAAAGCTTCTTTCTTCCTTTGCATAGCATGTGGGATAATCAGTAGCTAACGGGCATGCTTTTTGTCAAGTTTTAAGCAACACTTTCTCACATGGTGCATTTGATAACTGACTTGTTGGTATTAATTAAGAGAGATGGCTTTCCATCTTGGCAAGATGGACATGTTAAACATCCATGATGGGAAAGACCCTGTCGTTTCAAAACAACAGTAACAACTAAATATGACGTATCATTCCAAAACAGAATATTGTCAAGTAAGATGAATTTTAGCATGACTAATGTAGCTTTCAGGAAGAAGAGCTAGGTATAAATGGGAGATGATAGATGATAGATAGTTGATAGATAGATGATAGATAGATAGATAATGTTCTTGCCATAGTTTTGGGCATTGACCATCTAATTTGGGGTCTTACTAACCATCATGCATTGCTTTCTACCCAAATATTTTTGATTTGATTGTATTAGCTAGGATACCTGCTCTTATTTTGGTAGCCTAATGACCTGGCTTAAATGGTTTGTGGATCTCTGCCATTATGGCACTTGGCCAATATAGCTGACAATTGTTTACTGTTTTATGACAAATTTGCTTCCATAAATAGGATGCCTATCTGAAAGGACTTGTTTTCTGGTATTCAGAAGGATGTCAAGACATTAATCAGAGGCTGAGGAGAGTTGAAAGCTCAAGGAATGGAAGATGTCCCTGTTGTAGAAGCTCTTGATTTTTGTCTGTTTCACCTTGGGATAAGTAAAGGTGTTAAAGATAGCATCAACTTTATCTTCAATATGCAAATATGTGTGGAGCTGGCATTCATTATATTGGAACAGCAAGATGGTGCTGACCATGGGATTGGATTGGAAATGCAAAAATTCAGCCAACCCCAGCAGGACTTGCTGTCAGAAAGCCTTGCTTACCAAGGAACAACCAGAAATGCAATTTAAGGATCTAAGTTGTTCCTTTGCAGCCACAGCTTTACCTACTGCACACCTTAATATAACAAAGGAAATCAGGTGCGAGGCAAGTGGGTTTGGTTTTGGGGAAAACATCCTTGCAGGCAAAATAACGGTTTGACTGTCTTGTGGGGCATGCAAAGTTGAATCTAGAACTGAAAGCATGAAGCACAAGGCGGGCCTGCATTAGGGAGTTGGATAGGGCTGTTCTGTTATCTTTTTTAAAAAAACTAAAAAAAACACTGTTATGTCTGCAGTCTCTGTCATTCATTGTGCCAATGAGTAGCAACAGGCAGAGGAAGGGATCATGAGACCTGATGGTGGTGGAACTGGAGAAGAGGTCACATGCATGGATGTATTGGTAAAGGCTGGGCACAGGGGCGTACCCACGATCAATACCTGGTGGGGGGCAAGAGAGGGGAAGAGAGAGGGAGGGAAGGAGAGAAGAGAGAAGGAAGGAAGGAAGGAAGGAAGGGGTGGGTGGGTGAGAGAGAGAGAAGGAAGGAAGGAAGGAAAGAGAGAAAGAGAGAGGGGGGAGGGAGGGAGGGAGAGAGAGAGAGAAAGGAAGAAAGAAAGAGGGGGGAAGGATGGAAGGAAGGATGGAGCTCCCGTCCACCCCCCCCCAAGCTCAGGCTGCTCCTCCCCCCTCCCACATTCCTGTCACTGGCTGCAGCCGCAGAGGGGGTGGAAACAGCCCAATTTCCATAACCCGCAGCGACTTTTCCCCTTCAGTTTTCGGAGGGGGAAAGTGTGGGTTATGGTCCGTAAAATACGGTATTTTTTATTTTTTTTGGTTTGGGGTTCCCCCCCCAAAGAAAATAATTCTTACAAGCTTTGGAAGAGAGGGGTGTGTGTGTGGCAGAGGATTGGATTTGCTTTTTTGTTAATTCCCCTGCCCCACCACACACCATAGGGAATATTTTGCTGATGATCTGTGTCATTCACACACAGGCAACGATTTCAAATCTTTTGTTTTTTTTCTGTCCCCAGTGGCAGATTGCTACTGGATGATGGGCAGTCAATAACAGTAGCAGTAGTATAAATAGCAAAAAAGGAAAAAAAGGAACATAACAATATGTTAAATGATAAAGTTATTTTTGCAAATCACCATACTGGGCCAAGATCATATAAGTTTAATGAAATGCAAACAATTACATTTGAATAATGCTAACATGATCAAAATACAAACAGGTACAGGCCAGCAAACCCTATCCCTACTCCTGACACAGGTGAGTCAAGAAAGACCAAAATGGATGGATTTATGTAAAGGAAGGCAGTTGATGCCATATATCTGGTTTTCAGTCAAGAACTGTTGTGGAATCATATGAAAGTGTGCTACTCCTACACACTGCGGTATTGACTATAGGTTTGTTTTCCTGCCAGACTAAATCCTGGGCTCCAATCCAAGAGCCTTCCAACTAGCTGAAGACATTGCAGCAAGGCTTATTTGGTATCCCAAATGAAATCCTGCATGACAACTTAATTTGCCTCATTCCCGAAGAGGATAATTCTTGCTCTTCTGCATATTTCCTTGAGTGCGATTGAGAAACCATCTGTATATTAGGTTCTATTGTGGCATTCCCTTGTAGAAAATGAAGCGGTATCTACTGTGAATCCGAGGGAGACTTTCATAAGTTTGAATCACACCATGTATATTAGTTTAGCAGCTGGGAAGGGGTAGCGGGAAAACACCAAAATAACTGGTAATTTCTAGTGATGATGGAATGCTCTCTTACTCACATAGTGTTGCATAAATACGAGTGACTCGAAGGAGCTGTGTTTCCTGTCTAATCATATCAGAAAGGTATGCTGACATTATGAAATGCGCCAGTGTATTTTCATATCGTTTAACTAATTTGTGTCATTTGATAAATGGTATGTTGGTAAGAATCAATGTCACTCACTGAAGGTTCACTTCTGATCTGTATGTGTCAAGGTTCTGTGCTTGAATCGCTAATAGCAATCACACTTCCTATTACTCTGCAGCATCTCATCAATGTCTTATTAAAAATGCCTCTCTGTTCTAGAAAGTTCTATTTTACTGAATGAGAGAGAGAGAGAGAAGTGGAGAGAGGTGTTGAGATGCAATGCATCAAGGCATATGTGCTGATTTAATTGCCCAGTTATTTTTTTCAAAAGGAGATCAAGGGGTTGATTCTTATGGAAGCCATGACACAGCTAATGCAAAAACACTCTGGATTTTCTCATAATTAAATTTATTATGGCCGTATAAATGATAGTATTGCACTGAATCATTATACCGTTCTTTGTGGACAACAGCTACAATGAGCAATGGGTTACTTCTGTCCAAGGCTGTGATTCCAGTCCTCACTGGATACAATCTACGATTGCCAGCTGTTCTTTGGAAAACACAGGTAAGGAAGCAGCCCTCTCTGACAATATTGGCTTGATACTTCACAGGCATCCTTGAAATAGAAACTGTTTTAAACTATATACTCAACCATAATTTTGCATGCAATGTATACTACAGGCTCGTCCGTGACAGGGAGTCATGACTAACCATGACTTTCTGGCATATGACATATAACAAGCAGAGTCTTGCCCACCTAGTCCTGCCAGATGCCTGTAGGAAGTAGAACATAAGGGCAACAGTGTTCTTCCCAGTTGTGACTCCCAGCGTGACTGCTATTCAGAGTCAAACTGCCTGCCTCCAACAGTGGAGGGTGTGTGTGATAGTGTCAAGGGGTGTGTGCGTGCACATAAGCCCTCCCTCCAATGTCCCCATGTATATACCCCCCCTTTATGTATTGAGTTGGTGAGGTGGGAGGCTACTAATAATTAATAACTAATGTGTTAATTCTCAATTGAATGGAGGCTTCTAGCTGTATTCAGCTGAACAGGGTTAGAAGCCTGCTTGGGACCTTCATGCTAATTGCATGAAGACTGGAGGAGCAAGGAGTGTGGCGTGCAGGGGACTTGTGGGGGTAGCATGCCCCCTGCACGTTACATGTACGCAGGAAAATCCTAAACTCCCATTACTTTCTGGCTTTGTGAGACTTGTTGGTTTATTACACCTCTATCCTGCCCTGCTCTGAAGAATTCTCTGCCCTGTCCCTGTTTAGTCTCACAATACTCGGTTGAGGTAAGTCTGGCTGGGAACCAGTAATTAGCCCCAAGTCATTCAGTGAGCTTCCTGGTTGAGTGGGGGTCTGAGCCTTGGTTTTCTGTGGCAACCTCTAATCGCTACAACACACTAGTTTTCTGTGTGACACTTAAGAACCCTCAAAATTCTCTGTACATTAAGATAGATGGAATTAGTAATTTGCATATTAAAGGTCAGTCTCTCTGTGTGAAGGGCTACATCAGTGAATATTGGTGGTGTTTTTTAATAAAATAAAATAAAATATGCTAATTATTTTTCAAAAGAATGAGATTTTTGACAATTGTTTGGTGCCCACAAAGCTTTTGACTTCCAGTGCACATTAGAGCTGATATTTTTAATCATTCCCACGATACCGTGATGGCTTTTGATGGTTTAAAATCAGATGGAAATCTGTTTCCTTCTGTTTTCAGTTCTCCCTGTGATACAATGCCCTTTTGAGGGCAATGTCAACAGAGAACAAAAGAAAGAAAACTCTACAACTAGTTTTGTGTTTTGGAAAAGCACATAGATTTTACGTGCAGAATGTAAGGTAAAAATACTCATGTAGATGTTTGTATTTCAATAGACCATTTTGTATGTCAATTAAGCTGGAAATATTTCAGGGTCTTTCAGACAGATACTTACCAAGTGCACTTCTCACTGTATGTGTTAGACTGGCTTCTCCCTTCCCGCTTTGCAGTAAAGCAGGATCTCAGTTATCAGTTTTTAAAACAATATTCTCAATTAACACAGGGATGGGAAACCTTTTTGGCTTAGTCAAGCAGATGCTTATCTGGACCCCAACCCATGAGACAACCCACCTGTCAAACACCTGATGTTGCTGTGATGCCAGATGATTGACAGGTGGACTGTACTACCCACCTTTCAGAGTCGGTTGTGTAGTGTTTCCCAGTGGCCTGGTAGCCAGCAGGTTGTCAGGTACTTGGAAACAGTTACTACTCATTTAGGGGCTGCCATTTCACCCCTCCCACGAATGCTTCAGTCACTGAGTTGTTCCAGGGTATTCTGAGGGGGGGGGGGAACGGTGACTGCTAGTGAGAGCTGCCATTTTTTTTGTGGTGGCTACTGGTTCTCCACTGACTGTCCCTGAGTGACACAGGGAAAATAGAATGACAGCCACTAGAAAGCAGCTGCTGAAATGAATTATCTTTGCTGCCAACATTGCTACAAGCAGTGGCAGACCAACAAAGTAAATGAAATAAAACACAGCCAGCATAAACAAACGTGAATAATGAAAATGACTATATTTTAACAAATGAATAACTAAGCAAATGTAAAGTAAATGCATGAATAATAAAATGGAATTTTAAATAATGAAAGCAAATGCAATAATGAAACAGGTTTTTTTTCTCTGCCCTTGCACAAGCCATAATCTGTTTGGGGGTTCCTATGCCATCAATTAGCAAGGCTGCATCAGCTTATATGTTGTTGCTTTTATTGTGATCAACAGTTTTAGAGCTGGAAGGCAAGATACTTTTAATTAACTAATTAACTTGTGAGCCTTAATGCAAGTCAAACATCTTTGGGTTTTGCATTGGTTCTGTGTGTGCCTTGAATTATGAGATGTATTGGGCTGAAGGGGAATGGATTTCATTTTCTGAGTCAGACCACACAAGTGAGAAAGTGTCTCAAAGTGGATCAGGGACCCTCTAAGCTTCCAAGTTGTTCTCGGCTCTTGGGAGTCACCCCCCCCAAAAGACTGTTTCTTATTCCCTGAGAAGTGAAACTCTCATAATTGGGGAAATTCCCAGAGCTCAAAAAAGAGAAAGAGTGAAAAGTGGGAAAGTATCTTCAATTTTGATGGATGGTGTTATCACCCAAATAAAGAGGTCTACCTTTTAATCTTGGGTAAGTATTTTCCCAAGGCACCCCAGTCACAGGTATTGGGGTAAGGATTAAAAATGGTGTTTGTTTTTCATGTGGATCTGTAGCAGGGGTGGATCAAACCACGATCGAAATGGATTTAGAAAATCAATTTTCCTCCAAGAGTGTTTGGATCTGGTCCATGACCACCTGCTCAAGAACCTTGTCCAAGAAGGGGAGATTGGCACACATGCACACGGCATTTCGGTATCTGTTGCTGTGCACACACACAAATATAGCAAACTATTGTTTGTCTACCTGCCTGTCAAGTTAGGAATGCGATATGATTAATGGGACATTGGATTGTTCCGTTTCTGATAGAACAATTCCTATGTTCTTATAATAGCTTCTGCAACTGGGCTAGTTGGGATAAAAACTGCAAAGGCTATCCATCATTGTGATCCAAAGCATTCGCTGATAACCAACCAGGGTCAGGAAAACATTTCCCATGATATAGCTGCCCATGCGTATTATGGGGTATTTTTGTTGCTGTTTTCCTTCTGAAGCATCTCAAATATCAACTCCCCCCTTCCCCTAACAAACATGCAGGAGTGAAATGGACCATTGATTTGTTGCAGCATGGCTTTCCTGGACTTCTAATGACAAAGCCCATTAACTGGAATAAAGCTGACTCTCAAAATAAAATAAAAAAGAGAGAGGAAGAGTGTCAAAAGCATTTTATTCCAGAAGGTTTTTGGTGCTTTCTTGCTACCTGACTGGCACTACTGTTGCATAGGAGCAGCCCCACTGTTTTATCCTATATATCTAAGTTCTGCTCCCTGGGAAGGAAAGTTCTTACTGGAATTTTTGTATATTGACTGAGATTAATGAAGGTTGCTTAGCCATACTACCAGGGTGGTTCTTCCTTGCTCTGCTTCTGAATTCCAGATAGAAGCCTTGATCTATAGGATTGGACAGCCAGCCAAATAAGGGACTCTCCAGGGCTAAAAAAAAGGGCCTTAATTCAAGAATTATGCAATTTAATGCATGCTAGGTAATTTTCTTCATATGAATATTATATTTTCTGCTCTGAAAAAAATGTATTTGAGGGTTTGTTTGTTTGCTTTAAGAAAAGGATGTGGTAGATCACCATATTTTTCAAGATAAAAAGTTTCCACTTCAATTATTATTTTCTTGATATGCTAAGTAAATGAGCATTGACTCTGAAAATATTGCACAATTCAGCATTACGTATAAGTTACTTCAGCTTGATGTTTTTGCTTCAATGTTTTTTTTTTGGCAGTGTTTCAGATTGCAAATTATACAGAACCTCATTTATTTGGAAATTGTGTTGAATCACAAACTGAATATGTTTTGAGTCATTGAAAACCTGTAAATAGGTCACCTTGATGTTTGGGGGTGGGGGAAGAGAGTGTAAATCCAGGATTATTTCAGTTGTTTAAGGCAGACATCTGACAATTCTTTTTGAAATATTCCTAGCCTACAACAAGACACTTGGCGGGTGGCATTCTCTATTCACTGTGGATTTGTCTAGAAAGAACTCTCTTCTTATTTTAGTGCTCTTCTGTCAGTTTTCTTCCTGACAACCAACTGCATAGCGGTGGCATTTATAGTGGTGCTGAACATGGAGCGTTAAAGCTCTTCGTGGCATCAGTGTGTCTTTCAGCCATGGGATTTATCTGATGATTTTGCAGTTGGCACTGGTTGTGCCAGCCTGAGAACACTGATCTTATATATATATATATATATATATATATATATATATATATATATATAATTTTTATTAATTTTACAAAGAAAAACAACAACAACAACAAAAGACATATAAAAAGCATTAAAATAACAAAAAGGAAAAACAGAAAAATCCAAATCCAAATTACTTTAACATTTTGTGTAGGGACCTCCTCGAGTTCCATTGATCTGCGCTTCATTTCATTTTTATCTTTAGCAATTTCTTATACATTTTTAAATAAATTTCATATTATTTTGTATCTTTCATCCCTTTATCTACTTCACATATTTTCTAAATCCACAGCTTTTATACATTTCTAAATCTGATCTAATATACAATTCTAGCATATTTTTTCAAATAAATTTTAAAATCTTTCCAATCTTCTTCAGTCGCTTCTTCTCCCCGGTCGCGGATTCTCCCGGTCATCTCAGCCATCTCCATGTACTCCATCATCTTCATTTGCCAATCGTTGATTGTTGGTAATTCATGAGACTTTCAGTTCTTGGCTAGTGGTACTGAGAACACTGATCTTTTTGGCAAGAGACTTCTCCTTAAGTAACCTTTGATGGTTTTCAGTATATTTATTTTTAAAAAAATTCAGCATGATAAGTCCCTTTGAGAGTTAACTGACTATAGCCTTGCAGTGGAAGCTTACACAAGTCCAGCAGGGGGTGGAGAGCAGGCGTGGTGGGGCGTGGCTGGCACGTGTCCTGGGGGCGTGGCCCAGTGTGGGGGGGGCAGCCGTGATGGCACCCCACCAATATATATATATACACACACACACACACACACACACACATATGCTTTATTGAAGAGAATTTACTTCTGAGCAAACACAGGAAGATATTAGCCATGGGGGTAGGATTTTCTAGACCACATATCATATTAAGTGCTGCGTTGAATCACTATTTTATTTTATAAAGGAATCCAAGAAAGTGAGCAATAGGCTACTCATTACATAAGCCGCTATTTTTTCCCACTCTTAATGCCGTAAGTGGCAGCAATATTTAAGCATTTTACAGAGCCCCAGGCAATAGTTATCCCCACTATTTATAACTGCGGGTGGTGGTGAACATTTGACACCTGAACTTTTGGTGGTTATCTTTTTAATAACGTTGACTCTTTGGAAACATGCATTGCTCTCTAGGGGTTAAAAACATGTGTTACTCTCTGAGGGTTGACTAAGCAATCAGTGCTATTGCTAACCTCTTTCAGTCAGTTTATCATTAAGACTTTTTGTCAAGTGCAGGATAAAAACCAACACATCTTAATGAAGAGCAGCTAGTCATTACTCAAGAGGATTAAAAGGTTTAAGGGAGTTAATGACAGGATAAAGATCTTTTTAATTTTAGGTCACTTGTGAGCCAGGTCAATCAATATTGACCAAAATCATTAGAGTCTGACAGCTGTTCTCTGGCCTTCTGAGTGATTCCTTTTTCTTTTGCTCTCTTTTTGGTTGGCCTTAATACACTCGGTGATACAAAATCCTACAGTAATTAGCACTGTTTGACATCCTTGTTATGCCGAGATGAGGAACTTGTTCGGCAGAAGGAGCACATTCAAAACTTAGTATAAACTGGAGGATTGCATTTAATTTGCCAGATTTAAATTAGTACTTTGCATACCACAAAAGCAATTGTTCATGTACTGGAAAAGATGTTTCCTCAAATGGTTGCAGCTTCCATCCAGTTCCTGAGATCAAAAGTATATATGCAGAGATTAAAATCATGTTTGGCCTCAAATTGTGACAGGAGGAAGGGCCATAGTTCAGTGGAAAAGCACAGGCTGGAATCGCCAGATACAGCTGGGAATTCCACCCCCCCATCACCCGCAAACCTTTACTGTAATCAGAGTAGAACAACCTTCCCGAATCGCCAGATATTTTGGGCTAAAACTGCTATAATCCCTGACCATTGGCCATGTTGCATTTATTAAAATTGCACAGTTTGAAGTGACTGGAAGCCTATGAACGGACTCTTTTGGAGGAAATAATTGTCCAGGCCCATAAAAACATTATTCAAATAAATAAATAAATAAATAAATAATAATAATTTATACCCCGCCCATCTGGCTGGGTTTCCCCAGAACTCTTGGCAGAACTCTTCAAAACAAAACAGAAGCATCATATACATCCAAAATATCCATACAATGTATTGTGTTGTGCAACACATTCAACATCTTAGGTAATATGAAATAGTCCAAACAGACCTAAAAGCAGAGGTGCATCTCTCCCCACAGCCTGCTTTCCAGCCTCCATTGGCCTTGAGCTTTTTATTCTTTCTTCAGGAGAGCTTCATTTACATCATTGGGTTTGGGAGAGAAAGACTAAAGGCAACTCCCTTTCTAAATGGAGATTTGCAACTCAATACCTTCATCACATGATCAAAGGTCCACTCTCAGCACAGAGTAGAAAACAAGAATCGGATATTCATTAACCCATTAAGGAGCCCAGAGTCCTTTAGAAAACAACATTGGAAAAAATCCCTTTATATCTTGAACATATGTTTGCGTGCCGAGGTTCCAAGACATTCCCCCAATAACTCACACTTCACACAATATTTTAGGTTTAAGGTTTTTGGCATTAATTTGGCCACAACTTTATTTAAATACAACTGAATGTGAGTGGTTGCTTAGGCATTGGTTCTTGCCGTTTGTCCCCCGCCTGGGACAGATCTGACTCCCACTAGCCTAGTAGGGGAGCCAGTAGGTAAGCACCCTCTGGGAGAGATCGGGGCAGGGGCCCACGCCCTTGACCTCATCCCTCAGATGCTCCCCGAGGCTCATGCGCGGCCCTGGCCCCTAACGGGGATGAACGGACAAACATGTAGACCCGCAGGATTCCTTTAGAGGAATACCCCTAACGGCAGCAGCAACCATGAGGGGCAGGCCCAACCAAAATCCGTACCCCTCCACCATCCAATTTGAACCAATGCCTAACCACCAACCTTACAAGTTGTGACTTATTGCAGCGTAGTAGGCAAAAACCACCTGGCACCAGCCAATCAGCCAAATGGCAAAATTCCTACCAGGTCCCTGATCCAAAACAAGCAACCCCATGAGAGGCGCAGCAAGGTCAATGCAAGAACGCCTAAAATTAGAGAAGGGCGGGCGGGAGATTTGTTGCGAGCAGCAAAAGTGGAACTGAAAGCTGCTCGCTAAGCATATATAGGGTAAGGCTGTCAATCTATCATTTGCTACATGCAAATTTCCCCAGCAACAGCACACCCACCAATCACACATGTGGCCATCCAAACTGACCCGCCTCTCCAACCCTGGGGTGTCTTGTTAACCCTTCCGCAACCCATGTTCTCCTCTATGGGGAGAACCTGCTTTGCCCCGTTCAAATATAAAGTGGTGGTGGGTTGTCTGCTCTTTGCATGAATACCAAGGCATGGAGAGGCTATATAATGCATCTTAAATTATACCCTGCGAGTAAAAAGAAGTGATACAGAAAAACAAACAAATACACTGAGAAATGCTGCCATCCCCAAGTATTTTTCATCAGAAGAGGAATATATTGGTTTTGTATGCAAATTTCATCCTTTAGGGCAAAGAATATTTCAAAACTTAAATGATTAGACTTGCATTCACTGGATTGCCAAGGGAGAATATTTCAGCATCAGGTCATGTACTGCCCTAAACTAAAGGTTTTTTAAAAAACAAACAAACAAAAAACACCGGCCAAACTTACAGGGGTGTGAAACAGGGGTAATTGAGACAAAATTCAACATGGAGCAGCATGGGAAAATAGCAGTGAAAGTACCATCACCATCTTATTAACAGTGCTGTATCTGTAATTATTATTTTTAATTTATTATTATTAATAATAGTTTGTTTTAAATGCCACCAATGCTAGCTGTTTATGTGGTAGAATATCGCATTTCACAAATTTATTCTAAGTAAATCACTCTACCATTAAGGTAGGAGAGGGGAATATTATGAGGCCATTACAGTGCATTTTTTAAAATAAAAATAAATAGGAAGATTGACCATAAATAACAATGAGCACCATAAATTATATTTATTAAATACAAACTTTAATAATAATAATTATAATAGGAGGAAGAAGAAAAGGTTCATTACGGCAAAGCTAGAGGCTACTCCCAAAACTAATTTTCAACACAACATCAGTTTTGTTTGGGATCTCAGCATCATGACAGGAGCAAGTTCTGTGGCTAAAGGCTCATAAATTAAGGCATAAGCATGTCATTTGAAGCACAACAATGAATTGAATAGGCCCTGTATTGTGAAGTGGACGTTTCGGATATCTCTTTGCTCACCTTAAAAAAAGGAAAAAAGGCAGGATTACAAGCCCACCCACCCCCTTGAATCAGTGGTTAAATAACTTGTTAGGACACCCTTTATCTCTTCATCTTTGCAGCTTCTCTCTCCTTCCGCAAATTGTTTGGTTGTCACCTTTTTGAGTGCCAACATTTAAAAAGGTCTGGCTGGCTGTTCACCACACTTGGCCAGCAGGGCTTGAGAAGGGCAAGAATCAAATCTATCTTCCCAGTGAGCATCCCCCCATGAAAGAGAACCAGATGAGATGTCAGCTTTCGTTTCTGGGGGGAAATGTCTTGAATACATGCTGTGTGGAACTGGGCAAAATTAATCTGTCTGACTTGATGTGGCCCAGTCATACTGTCAAATTCACCTTGTTGCCAACATGCACACAAATTAATCAAACAACCACTGTATAGACAGAGGATATGAGTGTGGGCTCAGTGCAAAGTACATTCCTTGGAAGCCTGGCTGGATGAGCTGGGAGAGATGAGGGAAATAGGCAGAGACCCAGAGCGAATCTATTACAGACACGTTAATGCCAAAGGGGACATTTGCACCACACCACCCTTCTTCAGGGTCACACAGACTACTCTCCATTTTACTACCATCAGGGAAAGAGGAGACTAAGAGGGAGTTCTTCATGGGCTCAGAAGATGTTGGCTAGTATGAAAATGATGTCCATAGCTGCCAAGTTTTCCCTTTTCTCGCGAGGAAGCCTATTTAGCATAAGGGAAAATCCCTTAAAAAAAGGGATAACTTGGCAGCTATGATGATGTCTCAGTGGTACTTAACCCAGTTAAATTAGCAAAAATGTATAGAACAAGTACCAATGCATGCCTGAAATGTAAAGAAAAAGAGGGTACCTTTCATCACATGTGGTGGAATTGTGATGTAATCAAAAAATTCTGGGAAATGATACATAATGAAATGGAAAAAAAATGTTCAAATTAACTTTTATTTAAAAACCAGAAACTTTTAATTATAGGTACCAAGATTCCAAAAGATCAGATAAAATTGTTTATGTATGCTACAACGCAAGGGCGTACCCACCATGCGGCAAGTTAGGGCAGCTGCCCTACTCTAGAAGCAGGGCTGGTGGGCAGAGGCGGAGCACAGCCCGGCGGAGCGCGAGTTCGCCATTCCCGCCGCACCGCGCCGCACCCTCCCTCCAGCTCCCCGGCACGCCCTCAGGCAAGGCCAAGCGCGGCGGGGAACCAGGGAGCGCGGCGCGGTGGGCGGGAACGCCGAACTCGCGCTCCGCTGGGCTGGGCTCCGCCTCCGCCCACCAGCCCTGCTGCTAGGGAGGGGCACAGCCCGGCGGAGCGCGAGTTCGCCGTTCCCGCCCGCCACGCTGCGCCCTCCCTCCAGCTCCCCGTCGCGCCCTCTGGCAAGGCCAAGCGCGGCGGGGAACCAGAGAGCGCGGCGCGGCGGGCAGGAACGCTGAACTCGCGCTCCGCTGGGCTGGGCTCCGCCTCCGCCCACCAGCCCTGCTGCTAGGGAGGGACACAGCCCGGCGGAGCGCGAGTTCGCTGTTCCCGCCCACTTTGTGGCCCCTCCCCTTGCCCCCCCTAGTTTTGATCCTGGGTACGCCCATGCTACAACGGCTGCCTGGATACTGCTAATAAAGTCCTATAATATATGGTTGTCAGGGGATTCTTGCACCTACTCTAGAGTAACGACGCTCCGCATGCTTGTCTTTAAACAGTCTTTATTGGTGCAATCTATTTACAGTGAAACTGGTGTGTAAAAGCATGTCTGCTCAGTCCGAAGCAGAATCTGGCACTGGACAGCCCCTGGACCTCCTCCAACATAAGAGTCTCGGGACAGCAAATCTCTTTCCCCTCCTTCTCCTGCGTAATTCCGGAACCGGAGGGAAAAAGGGTCTACGCTCCATGTTTTCCTTCTCTCCCCTTTCCCCCCCTCTCTCTTCCTCCCTCCTGTGTAGCAGGGGCTCTCCCTTGCTGCCAGAGCCCTGGCCCTTTCTCTCCCCTTCCTGAATGGACTCCTGAGCGTCCTCGCTGCTATCGCTGCTTGTGGAGGAGCTGCTTCTGATGAGGGGAGGGGGGTCCCTATATTCTCTTCCCCTTACAGTGGTCTTGAATGCAACATAGCTTTGCAACATAATTAGTGGTCTTGAATGCAACATAGCTTTGGCAACTTATGTCCTGATGCCTTTGTTTTCCACCTTTTTTAAAATTAAAAAACCACCCTATTAACATGCACATGAATTTTTACAGCATGTCCAGAACATGTTTACTGTTTAGCACCAAATGCCACTCTGAAAATGGTCTGTCTGACAGCTTCTTTTTTGGCAGTGAAGGCATTTAAATGAGAAACATGTGCAAAGAATGAACTAGTTGGCCCATGTGATGGCTATCAGATACGGATGAATTTTGCATGGGCAAACAGGTGACCTTTCTGCTTTCTATTCTAATTACTTTCCTGTCAGATGTTCAATTAGGATGACAGGGTCCCAAATCCCCAAAGATCTCCATTTTGTCTTAGAAGATTAAAGGGTGGCAACTGTTTTTCGACATAATTATCATCATTATCTCAGGGAGATTTTATACTTCAGAAGTCAAAGTCATAATAGCCCAGCATACAGCAATTATTTGCAAATTGCTTTAATGCATTTTCCAAAGGCACTTTTTGAGCTCAGTAATTTGTTTATTTTCTAAAGCCATTAGCACTAAAAAAATGAGGACATTTCAGCAATACAGCCTTACACTCTTTTGAAGCAACATCTTTGCCAGTTTTACTGCTTCCTCCTTCCTGGAAAGATGCATGTATTTGTATATTATGGAGTTTCCCTCTCCTGTTGCATATACGGTATGTAAAGCTTATTGGTTTTATTTGGGAGCCACATGTTTGCATTTGTACATTAGATCTCTTGAATAAGGCTTTATGAACTGAAAATTGTAATCTACAAGCTTGAATAACTAAATGCTTTTTGTTAATATTTTACAGACTGAAAACCAAACTGATTCTCTTGGTGGAAAACCTTTTGGGTTCACTACACCTAATGCAATTGCAATGCCTTTGCTGAGATTAATGGTAAAGGAAAGATCAAGCTTTGCCAACTGACCTAGAAAACAAACACTGCTCTTATGTCTTTAACAAAATGTACAGATATGAAAAAAGTCAGCATGGATAAGCTTGACATCAAGATTTTCAGAAAATTGCATCTTCACATAAAAAATAGACTTCTCTGCTCCCCTCGTGGGACATAGAAGAGAAAGATTTTATGCTTTTGAAGTGGCATAAAATCTGCACAATCATAGCTACAAAATCATTGCCATCTATTTGTGATGGTTACCTAAAGCTAATTTACTTTGGTTTATTCTTTCATCACTTAGCCACTTTATAAAGTCAAAACTAGAAGTTATGTTCCAGATACCACAGGTATTGTGAAACTGTGGCCCTCCAGATTTATGTAGACTACAGCTACCATCATTTCTCACCATCAGCAAGGCAGGCTGGGGACTGATGGGGTAAATAACCAACACCTGGAGGAACACAGGTTCCTCACTCCTGAGATATAGGATTGCATCCAAGCATAGTCTTGTTTAGAGTTGTTGTTGTTGTTTAGTCATTGTTTAGTTGTTGTTAGAGCCCGACTCTTCGTGACCCCATGGACCAGAGCACGCCAGGCACTCCTGTCTTCCACCGCCTCCCACAGTTTGGTCAGACTCATGTTGGTAGCTTCGAGAACACTGTCCAACCAGTGACCTGTCCTTCCAGTGAACACTCAGGGCTGATTTCCTTCAGAATGGATAGGTTTGATATCCACTCAAATAAATAGGACTTAAGCGACTCTAAACATGACTAAGTCTGGATCAAACCCATTGACTCCCCAATGGCCCCAATGGGACCAGCGCGGTTGACCAGGCCTGGGGAATATTTAATATTCTTACCTTCATGGCTGTGATTTGTGGGTTGGCCACTTAATTTTTTTATTATTTTACTGTGATTTTGAGCTGTGTTTTAATCAATTGTTTGATTTTGTGTTTTTAATGTATTATATATTTGGTGTTAGCCGCCCTGAGCCCAGCCTTGGCTGGGGAGGGCGGGGTATAAATAAATTTATTATTATTATTATTATTATTATTATTATTATTATTATTATTATTATTATTTTCACTCTCAGGGGGATGGGAACAATGAAAGTGAGATAAGCAGTGAAGATGTTTAACTATTTCCCATGTTCCCAAAGAAAACTCCAAGTGGTTTTGCCCTTAGGGAGCTTCCATATTTGGTAAGGGGAGTAATTTGTGGGGAAACGATGGGTGGAGAAAAGGTTAAGCACCCTCCTTTCTTCCTTTGGAAATCGGTTTTCCAGATTATGCAGGGCTATTGGGATGATGTCTAGTATAACTTTAAGGAATGCCTTTTCAAATATAAATATCTTCATTCTGAAATTGCCTTTCTTCTGGGTCTTCTTAACTCTCCTTTGCCTATGAATTTTTGATGTGGAGGGACTTATATCACACATTTAATTTTTTATTTTCCGGGTGTAATATAATACTGCTGAAGTAAGAGGAAAAAATGACACTGCTAGCCCAATTTTCCAAGGTCACTCATCATATTTTTAAAAATTGTTCCCCAAGAACTAGAAAAGAAACTGTTCCAAATTCGTTGATGTTGCCAGGGAAAGACAGAAGTGATTGGGAGTCATTTTCATTCAGAGACTGACCTCGTCTTCAGGAATCCTGTCATCATCAGAAGAAATGGGCCATGAGCTCTGTCTGCCGATCTGCCCTTTAAGAAATAAATAATTGCCTATTCCCACGAAAGAATGTTTCAATAATATACAAGGGCTTGACCTACCAACACTGAGAAAAACACATTGCTTCATTTGACAGAAGTTTGACAGAGTTTAAGATTTACTTGTAGCTCCTTCAAGATAAGCTGCAGCATATTATGAGCGCTTTTAGGGAGATGTGAATGTGGTTATGAATCACTCGCCATGAAATCTTTTCAGCGGGTAAGTAAGAAGAGCTGCTGTTTACTGCAAGTCTTCGCTTATCAATGGAGAGTTTCTCTGATTTGATTTTGTTTGGCCTGTTGGGCTCAGCAAGACATCCTTGAATGCAAGAGCCTCTAATGTCTCAGAGTTTAGAATACACAATTTATTACTAATTTGGATTAAGCTACTCTTCACTTGACTGGGATTTATGTGTTGAATTCCACTTTCTCATTCATCCTTACAACATTGTCACCTAATAGTTGTCCTCTTGATCTCACAAAATTCATCACTTGTGGAACAGAACAACAGCAGAAGTGAACTTCACCTTAAGTACCTTCTGTCTTTTTTAAAAAAGGTATGTGGTTTTGATGTGTGGCAGTGACCTGCCAACCCTACAGTCAGATGTCTACACTTTGGTACACATTCACCATTACTTTTCCTGTCAATGTTATCTTAGCAGGGTTTATTTTTTTAAAGTAGTGCTTAAACCCTCTTTTCACTTTCATATATTTTCAAATTGTTAGATTTAATTCACACAATATGATGAAGCAAAAAAGAGAAAAGGGGGAGAAAGCATTTTAGCATCAGTTAAAACAAACATTAAGAGCGACATCCATTGGTGTCTGCCTGCCAGCAAAAGATGATTCCACTCAAGCATTGGGACTTCCTTTCTTGTCCTCCTCCCTGCAACCTGCCACACAGCCACAAAAACTGCCCTGGTCATTGGAGGACCCTCTGGAGTAGTTTTGTGGAGTGCAGGGAGGGGAGAGAAAGGAAGGGCAAGCCTTCTTGCTCAAGTGGATTTCCACTACTGCAGTGCTGGATGTCACCGTTTAGAAAAAGTCATACTCCTCAAATGACATGCCCGAGTTAGGGTTGGAGGAGAAATTCAATTCAGATCACATTTATAAGTCAACTTAATTAGTTTACTCTTTTTGAAACAATATGTGAACCAGAACACAGCCGTCTTTCAAAGCGAGCACTTCTCTGAATTTTGCAGCACAGTCCTCCAGCCAAGTAACGTGTACGAACTATGCATATACAGTGGTACCTCGGTTTAAGTACACAATTGGTTCCGGAAGTCTGTACTTATCCTGAAGCGTACTTAACCTGAAGCGAACTTTCCCATTGAAAGTAATGGAAAGTGGATTAATCTGTTCCAGACAGGTCTGCGGAGTACTCAACCTGAAGCGTACTTAACCCAAAGTATGAGTGTAATTGGTTCTGGAAGTCCGTACTTAACCTGAAGCGTACTTAACCTGAAGCGAACTTTCCCATTTAAAGTACAGTGGAACCTCGGTTTATGAACACCTCGGTTTATGAATTTTTGGTTTACGAACACCGTGGACCCATCTGGAACGGATTAATTCACTTTCCATTACTTTCAATGGGAAAGTTCGCTTCAGTTTATGAACAGACTTCCGGAACCAATTACACCCATGCTTCAGATTAAGTACGCTTCAGGCTGAGTACTCCGTGGACCTGTCTGGAACGGATTAATCCACTTTCCATTACTTTCAATGGAAAAGTTCGCTTCAGTTTATGAACAGACTTCTGGAACCAATTGTGTTCATAAACCGAGGTACCACTGTAATGGAAAGTGGATTAATCCATTCCAGATGGGTCTGCGGAGTACTTAAACTGAAAGTACTCAAACCGAAGCATACTTAAACTGAGGTATGACTGTACTAGCATGAGGTGTGCATGAAATTGTGTGGAAAATGTGTGTGAGAGGCAAAATGGTGTACAAAAAAAGTGTGCATTAGGTGAACGTCTCACTAAAATGAAGCTGGTTTTCATGAGGATGTGCTTTTTAGGGGGGAAAGTACAAGCTGATGTGGAAACATGGAGAAATATTGGAGAACTGAAAAACTGAAATGGACAGATTCACCCATTCTTCCCCTAGGTGTGTTGTCACTTTCTCGCACACACGACTGTTTTAGGCCCACTTGTGTGGAAAGAGCAAAGAGGGTTGTATTCACACACAGTATACTTACTCTGCTGTGAGAAGTTGGCAGCAAGCCATTGCACATATAGCTTGCAGTGGAACATCACTAACTAATAAGAGAGCATAAAAAGCCTGGAAGCACCTTGGGTTCATCTACCAGTTTGACCGAAGATAGCACCTGTCCTTAAGAATTTAGCATAATCAGCAGCAGCTGGAAGACAGAACATTTTCCCCTCAGTGCTCTCTGCCAGACTTTGGCTCTCATTAGAATGTTTTATTTGCAGGCACTGAAACAAAGCAGGGGGAAAAGACTGAGATGCTTAATGAGCTCTGGTCAGGACACTCTCTTGATTGAAGGTGTGAGGAGTTGAAGCGTCTCAAATTCAAAACTGGCACCTGGGAGAGAGCGGATAAAGCTGCAGAAGGAAGGGCACAATTTTATTCATGATGAACCAAGACTTCACATGAAAGGGCCTCTTTTGAATATCTGAAATGTTAATAACATGTATTTTATTTGCCTCCAGGAAATGTTGTACTCGGAAAGAGAAGGTTGATGAACTGAGCTTATTAAACAGACTTACTGGTGATGAAAATGGTATTGACGAAAAGGCTGGCATACACTTCAAACACATTTATTGCCCTAATGAATAGAAGGCGAGAAAAGTTTGAATCACCTTCTATCTTCTGACACAGGGAATCCATAGAGAAGATTGTCACCTAAATTGAACCTGATTTCAAGAAAACAAGGTCGGGGCGGTGGAGAGAGGGAAGCAGCAGATAGCGGTCCACTTCGGTCGTGTGCTGAGGGACCCTGCTCTGTACCTTTCAGTATTGTTGTTCACTTTTTCTAGCACATGTGATGAGGTGGAGTCTCAGAGCCACCCTCCTGGCAATGGCATCTCCACAGGGCTGAGTGGGATTAAAGCCGGGAGGCTGCCAATCCAGCGGTCCCTTCAGTACAACCATGTGACCTGAACATCAGCACTGCCCAACCCCATCCATGTAAGCAGCCATGATGCTGCCCTGCACTTCTGCTGCTTCGATGTGCATTGTGCTTTATCAAGGTGGGTAGGGCAGGCATCTGTCTTGAGGGGTGTCCAGCTCAAAAATAATTTATGACATTTGTATGGTGCATGCTCCCACAGGAGGCACTGATGGCTGCCATCTTGGATGACTTTAAAAGAGGATTAGATCAGGCATAGGCAAACTCAGCCCTCCTGATGTTTTGGGACTACAACTTCCATCATCCCTGACCACTGGTCCTGTTAGCTAGGGATGATGGGAGTTGTAGTCCCAAAACATCTGGAGGGCTGAGTTTGCCTATGCCTGGATTAGATTCATGATTATATGGCTACCAGTGACTACTAGCCATGGTAAAGGATGTGGTCTACACCACTGAGCCTCTTGGGCATACTGATTGGAAGGTTGGCGGTTCGAATCCCCGCAACGGGGTGAGCTCCTGTTGCTCTGCTCCTGCCAACCTAGCAGCTTGAAAGCATGCCAGTGCAAGTAGATAAATAGGTACCGTTGCGGCGGGAAGGTAAACAGTGTTTCCGTGCACTGCTCTGGTTTCTCCAGAAGCGGCTGAGTCATGCTGGCCACATGGCCCAGAAAGCTGTCTATGGACAAACGCCAGCTCCCTCGTCCTGAAAGTGAGATGAGCGCTGCATCCCCATAGTCACCTTTGACTGGACTTAGCCGTCCAGGGGTCCTTTACCTTTACCTTTTACTAGCCATGGTGACTCTGTTCTGTGTCCATGGTTGGAGGCAGTATGCTTCAGAATGGCTAAAGAAGAGGAAGCGGCTCCCAAACAATGTTGGTAATGGCTCTCCGATTTAATCCGATCACCCCAGTAAGCAGGTGGAGGTGTTTGCACTCTGTAGCTAATGGAGGGTGGCAGGCGGCATCAGCTTGTCTCAGCACTGCTAAGTGTTTGGCTCGTCCAAAGGAATATTGATAGGCATCATAATTCCCTAAGATTGAAGCAAATAGCATCTCTGTCCTAGGACCTCTTAGTCCAGCTGTGCAGTATTTGTACTTGTTCTGCATTTTGATGCTGTATGTCCCATCCATTAGCAACATCAAGAAAACAAATAGCAGATGGACTTGCTGCTGAACAGCAGTTTCACAGCTGCTCCTCAGGAAAACGACCCCTGATCCACTGAGGAGTAATTGCAGGCTCTCTCCATGACCCACCCTGAGCAGCAATACTGAGCTAGATAATGAGGTGTTAATCGGCACTGATGTGCACTTGGCCTACAGAGGAGCAAACAAATTCATATGGACAAGCAAGCTTTGCCAGATGTCATTAGACCCAAACCTTGATGAATCTAAGCTATCCCAGTCAACCTCTATCATCTGGCAAATCTAACAAAAAATTAACCACACAGAGTCTGTTTGCACCTTTAGTTCTATCCAAACTTTGGTGGGCTTTCATATTAGGAGCCCTTAGATATCCCATAATATCTTCCCATAACGTATCTCACTCCTGGTACCATGTGTTGACTTCAACATGAAGTTCCAGCTTCAATGTAGTGATTTAGAAGAGATATTTTATTAGGAAGCAAACACCTGTATATGTACAACACCTGAACTTAACCTTCTCTAACTGAACAAGCCAACTGACAGGCTTGCTCTTAAGATTCTATTTATCTTAAAGTACCATATATCATTATGGAGTTTATGTGTGTGCATGCAGAATGTGAAATAATATGGTTATTCTGCCACTGGGAAAATGTTTCTCGTCATTTGAATCATTTGCATTTTTATGGATGTGTGACTATTTTGGGTTGGGTGAATAATGTATGTCATGATTTTTAGGAAATTACTTATGTTATATAGGGACCGAGGTGGCGCTGTGGTTAAACCACTGAGCCTAGGGCTTGCTGATCAGAAGGTCGGCGGTTCGAATCCCTGTGACGGGGTGAGCTCCCGTTGCTTGGTCCCAGCTCCTGCCAACCTAGCAGTTCAAAAGCACGTCAAAATGCAAGTAGATAAATAGGAACCACTACAGCGGGAAGGTAAATGGCGTTTCCGTGTGCTGCTCTGGTTCGCCAGAAGCGGCTTTGTCATGCTGGCCACATGACCTGGAAGCTGTACGCCGGCTCCCTCGGCCAATAATGCGAGATGAGCGTGCAACCCCAGAGTCGGACACGACTGGACCTAATGGTCAGGGGTCCCTTTACCTTTACCTTATGAGACAATTAAAGTAAAACAGCCTAAGGATAATACATTTAAGTGATATGACATATATGATATGACATTTTAAAAAAGAATCATTTTTTGCTGCACTTGCTGAGTCAGTTTGTACTTCATTATAGTCTCACAAATGTTATCAACCCATTTCTGTTTAGATGGCTGCAGAGACTTGCAGTTTCAGAATATGCACAACTTTGCCATTGTATTTTTTTGTGCTTCTTCTGCTGGTACCTTGCTGGCTGGCTCCCTTTTCCCTACAAAGTTTTATTCCCCTATGCTCTCAAGTTTTAATCCATAGTATAAACCTGCAGTTAAGGTATTTTGCTTAAAATGAACCATGTATCAGCAGATGAAAGATTCCCTTGTACCAGGATGCTCTTTTAACACAGTTCTTTATGGCTGGTCCTCTGAGGACTCAGATGTGGAAGGGAAAATGGGCACTGCTAATTTGCTTCCCATTGAGTAAAGCAAATGCTTAAATTTCTGAAGATTTATTAGTAAATGAGGGAGAACAGACCACATGCAGCTCATTTACATTCTAAAGATTTGGAACAGCTGTGGGAAGCTGATGTTTGTGTGTGTTCTGGGGAAATGTGGAGAGAGTGGATTATCATCACAGAGAAATGGTAAAAGTGGCACAGTGAATGACTGAACCCAATTGGGTGTGTATTTGTGTGTAATGTGTCCTGCATATAGAAACCCACCCATAAACCGAGCAACTCTGTGTAGCTCTGTTGATGTTATACAAAAGACAGCGTAAACAATAAATAAATGCTAGCATTCAATATGCTTTGGGTTTTGTTTCTTCAGCTCACAGGTGCTTCAGAATAAGAGTTTCGTATTTATGTTGTATTTTGAAATGGTTCCTGGTACCCTTCCTTTAGGCAGAGTGAGGCAACCACCTCAGGTGGCAGATGCTATGGGGCAGAGAACTGGCAGATGAAATGAAGCAGGACAATTGGTGGAAGAGCCAGGGGCCTGACCAGCAACTGTTGCTGGGGAAGCAACTCTTCAGACCGTGGTGTGCCTGTCATAATCTGGACCACGTTTTATGTCAGCTCTGGTTGTATGGCTCTCTAGAAGTCCTCACTTTTTTTCTCCATTTTTCCAGAAAATTCTACACAGTCACAAACCAGATGTCTAACAGCTGCTAGGACAGTCTCATCTGCCTAAACCTCCTACCATCAGAAGACATTTTTCTTGAGCTTATTGCGAAGCATCTCTGTTTCTTGAAACACCCAAATTCGCATTCCACTTCAAGTAAAATACAGTGGCAAGTTAGGGATGTGCCTTGCCTGTGAGAAATTTCACTAGTGTTATCAATTAAACACCCATCCCCTCTCCCCACACCCAACCAACCACAATCCCACACCTTCCCCCCCCCTTTCCTTGACATTCCTTGGATGGTTCACTTTACCAAGGGTCATCAAAATCTCACAAGAAACAAAAAGTAGTGGCAAGTCTGTTGAATAGCTATAAGAAGTGTCAGCTTAGGCAGGAATGATGAACATTTTGGGCCGAGAACTACATATTGTCTTCTGGGCACAGAAGTGAGCAGAGCAATAAATATAATTTTTAGCTTTGTGCAGTATACATACATAGGTTTCTATACATGCTTGCACACCCTCTCTATCCACCACCTAGACAAACAAATATTATCAGACACATCCTAGCCATCAGGCCCTCCAGCTTGGCCCCGACACTGTGGTACCCGGGGCCATGTGTTCATCTGACATCAGCACGCACGCCGCAGCCCTGGGCACATTTTTTGATGGGGCCCCTCATTGGAGCCTGGCTCCAGCTCGCAGCTGATGCTCCATTCTTGGACACAGGGGCACAGTGGAGGAGAGGCAGTGGCAGCTGCGTACAGGGCTGTGAGAGAGAGGGAGCTCCCAGCTCCCTTTCCCCCAGCCATGGCTCTGCTCCAGGGTCAGGTCTGACCCAGGAGGTGGAGAGAAGGAGAAGAGTTGTGGCAGCATTGCCACCCCTCTCCTCAGCTGGGCGTGCTGACATTGGGTGCACATGCCCCTGTGGCAAAACATTGTGGGTGCCCTGCCCTTTCATGAGGGATGCTGTGGGGGCTGGACCACCCAGGGGCCCTGCCCCTGGCGCCTGTGCTAACCACGCAGAAGCACTCATGGAGGGCGCAAAGCAGGAGTGGAGAGTGTGGTATGGCCCAGAGAGAGGGGGTGTTGCTGGGGAAGGGTGTGGCCTGAAGGCCTTAAGGGCTGAATTTGGTCCCCAGGTCTGAAGTTCCCCATCCCTGGTTTAAGGAATGCTATGCCTGTGGATGCCCCTGAGCTATTTCATCACCAGCCCATTCCATTACTCTACATCAGTTACATTAAGACCTGTAGGTGACAAAGGCATGCATGGTTAAATGATTCCAGATATATCAACCCACCTCAATTGGTTGCTTGTGAGATTTTCATTTCATGATAAAATGCAGAATATTCCATAGGAATTAGCTTTTAAGTACCTGCTCATTGGTGGCCAAGGTCAATTTAGAAGAAGGCCAAGAGAAGGGCAATGGCAGGAATCCCATGACTGGGCAAATCTTTCTTTATCCATCCACCTTGAGGGTGATATTCCCACAGGTCCTTATTAAGTAATTTCTTAGTGTTCCTCGCTGATTAATTAGACCATATGTATAACCCCCTTTGCTAGTAGAAATGTAGAAGCTGTTTCAGCAGATTCATGCTGTTCCATTCATCAATTAGTCACATCCTTATTTCATTGAAGAATTCTTTCCTGTAAAATATACATGTATTTCCAGTGAAATACTGCAGACCTCCCCTAATTTTGCCTCTAGGGGTTTTGGCGGAAGAATCAAAAGAGAAGTTATGGAGGGATGTTGCAAACAGGCAGCCTTCTGTTTCATCCATCCCATAGTCTCTTGTAGTTTTACTTCTAGCACTGAAGCACCTTTTCTATATATATTTACACAAAACCAGGCAGGTGGATTGAGAAAGAAAATGGATTTGATGAAGAAACAACTCTAGTGAAACCAGTACATAAATGATAGATTGGTGAAAGCAAAAAATGTATACACATCATTTTGGATCCCTAATGATATTTGCAAGCATGCCCCAGTCTTTTGTATTTATTTAAATAAATCAACATTTTCTGAAATGAGTTTCAAAATTTTGTGTGTGCAGCCTGAAGCTATTCGAATTCAGTGTCTGATCATATCAGAACTGGTACACTTTTAACATGGCTGGAAACTGGCCAATTGTAGATCAGAGACTTTTTTGGGCAAATTAGGATACAGTGGTACCTCGGTTTACAAACACAATTGGTTCCGGAAGTCTGTACCTAACCTGAAGTGTATTTAACCTGAAGCGAACTTTCCCATTGAAAGTAATGGAAAGTGGATTAATCCATTCCAGACGGTCCGTGGAGTACTAAACTGAAGCGTACTTAACCTGAAGCGAACTTTTCCATTGAAAGTAATGGAAAGTGGATTAATCCGTTCCAGATGGGTCCACGGAGTAAGTACTCAACCTGAAGCATACTTAACCCGAGGTATGAGTGTAATTGATTCCGGAAGTCCATACTTAACCTGAAGCGTACTTAACCTGAAGCGAACCTTCCCATTGAAAGTAATGGAAAGTAGATTAATCCGTTCCAGACAGGTCCGCAGAGTACTTAAACGGAAAATACTCAAACCGAGGCATACTTAAACCGAGGTATGACTGTACTGCACGAATATGTTGTTGTCTGTGGGTGGCTCTGTTATGAGTTTGTGGGTGCCAGACTCCCCTAAATTCCTGGATCCAGTAAAGTGTTAGAATTTAATCAAACTTCCCGAACCCCTAGATTCAGCAAGCATTAAAATAAACGCCAGGCCAGCTTCTTCAGGAAGAGATCACTTGGGACATTAGTCATTTAAAAAAAGCAAAGGAAGGGTGAAGAGCCATTAAGAAAACCAAAGAGAGGGGGCTTTGTGCCAGATGCCAACTCCTCCTCTAGCTTGGAGACAGTGAGAAGACAAAGCCAGAGTTTTAGATTTGGCTGGATGTGACCGGGAGGGAAAAAGGTTGTAATCTGCAAAAAGCAGCAAGCTGAAGAGAGGGTCAGAGCCATGGCTGATGTCTGTTTGAATCCACAGCTGCAACTAGGAGAGAAACAAGACACTCTTGGGGTGTCAATGCAGTAAACCCCTCCATCATAGGCTCAGGTTGTATATATGTGTAATTAAACCTCATATCACAAAGATACCACTGTCTCCGCTGTCCCTCATTCCCTCAGCTCACTTCTCTCAGAGTTACCACACTTTCACAGACAATGTGATCTTTTCATGATGAGTTTTTCCTGGCTTTTTTAAAATAAATAAATAAATAAATGAATAAATAAATAAATAAATAAATAAATAAATAAATAAATAAATAATAGAGAGCTTGGTTACATTCAATTGCTGCCGTTTTCTAACTATTCATGCCTTTAAAAAAAACCTTACTGTTTATTTATTACATTGCCATCTTACCCTTCCTCTAAGCAGCTCAGGTTATCCTACCACAGGAGTGGGGAACCTGTAGGCCAGCAGATTTTGTAGGACTCCCAGTTCCCATCAGCCCCAGTCAACACAACCAGTATTCAAGGATAATGAGATCTGTAGTCTAGCACCAACCAGAGGGCCACAGGTTCCCTACCCAGGTCCATATGCCCTCCTCTTCCTTACAATCCTTACAATAACACTGTGAGGTAACATAGCCTGTGATATCATGACTGAAGAAGAACTCCCAGGAATCTGTGACTGAGCAGGGGCAGATCCACAAGACACATATAAAGCACATCAAATGCACATAAAAGCACTGAGTTCCCCAAAGAATCTTGGGAACTGCAGTTTCTTCCCTCAGGGCCCAAGGGGAGAGTGTTCTAAGGGACCAGATATGGATTTCATAGGGACCTCATTCAGCCCCTGGCCTGAGATTCTCCCTCCCCCTGGTTTACTGCTAGGGAGTCGGACATGACTAAACGACTAAACAACAACACAATATAATACAATTAATATAATGCAACTTACCGTCTGGTCAGCTTTTGCACATGGCATCTGCAGCGGGACATCCTGTCCTTTGCTTCAGGCAGCACAATGTATTGGGATAGCCCTGGTTGTGTGCATCAGTTTACTACCTGCTGACCCAGGGGATCTTCTATAGATGGAGGAGTCATCTCATCATGGACTAGACATTGACTAGTCCACATAATGTACTGTTACTGTCTCTTTAAGATGGGCAGCTGTAAATGCTTGGTCCTGGTTCTCACGTCTGGTGAATGAGATACCTTCCCATCCCATCTTCACATGGGGGGAACTACAAGAATGGTCATCTTGCAAGGTGGCGTAGAGACTTTCTGCCCACTGACTACAGTCTGGGACTGCACTCAACTTTCTTCTTTCTTCTCCACACACGCTCCCAGACTTCCTCTTGTCTAGTTAGGGTGGCTGCAGCTTAAGAAGTGTTCATTTGAACCAGAGGGCTACTGAAATGCCTCACGCCACTGCTCCTAACATCTTATTTTTCATATTAGTTAGACACTTGAAAATCATTGCATACATAATTGAAAAGGGGTTATGGAAAGGGTGCTGTTGTTGTGTTCCCTCTGTTTTATATTGATAAAAAAGCACAAATTTGACTAGAACATAATGTGCTGCTGGTAATACTGCGGTATAGAGAAAAGCCTCATGTGGAAAGAGATTTATGCTATGTCATATTTTTAATGTGGCCTTGCAAAACTGCCACAATAATTTAACAGCCAGGCACAAAATCAAATACTCTAGCCATTTCTGTGAGGAAGTTAATAATGAAGTAAATATCATTTACTTCCTAATCAAAAACATTTTACATGCCATCAGAGAGTAGAACTTTACAAAGCAACCAAACTGAAAATTAACTGCATAGGGCATCAATTGTTATCACAGGTGAATAACTATCAAATTATTTTACAGATACTATTGCTTCATTCTAGCCACCTTTGCAAAGTATTGAAAAATAATTTACATGAAAATTTAATTTTGCATTAAATCTCTCTAGGATCAACAATGAACTTTGGAGGATCATAGTGCTCCAGAATAGTGATTTTTATATCAATGAATAGCAATACAGCCATTTCTCTTCTTCACTTTCTGCATAAAGTTTCTGGATGCTAACTGCTGAATATTTCAGGTCTGTTGCTTTAGTTTGCCGCTTTATTGCACTTTGGTACTTTTGGGGTAATCATTCATCTTGAATTTCATAATGTGTATTAATAAGCAATATAGGAAGCTGCCGTGTGCTGATTCAGTTGCTCCACCTAGCTTAGGATTGTCTACATTGACTGGCAGTGACTCTCTCAAGAATTTCAGATGGGGGGATATTACCAGCTCCATTAACGATGTCTCCAAAAAAATTTGCACATCACTTGGGAAGGCAGGCGAACTAATGCCAGTGTACTGAAAGAAGCAAAGACCACCAGTGTCGAAGCAATGATTCTTCAACATCAACTTTGTTGGACTGGTCATGTTCTTCAGATGCCTGATTATCGTCTTCCAAAGCAACTACTCTATTCCGAACTTAAAAATGGAAAGCGTAATGCTGGGTCAACAAAAGAGGTTTAAAGACTCTCTCAAGGCAAATCTAAAAAAAAAAAGTAGTATAAACACCAACAACTGGGAAACACTGGCCTGCGAGTGCACCAATTGGAGAACAGCCTTTACCAAAGGTGTAATGAGCTTTGAATACGCTCAAACTCAGGACACAAGGGAGAAATGTGCTAAGAGGAAGGCCTGTTTGGCAAACCCTCACCATAATCAAGTCCTGTCCGGAAACCTATGTCCCCACTGTGGAAGGATATGTGGATTCAGAATTGGCCTCCACATTCACTTATGGACTCACTGTTAAGACCATGTTCATGGAAGGCAATCTTACTCAGCTATGTATTATCGCCAAAAGAAGAAGAAGAAGATTTCCAGCTCTACCAGGAGATGTTGGGGATTGAACCTGCATCCTTCTGCATGTAAAGGCAGTGGCGTAGTAAGGGGGCGTAGGGGGCGGTCTGCCCCCGGTGCCACCCTGGAGGGGGGGTGACACTTGGCGTGCCCCCCCATGAGCGAGCGAGCAGCCAGCCACCCACCACCCAGTAAAAAAGCCTCGCTCGGCGGCTGGCTGTTCGTTCACTTGCTCGGCCGGCGCTCTTTGCTTCTCCCTGCTGGGATGGCCCTCCCTGGCCCTCCCCTCGCCTGTGCCCCAGCAGAAATAAGCAAAGCACGCGCTGAGCAGGTGAGCAAGCAAGCTGTAGAGCGAGACTTTTTTAAAAACCTTGCTCCATGGCTTGCTTGCTTTTTGCTGGCGCCACCGCTCTAGCTGGAGCGGTGGCACCGGCAACCCACTCCGTAGCTTCTTCCTGCTCAGGCTGAGGCGAGGGGTGGGCTAGGTCCCGGCGCCGTCCCCGCGCGACACTGGAGTGGTTTGCAGGTGTTGCCACTGTGCACCGTGCATGTGTGCATGGTGACGTCACAAATGCACGCTGTGTGGCAACATCCCACCCCCAGGTGCACGTCCCCGGGTGCTGCTCCAGGTGCCAGAGCGGCTTCCTCTGCCCCTGTGCAAAGGAGATGCTCTACTCCTAAGCTATAGGACCTGAGTTTATTGCTAGATGCAAGATTTCAGCTTTGGGTCCAAAATATTTACAATGTTGCACCCTGCAATCTTTTTTATAAAACAGTATCCATTACATATCCCTTTCTACGGCGGTAGAGAATGAGTTGGGAACTTGCCCAAGGCTGCCCTGTAGTTCTACTGATTGAGCTAAGATTGGAACCCGGCCAGTCCATGAAATCAGTGGCATGTTCAGGGTTCAAACACATGGACAGCTCTTTCACCCCTTCTCCCCAGCCTCATTGTGTTCAGTGAAAAGAAAACTCAGACAGGGAGCTGGAAGATACAATTAGCCTTTGTGTCTTTCACTCTTGGCGAAAGTGAGTTGTCTTTCACTGCAAAATTCTTTTGAAATATGAAGTACCTTGTCATGATGGGGAAATAGCAGAAGGGAAGGACAGAGTGAGAAAGTGTGAGGAGCCTATGAGGATGGTTCAGTGTCCAGATACACACACACACACACACACACACACACACACACACACACACACACTCGGGGAGGGGAGGACCATATCTACTGGTCAACCCCCAACCTCCAAGCACTGGAGGTGGTAATTTTCATTGATTGTAAGTTCTGCCCAGAGGTACAAAGAATCCCACCCCCATGTGCACATACAACATGCATAGGTTGTGACTATGCATATGTGAGCATATCCAAATCTGTGGACATGGAGGTAAACATGCATATTATTATTTATCAGATTATATGTTTGAATGCCTCTACAAATCCTCTCCTTGATGGTCTATACCAGGGTTTCCTGAACTTGGATCTCCAGCTGTTTTTGGATTACAATTCTTATTATCCTTGACCACTGGTCCTGCTAGCTAGGGATGATGGGAGTTATAGTCCCAAAACAGCTACACTCAGAGCGCTTGTGCTTTAATCAAACCCAGGGGAAGACTGCAAGAGGTAATTTCTTTCATGGGTGTTTTATAGATCAGGAAGCATAGGATGCTGCAGAGTGATGGAGAAATATTTACTGGAAACACTGAGGTGTTTCACTACTCAGGCCTGGGATCTGAAGAATAGCAGATAATGCATAGTTGTGTAGCAGCCATAAGATGTTTGCTTGTAAACCTCAGAATAAGAGAGAATTTAACTTCACTCTGTTTGTAGAAAACCCCCTTCAGCTCTAGATAAAAGATGCTTTGTGTACGCGGAGTAGGGGGAGGGGAAGAAAAGGAAAACAAAATCTCAGTGGTAGAATATGAAAGGAAGAAACTTCAAGCCCTTGACATATTGATAGCTCCTTCTGCCACCTAAATCTCTTTAGATTAGCACATCTATTTAGTTTCCACAGATATGTTTGCTAGCACTAAATCATCAGACCCAATCTATAACTGAAGGATATATATTCCTGAGCTGTTGGACATTTTATATTGTTCACCTGTCACTTTTGAATAATGGGAAAGGGAGGAAAGATAATGTCAACTGTATTAAAAGGGAACATGTGAGTACAGTGGTACCTCTGGTTAAGAACTTAATTCGTTCCGGAGGTCCGTTCTTAACCTGAAACTGTTCTTAACCTGAAGCACCACTTTAGCTAATGGGGCCTCCTGCTGCCACGGAGCCACCGGAGCACGATTTCTGTTCTCATCCTGAAGCAAAGTTCTTAACCTGAGATACTATTTCTGGGTTAGCGGAGTCTGTAACCTGAAGCGTCTGTAACCTGAAGCGTACAGTCTGGTAACAGTGTACAGGTGTGTGTTCTTAGCCTAAAGCAGTTATCACAGCCTTTTACAATTGTTTTAGTTTGATGAAATGGTGGGGAGAGAGGGAGAGGGAGAAGTGTGAATTGTTTCTATTTGCTTTCTTGGAATTTGAAAGGATATCCAGTAACGGGGCTGTGAAAGGTCTCTGCTTGAGACTTTCACCTAGAGAACTGCCGCAGTGCCAAGTGGATTTTGTTAGATGGACCAATGATCTGAGCAATAATAAGGAAGGTTTCATTTGCCTTTAAACTGGCACTACTGGCACTTTAGGCACATTGTCTGCTGTGAGTGGATTATGGGAGGGAATGGTTGTTCTCCATAACAAACATCATGGCTGGGATATAACATCACTTGTTCCAAACATCTCCAAGATGATTTTATGGTTGCAATTCTCAAATCATGGTTGCCCCACAGCTCTGTTGGAATTGGGGGAAAACATCCCCATTGGGCTGGACATATAAATGAAACATTTCCTCACATTGCTTGTTACCTTCTTGGGTGTTATGTGCAGAGTGAAAATGGTGGTGGTGCTCTTCCTGAGGTTGGGACTGGGGGTAAATACTGTATCTGACATTTCTATCTCCAGAACTCTTACTTCCCTGTCCCATTTGTGATATGACCTGGGGCTACTCAAGGACAGCAGGGAACTGGAATTAAAAAACAAAACAAAAACCCAGTTGGCATATATATAAGCCCTTGATTCTAAGTCCACATCAACACCATACATTTAAATCCAAAAGCACATGCCTGGCAAGGATCCTGGTAACTATTGCTTACCCCTCACAGAGCAACAGTTCCCAACATGCTTAACAATATATCCTGCCCTAAACAGCATTGATGTCAGATGCCGAAATATGGGAAGTTGTTCTGCCAAAGTCATTCCTGTATTAATGGGCAAATTTGAATCTGGTTAAGAAAGTAAGACTCTTACTGGATCAAAGAAAAGCCTGTCTAGTCCTGCGTCCTGTTTCCCACAGCAGCTAAGCAGATGTCTGTTATGTGAAGCCCACGTGCAGAACATGAGGATTGTAGCCTTCTTTCTCTCTCATCTCCCAGCAACCAGGATTCAAAGCATACTGCCCTCATCACCATCATGGCTAGTAGCCATTGCTAGCCTTCTCGTCCATGAATTTGTCTTAACCCCACTTTAAAGCCATCCAGGTTAGTGGCAACCATTGCATCTTGTGGTGGAGAATTCCATGGTTTATCCAGGCGCTAACTTAACTTGTAGGATGCTCTAGGCTGCTCTTCCTCAGAACAAGCCAGGAAGAACTATACAAGAGATTGCTGTAGGCTGAGTTCTTGGCTCTCCAACCCCACTTTTATAATTAATGTGATCTTAAATCAATTTAAAATATAAATAATACAGCAGCATCTAATGGGCTTGAGGCTGGTCAAGTGTTGTACCATGCTGCCACGCTCACTCGTCAAAAAGATGGGTGAGAGAGGATTGCTTAGTTGAGTAAGTTCCTTGTAAAACATAAATAAAATATTTTATTTTCCTCGCAAATGTTATATCCTGTTCCTAGCTTTTTAGGATGCAATTTCTTCTAATTTAACATCTGCCAGCAGCGCGAAGGGAATATCATATACCCTTTTTCTTGCTCTCGATCTTTTTTTTTTAAAGGCCTTTGAATACTTTAAATCCAATGTTTCATTTTGAAAGATGTGTATGAATTTTGAAAAAGCAGTGTAATGATGCAATCCGATATGTGCCATTGTCTTGAATAGGGCTAGATCGTAGGCAAAGGGTTACAGAACTGCAGCCTAAGTAAAAGTGATTTGGGTTTGGCTTTCAACTAGATTTTGCAGATTTCTCATATCTATGTAACATAAATGTTTAATTTATGTTAACCTCCTTGCTCAAATACTGTGAGACGGGAGCCATGGAGAAGGGATTCGGAGGGGGACAGAGCTCTAGTAAACTAGTAAACTAGCAAAACTAGTAAAACAGAACACACTGTAATTAACCCTCTCTGGATGCGGGTCTCCATTGTGGAATTAGGGAAACCAATAATGAGGATATGCTTTATTATTATATACAATCACAGTCTATACATCCAATGTCATATGGGTGAACTTCTGCTTGCACAACTCCCCCTGCACCCCAGTGTGCCTCTAAATCTTTTCCAGAGGGTTCCCCAAACCCTCTGAAGTAGGTTTTGGAGTGCATGGTGGGCTGCAGGCTGCAGGTGAATCCATTCTGTTGACAGTGTCCCTTAGGTTGAAAGACAATATTTCAGGTGTGTAATCCAATGAAGTCTATCTTGATCTTGTGCCACCATAAGACAGAGAAACCAGTAGGAGAACACTTCAATCTCCCAGGACATTCTATACAAGATCTCAAAGCAGCTGTTTTATTACAGAGAAATTTCAGGAACAGACTGGAAAGAGAAGTTGCTGAATTGGAACTCATTACCAAGCTTAAAACCATGGAGCCACCTGGGATGAATAAAGACATCGGATTCTTATCTCATTATGCATGATCAAGCTTTCTTTGGCGCCTCAGCCCTTGCTTCCCCCCCCCCCCCAGGACTAATTGCAGTCATCAGCAGTCGTTAACAGCCATCTACAAGTTTACCACTCCCATCAGCCCATCACCCATTCCCACCCACCCCCACCACCCTCTGTATATATATAAGGGTCTGACACTTCTGTTTCAAGTGTATCTGAAGAAGTGTGCATGCACACGAAAGCTCATACCAAAATAAAAACTTAGTTGGTCTTTAAGGTGCTACTGAAGGAATTTTTTTCTATTGTGTCACTGAAGTTGCTCTAAATTGTTTTTGTTTTCTGGCAGTCCTGCCATTCCAGGGTTGCCCAATTTTGCTAAATATTCACTTAAAGGAAAATCCCATTGACTTCCAAAAGCATCATCATCATCATCATCATCATCATTTATCATTCCCCAGCCATTCTGGGCGGCTCCCAACGGAATATTAAAAACATGGTAAAACATCAAACATTAAAAACGTCCCTAAACAGGGCTGCCTTCAGATGTCTTCTAAAAGTCAGGAAGTTGTTTGTTTCCTTGACATCTAGTGTGAAGGCATTCCAGTACCCAGAAGGCCCTCTGCCTGGTTCCCTGTAACCTCACTTCTCACAGTGAGGGAACCACCAGAAGGCCCTCAGCACTGGACCTCAGTGTCCAGCTGAACTATGGGGGTAGAGACGTTCCTTCAGGGTGTTTGGGACTGTAAATTTTGCTTCAACATTTCAATATCTCAGCTTGCTTTAGCAGAAAGTTAAGCATTCCTGCTATTTTTTTTTCGTTTTGTTTTGTTATGTTGGTGGGTGGTATAACCTGACCTGTTTTTAAAAAGAAAAGAAAAAACACGTTGGGTGAAGAAGTAATATTTTTCAAAATTAGAAACTAATTTCAGAGTTTGTTTTCCTAAACATTATTTGGTACTCCCCCTCACTCCAAAGGTTGCATTCCTCATTAAAACAGAGATAGAACACTGTTGGTTATAGAACATTTTCACTGCTGTGTACATTGGCTGTCAGTGGTGACTGGTGCCCATTGGGACAAGTAGGGTGGAAGGCAAGGAGGCCAACAGTAGGTGGAGCCAGAGCCAATGACAGGCAGAGCCAATGAGGCAAAGGAGGAGGACACTGATAGGCAGTGCCACCACTTGGATAGGCTGTAAGTAAGGCAGGCAGGCGTTGGTTGGTGGGACAGTGCCCCATTTACCCAAATGGGGCACCACCCACCATTCTCTATGTATAGTTATTCCAATTTATCAAGCTTTTACTGGAGTAAGTTCTTCCATTCCTGAGCTGAGTTATCTGTGATATTTGAAAGCACATACAGAGCCTGCCATGTGTCTAGTTAAGATAAATAATGATTTCAGTCAGAGGAGGTATCTGATCACAAGATGGACTGGGCCTGGGATGCACTTTTTCCTCCTAATTTCTATTCTCTCTTGGCTGAGGAGCAATTACAAGCAACAGACTATTCCTGACCTCAGTGGCTGCTCGTCACTTTATCTTTCTAGCAGAGAAATGAATCATGAAGTAAATAAGTAACGGGGATAAGTGTTGATAGAGCCAACATTTTTCTTCATCATCGGATGACTATACTGGCAAAGCAATCATTGATATGGCCCTGGGAGCTAAACAAAAATTGCCTCTTATTTACAAAGTAGTACATGGAAACATTTAATATAGAGGGTATACTATAAAGGAAATCCTTCTGCATACTACTGCTCCTTACCATTCTCCCAATCTTTTTTAAATAGCTTGGTTTAACAGGTATCAACTCCCAATTATATTTTGCCCCAGAAAAGGTCATCTGGGGATAAGACTGGGATGAATTAAGACAGAAACAAAGCAATCCAACACCATTTTTTCCAGGATTTTTTTTTGGCGGCGTGGGTTGGGGTTTGCATTAAATGAAGGTGTCTGTGTGCTCAGTTCCAGTGACTGAGCCAATTTCCCAATGGAGTGGTTTAACTGTGTCAATGCTAACTTCCCTCCTCCCCATCTTGGATAGGCAGGCTGAAGGCCCTCCAGAGGTATCCCCACCAGAGATGCCCAGAAGAAAACCTAAGAATGGGACATCCTGAGGACTGAGCATTGGCTCCTGAAGATTGTGTCCTGATTGCTGTGCCAGCCAGTCTGGAGCTGACATAGGAACCAGGGCCAATCACCCTGCTTCCCCACTTCTACTGTGTGCTCTCTGTAAGCACCTGGGCTGCAGATCTAGTGATAGGTCTGCAAAACCCTGTGTGCAGGGTGGGGGTTAGGATTGTATCCTCAACCATCTACAGAGTAAAGGCACACAATGCAATGGTTAAAAAAACAACAACCCTAAAAGTAGTTGGCTAAAAAAATTGCTGCCTGAGGAAGAACATTTCCCTTTGTGAATTGTTTTCTAAATTTTAATTCCATACACAAAGTCATTTTTCACAAATATGTACAAACTTTTTGCAGTCTCAAAGTCATCTAGGAGCAGGATGTCTCTGTTCAACCTTTTGCCAAAATACAGAAGTTTGTTTAAATAGGTTTTGAATACAATTCATCAAGGTTTTACATTACGTGATCTTCAGCGATTTAAACTGTAGCATTTCAGAGCTGACACTAAATCTATCGAAATAAATCACTTCAGAAAGCCCATTATTTCTTAATTACAGGACATATTAGTATCTAGCTTTAGAGAATCCCCAGAGTGGTGAAGGAACGTTTCCTTTAAAGGAAAGTTTTTACTTAACCTTCGTACCGTGCCAGACATCAATGAAACATCATTATCAGTTGAAAGAGATACAGAGGACATCAGTCTGGTGTTTAGCATTCATTAGGGTGACTAAAAGGAGGAAGAGAAGGAGATGAATCCTTCCCTCAGCTAGTTAGTGTGTATGTGTTAAGAATTGCAATGGGAATTTGAGGTATGGGCAGTTTGAAGGGCAGTGGGGCTGGTGTATCTATGCAGCTAACTTTAGTGGGGGAATAGAACGATGAAGGCCTTAAAATGGTCCTGTTTTTCTAAATGGAACATTGTAGTTTCACAGAACACAAACTAATGTGGAAAAGTGGAGAACTGAACTTAAGACTGAAGAAAAGAGAAACCGAGGGAAACTGAAACTCACAGCTTTGCCCATCCCTAAACCTTGGCTGAAATACGGCTCTTTTTCAAAGCACCACAAGCCCAGTAAAATCAGAAGAGAATGAAATGCAGAATTGTACAGCTGATAATAATTACATTATTAATAGTGTCAGGTAGGTAGCCATGTTGGTCTGACGCAGTCGAAATATATATAAAAATAATAAAATTGTCCAGTAACACCTTAGAGACCAACTAAGTTTGTTCTTGGTATAAGCTTTCGTGTGTATGCACACTTCGTCAGATACCTGAAGAAGTGTGCATGCACACAAAAACTTATACCAAGAACAAACTTAGTTGATCTCTAAGGTGCTACTGGACAATTTTATTATTATTTTATATATTATTAATAGTGGCCACTGAAGTGGCAAGAATTGTGTTGATGATACTGGTATTATGGCCTTGATAAGGGTACGATAATATGAACCCATTGTGTCAATCTAGCCCACAAGTGATAGCACTGGACCTTGAAATGAATTGCAATTCAGTGGTTTCATGTTATGGTCTCTCTCTGAAGTTTCTCTATTCCAGTTTGGCTGCATTAAGGTCACTAATGGGAGGTCAAACTGTTTCCTCACTGGTTTTTCTAGATTGCCATTTTTATGTGGTAACTGTGTCCTCTAGAGAATGCAGAAAGACATTGTTGGCAGATGGTATCACAGATCCAAAGAATTGTAGTTGTACAACCCCCTGCAGTGCAGGAATCCTTTTGCCCAATGTGCATCTCAAACCCATGACCCCGAGATTAAGAGTCTCTTGCTCTACTGACTGAGCTATCACCTTAGAAGATGAGCTGATGAATGAAGCCCTGATGTTGTAGACAACAATATTAGACTCTGTCCACATAGAGATATGGTCACCGTGCCCATCTCTTTGTTATGTGGACTGTTGCTGATGATGCGAAGCTATCTAAACCTGAGAAGCTTAGTACAGCCCTACAACCCAGGGCCTATGAGGGGAAAGTGCCATTGCCCAGAATAGGCTGTAGATCACTGAGGATATATTTGACTGGTTTTGCCTGGGAATTGTAGGTGACATGTTTACTTTGAAGTCCCACTGAGTTCAGTCATACTCATTACCATTAGGATCCAGGTTTAAGAATGTGGTTTAAGAATGTGGCAAAAAGGGAGAGTGGCCTACATATAGAGAGCTATTGGTAGATCAAGAAGGGAAATGGAAATTAAAAGATTATGAGGAAATTAAAGAACATTTTCAGAGTTGGCTGCATTACAGACAATTAAATGAAATGTACAAGGAAGATAATAAAAAAGGATTTAGTTACACAACTTCCAGATTTCAAAGAGAGGTTATAGAAGAAGATGTGAAGTTACTGAAGAAAGCACATAGTATTCTGCTAGAATGGGAAACAAAAGATGAGGAGGCTAAATTGGTCATGATTAAATATACAATTTGAGGACTGGGAAAAATTGTGGAAGGTGGACTTGAAATTTACAGACTGTTCTCTTTTGAAGGAAAATTATATGGAAATGATGTATAGATGGTATATTACTCCAGTAAAAATGGCGAAAATGTACAAAACTGGGTCAAACATATGTTGGAAATGTAAAGAAAAAGAAGGTACATTTTATCATATGTGGTGGGAATGTAGAGAGATCAAAAGGTTTTGGGAGATGATATATAATGAATTGAAAAAAATGTTTAAAATTACACTTATTAAAAAACCAGAAGCATTTTTGAAGGGATTTTAGGACAAGACCTGCCAAGAAAAACAAAGAACTTGTTTATGTATGCTACAACAGCGGCAAGAGTCCTATTGGCACAAAATTGGAAGAACGAGGAAATCCTGATGAAAGAACAATGGCAAGAAAAGTTGATGGGTTATGCGGAGACGGCAAAGTTAACATACAGAATACGTGAGAAAGACAACCGTGACTTTAAGGAAGAATGGGAACTTTTCACAAATTATTTAAAAAGACAACAAAAGGACTTGGACTCCTTGGCAGGTTTTGAATAAACATTCACAAAGCTATTGGTGGAACACATGACCGATAAAGTAAGAATATGAACAAATTTACAACATGCAGAAAATAATATGTATTAACAAATCAGAGAGGGGAGCTGAGGGAAGTCTCAAGGGGCTGGGAGAGGGAGGGGGAAGGAACTAAAAAAGGGGGGAAATGTAACTGATTATATTGATTGATAACTTGCTTTGTTAAATTTGTTAAATAAAACCTATAAAAAATGTGGTTTCCCCCCTAATGTTTCCAGATTTTGGTTTTTTATTTTAAGAACCAAGATGCCTGCTGCAAACATATCTGGGCACTTGATATGGCTTAAGTGTTTTGGAAGAAGAGACAAGGCTTCAAAATAATGGCTTTTGTTTAAAATATGGGAGTTCTGTCAAACTGTGCCATTTCAGTGCATGTCATTAGTCGACCATTCAAAACTGAAAGGTGTGTTTGGTACTTCATTACAAGAGATGTAATTTCTGGTGTCCTACTTTAGCAGCTGACACCCACTCCCTTATTACCAGCAAATTTTTCATAAAGGACCCCGTGAAGCTGTATTATTAAACTCAGATGGGATGTTGACCAGAACAATGCACAAGTTATGCCAATTAGCCTTTGTGGTCACCTTCACATACATGAAGTCTAGGGACATTTCCTATTTTCTGATTTACCATATAGCCATCATGTTAAAATACAAATTTAAAAAACCCAGCCCTAGGGTCCAAAACAAGGCACAATAAATCTGATTCGTTTCTTTTTGAAATATTTATATAATACAGTGAATACATAGCAAAACCTCATTTTATGCAGACCTCCTATACTAAGCTCTTCTTATAAGTGGAACATTCCTCATGTCCCCTGCTACTTTCAATCAGGAACCAAGCAGGGAAGCTCCAATATCCTTCCCTGTCTGAAAGTAACAGGGAAATAAAAAGTATACCCTGCCAGTTGAAGGTGATGTTCCATTGTTGATCCTTAAGCAGCTGGACAGCAAATCAGCAATTGTGCCCAGTGATGAGTAACTGTTGAATGTTGGCCACCCAAATTCAATGTCAAATAAATGAATTGTGGTCCAACAGTACAAAGGGATGGTGGCGGTGATAAGTAGTAGTAGTAGTGATGGTTATTATTTCTAAAATCACCAGGGGCTGCACAAAACCAGCAGGTTTACAATTCAAAATTAGAGACAAGACAAAATAAAATAAAAGGAAAAAGCTATAGTGAATAGATGCATCTTAAAGAGGTTCTTGAATGTAATGATAAAGGAAGAGTTGGGTGGCAGGTGGAAGGGCATTCCTGTGGTAAAAATACAAAATAAGAAGGGAAGCTGAATATAAAGCAGCAAATACCAGGGGAACGTTTGAAGGTATGGCTGAGGTGAAAGCTCTTCTCAGAAATATTTTGGCCCAGAAGTGGTGGTAGTGGGATCAAGAGGACAGTCAAATTGGCAGGGAGCAATTTCAGGAGCAATAAATGTCGGTGGGGTTTTTGGAGGAGCACTTACCATCTTTTTAGCAATAGCAGTTTCTTCAGTTTCTTTATTTACTTATGCTGGCATAAATGGCAGTGGAAATCTTCATAGTAGCTTGTCTCCTCACGGGCCACCCGACCCACAGCCCTGGAATGATTCCAGGTTGTGGCTGTTCAGGGGAGAGATTGGTGGATGTCGTGAGGCATCCACCAAAAGGAGCTTTGCCCCAGTCAACATGTCCAGTGGTCAGGAATGTTCTAGAGGGCCACAAGCTCCCCATTGACTCCTTCCCCCTGCTCAATAGAGTTCCTGTTCCTTGTTCCACACAGCCAAACAACCCTGAGGTCAACCTGCGGAATGGCTAATTATATATACTGAATCCTCTGAGGTTACATTTTCTTGGAATATTGTGTGTATATTCACTGCTTTCAGGTGCCTTTTGCTGGATGGATTTGAGTTTTATTGGGGGGAGGAGTTGCGCTGATTATTAATCATGCATATTACTTTCCCTGCCTTTCATTAAAATGCTATCTAGTCTTGTTTACGTAAAGCTTTAGTTAGCAATTAAGCAGATTTGGAATGTGCTAAATAACTGCAATGCAAATGTGAGAAGCAGAGCATTGCAATCTATATGGTATGCCTTTCCATACAGCAATTAGCATTAGCATCGGATGAGAGATTGATGAATATGGCACACAGATGGAGGGGATCCATGACTTCCAGCCTGCAGCGGTCCAAGAATGCAGAGAGCCCACTCTACCTTCCCTGCAATGTGAGATCAATGACCAATATTTACATGCCAATGCCGTGAGTGTACCACTAAGTTGTTGGCTTCCAGGGTATACATGTGATACTTCTACACCCTCTCCCATCCCTCACAGTAGTGGGAGTGGTGGGATGGCAGTTCAATCAACTGCTGTAGGAAGGAGTAGAACATGGCATGGTCAATTAGAGGAAAGCAAAGTTGGCCATTGTTTTACTTACCTTGTTTTACTGAGCTCAGTGCCACCACCCCTCCTTGGCATTGCACCATAGAAGCTTGCCCATTGAGATAGAGATAGAATTTCCCCCTTTCTCCTGAATTGGCAATGGGGGATACTGTTTTCTGGCTGGTTGGTCGGCTCGCATGTTCAATGCTGTATATAGGAAAAGGGCTCAATTGGCTTAGGGTTTCATAACCTGATACCTGTGCTGGGAATGGCTGTTTAAAAAGTATCTAACGGCTAGCTTGCCATAAAGCCTTTGTAAATCAAAAAAGGTACGGCCTTTTTATCCAGTATCTTCACTCTTCTGTCCTACATCTGGATCCAAAGTTCAGTACTAGCTCACTAAACCCAAGGGAGCTTTGGAATTCTATAATTTACATAGAAATGCAATATATCTCACAGCTGGTAGGAAGACAGTGACCACTCTCATGTCCAGGTGCTAGCTTTTGAGAGGCAGCATCCAGGCTCCTGCCCTTCCATCTTGCGGTTTGCTATGTTAAAACGGACTTTGGACTTTTCAAATGATGGGCAGCACTACAAACAGAGGGTTCTCCTTTGTAAAGTGGAGCACATGTTCACTTAAGTCTTTGGATTCTAGTTGATATGTTGACACACTTTCACTTTCCAGATATGGCAAAGTTTACTCTTGGCACTCTCTTCCTTCCCTATAAGCGCCCTTCATGTTGTGCACAGTCTTATTATTTGGCTGTAATTTATGAACACATTGGATTATGAAATGTAATTACAGGGATATTTCCTTGGGAAAGGTAAGAGTGAATTTAATGAAGTGTGGAGTGTTTGTTACTTTTTTGTAATAAACTGATTTGCTCATACTTGGGGTGTTAATTTATTGGTAAGCATCTGGGAGATTTACTGCAAAAATTATTCACAAATATATCTGCCTTTCCACTGAACATGTTTCATTAGGGTTATTTGCTTTGGGTTCCGAGCTTAAATCTGTGAAAATACAAACAATGAAAAAGCTTGGGATTTTATGGGTATGCATATGAAGAAGACCATGTAGTAAAGTTGAATGGACAATTGTATTTTTTCCCTACTGAAGCGGCTGCAAGGTGATTTGGAAGATGTGAGAACGTTATCACATCAGTGACAAACCTAAATTAGGAATGGAGGAAGAATCAGTTTTTAATTAATTTATACACCGATTTTGGTAGTTCCAAGTAGATATTGAGCACCTGCACATGTCTAAGCCACTTATGCATGTTTTTAAAAGTCCCAGTAATTAATTGTAGCATTTCTGTTTTCCATGCTCTGCAGTCCCTCAATATTTATTTTTATTTATAAACTGCTTTTCATTACTAAAATGGTGTCCGTTCTCCAGTGTGAGCATCTTTCTGAAAAACCCCTATTTGGACCAGGGAAGGGGCAATTATTCAAACCTTACTATTGTGCAACAAACCTGCTTGAATGAGAGTGGCCCAAATTTAGGACAAGTGCAGCTCATCCCTTGTGCAGGGCCATCATAGAATTGTAGAGTTGGACGGGACCACAGGGGTAATCTAGTCCAACCACCTCTAATGCAGGAATCTTTCGCCCTACATGGAGCTTGAACTCATGACCCCGAGTCTCTTGCTCTACTGACTGAGCTATTGGGGCTCACAACCCAAGTGTGCTTCTCTCCTTTCTCTTTCTGAAGCAAAAAATATGTAACAGTGCCTTAATCAGAGAAATGAGGAAAGGGTTAGATCTCTTCAGCAGCAACCAATGTATGAAGTGTATTTTCCTGCTGGGATTAAGAAATAACATTCTGTCCACCATTTGTGGTCAAGGAGAAGCTCATGGATGACTTTCTCCTAAGTTGCAAATGACAAGAAAAGAGTCATTTCATTCTCTCAGGCTGAATTACAGCAAGGACCAGGAGAAGGCCTCAATGAATGCCTAGTGCTTCATGCATTTCTCTGTCTTCTGGTAAAATCCATGGTGGAGTCCCCCTTGTAACAGTATTTCAGGATTCTCATAGTCTAAAGTTCCAAGGTTGAAAGGGCTGCGATTTCAGGAAGCATATATTCCAGCAGTTTAAAACTGTGATGGCTAAACCCCAGCCTCTGGACCTGATCTGATGTCAAGCAAAGTTCCCATCCAAAAACACCACCAATTCTGATAGTGGCAGCAAAGGGGGCGAAAGCAGGCAGGGGGGAGTCTGCTCATAAACTTTATTGAAGCAAGTTGCTCATTTGGAGCTGTCCATGGTCCTGCAGCCTTGCCTAGCCTCCAGCTTCACTCCTTTCTCCGTGAGAACTGGCTTTGGACCAGAACACTGCAGTCCTGTATGTGGGTATTGCCTAAGACTAGGAGGGCCACACCAACCACTAGCATGTGCCCCCAGATGGTTTGTCAATGGTGATGGGTTCCATAGCGCCATGAAACGGTTTGCCAACCTCTGGCATGTAGGATTTTAATTTTTATCAGGAATTAAAAATGACTGGATATGCCAGATTTCAACGGGGAAGACATTTTAGAGAATTCTGAAGAAATTGCACATCAAATCACTCAATGCTTTATTTGTTTTTTCTTTACGGAGACATATGGATCAGTTAGTATAGTTATATGCTGCAAGTCAAACTCCTTTGATATACAGTGAGCCAGCTGATCAGTAAGCAGCCTGGAGTTGTTTCTGGAAGTGTAATCAGAACATAAACCATATTAGAGAGGAAAGAAATTGGACATTTGTGTACACAGTTTGAAAGACAATGCATAATCATCAATTTAGATCCGAGGGTCTTAGCGTTAGAACGGTGCACAAATCTATCTTGGAAACATCTCATTTCTGAAATGCACAGGGGACATGCAAATTAGGAAGACACAGGAATCTGTGTGATGATTCTATGGGCAGATAGTAGTCAAAGAAATGACGGTATATTTATTCTGTCTGAACTGAACTCAGTTGGTAGTGATCAAATGTTGTTACTATCAGATAGACACTGCTTTCATGTTCTGCATCAGAGCAAAGATGTAGCAAGAAGATTTGCATTTCCCCTCTCATATAGTCAGGTGTGCACATTGTTCTCTTCAAACCCACACAGAGCACTCTTAAGAAAACACGGTATCCGAGTCCAATGCAATGCCTAGTTGAACAAAATACTAGTCCAAATGAGGGGTGATGCTTGAATGATCAGTGAATGGGCATCTTCAAGTGCTCATACTGATTGCTATGAGGGTGTTTTTTTTAGTATCAATATCCATACAAAATGCCATTTTTATGCCAGTATTCTCCATTTTCTGTTACTTCCTATTTCTTTCCTTCAAACCTTTTGAATATCTAATGATAACCCAGCATCCATTTTTTTAATCCAGTATAGCTACCGTGAAGGAAATGTTCTGATTGAGGTTCTCAGCTAATGCAATGTTGGTTTCATCCTTGAAATTCATTTTCATGCATGAACAAATGACAGCCAACGTGGATTCCAAGATGGTTCCGGTACACTCCACTTGCTGGACTGGAAACATGACTTTTCCAAGACAGGTATGCCTATCAAAATTACATTTTTTGTTGCTTGTGTTTATTTACAACAATGGACTCTTACTGGACAATATCACACACACACACACACACACACACACACACTGCATAACAAAAAAATCTTTAAATTGTGTACATAAAATATAAAATAATTATCAATAATATACAAATAAAACCAGCAACATTTTTTTTAAAAAAAGTATACATAGCTAGATTATATGCTCTGACTGGCTTACTGAAACAGCAAATGTTTTCACTAATGTCCGAATCAGTACAGGGATGCTTGCTTAATGTTAGTGGCAGTTCAACTCCTCAAAAATGTGAAGAACACATTGCATGATACTTGTAACAATGCAGATTCCATATTCAGATTTTAACAACTCACAGAAGTGTTACTGTTCTGCTATGGACCAATGATCCTTTTATGTAAAGTACTTGAATAAAAACATGTCATGGACTTAAAATCTACATCTGAAATGATAAGTGGAATTTCAATCAATCAGTCAAACATGTGTTTCACTCCCCAGGCTTTGATCCAAAGAACTAATAATTTATTTGAACATAATTGGATCCACCTTAATTTGTACTGATTAGCTTAATTGATTTGCATCTGAGATCAATGGGCTTAACCAGCTGAAGTCTTACGTTTATAGATTCTCCGAGCTTAATTTAATGCATACTAAAAAGAAAGGGAGTCCTAGGATGCTAACGCAGAAATATACCCAGACAAGAATCATGCCTGATAGCATGTGATGCATTGTAAATTACATAAGTTTAAATGCTTCACAGAAAAGATTTGTTCATTCTACATTATGAAATAAAATGGGGGACCCACTGACATTAATAAACTTCAGTCTATTGACTCAGTGGACCTACTCTGTGTATAACTAATATCACCCACTGAAAGTGTGATGGCTCCCAATAAAGGACCGACAGTACCAAATAAATACGTTAACACGATTTCACTGTGTGTCCTGTACCCCTGATCTACCTGGTAGAATGTTCAGAGTCCTGTAGAGGTCCTCAAGCATCCAAGCCAAGGTCCCTCAACATGGGCAGGCAAGCAGATGCAGCACCTCAGCTCTGCTGTCCTTTTATACTTTGCATGCTGGTTGCAGCATCTGGGCTTGAAGAGGCATGTGGCCCTCACCTGTTCCAAGTCTGCTCCAGCTAAGGAATCAGACACTACCTCCCAGAGCTAGCGAGCTCCACCTAGGCAGCCAATGAGCTGGGCTGTGGGCCCTTGCCTGCCTCAGCCTCCTTGAATGCCTCTCCCACTGCTCCCTATGCCATATTTGTGGGGACAAAGGTCCCTCTGGCTCTGGTGCTGAATCCTGCTGCTCTGGATCCTGTGCATTGACCTCCATCCCCTCATCATCCTAAGTTAGACCAATGGTTCATCTAGCCCAGTATTGTCTACTGTGGCTGGCAATAACCAGCTCTGGAAGAGGTCTTCCTCATCATCTACTCTCTCATCCTTTTAACTAAAGGTGCCAGTGACTGAACCTGGGAGTTTCTGTTTTTCATTGAGTTAGTGGATTAAAAGCACCAACACTACCATGCAATACAGCCTGCCCCTCCGTCCCCGTGCTGTTCTCTCTGTGGAGTTGCTACAGAGGCAGAAAACTTCTAGCTCCATAATTCAGTTAGCATGGTTATGTTTTACATGATCATGGGACAGAATTAGAGTTATCGGGCCAATGGTTGGATGCCATTTGTTAGCTCATACTCATGGATACGATGGTACATGGGGGAGGGGAGATGAATGCAGTTTACCAGCAATCATTCTTGGCCTGTGGGGTTCAGCTGCTCCAAGTTGTTTTCCTTCTCAGGATTCTCCAATCATTATCGCTTCAGTGGAAAGACACAAATGGGGTGTCTTGTGCAAATCAGCATAGTGCTTGTTGCAAATCAGAATTTCAATGTGCCTCCGCAAATGAAAAAGCCAAATTATGGAAGCAGCATAGAGGAGTAAATCAGTTCATGAGTATCTGCTGCCGCCTTGATCCTGCTAGGCTAGAGGACTTTGAAAGTTTATTATTCTGCCTGTAATCGTAACCTCTGCCACTGCTAGATTGCAGATTCAGAGTAGTGCTGGATTAGAATTGCATCCAGGACAACCCCCGGCTTTCTTTATGAATAAGAAGATTCATTTTGGGTGGGAAAATTATTGTTCTAGGATAAATAATTTAAATAGCCATTATCTATCTTTGGCAGAAAAGCAAAGGAACAAATAATTTGCTGGCACTCATTCTTTTTCTACAAATAGTATTTGATTACAATGCTGCATAATTTTCGCAACATCTCTTTTTGGAAAGGGGAAAAAAGACATGCCAACAGAACGCCGAGTAATCAATTTGAAAATAATGAGCATCAGAATTACAAGGGAGCAAGAACCTTAGTTCAGGGATAAATAATAAGTTCCTTCAACTCCACATGTAAGTTTTGATGGGTTTGACAATGTTCAGAGAAACTTAAAACACTTTTCATTTGCATTTTCTTGCTTAACCTTTGCATTTTTCAGATTCTGGTTATAGCTGGAATGCTGAACTGCATAAATGGAGATGTAAAAACAAACAGGAAGCTATAAGGCCGATCAGTACAATGCTGACTGCAGTCAACTGGTTGACTGAGAGGTGTGTCATGTACATTTCCAACTGTTCCTAGATCAGGAGCCACCAGGGTCTATTTGGAGTTGGGTCCAGCTTTGAGTTGGGCTTGACCTTCTCTAGAATATCATCTCCTCACAAATGCAGAACAAGCATTGAATGGGACTTGTAAGTACAAATCCCACAGTTCAAAGTGGTCAAGGATGCCCATATGGGGCAAGGTGATCCCTCAAGTAAACTGGTCCTAAGCTGTTAAGGGGTTTAAATACCAATAGCAAAACCTTGAACTTGGCTTAGCAATAAACCAACAGTCAGTGAAGATCTTAGAGCACAGCAGTTGTGCCATAGCTTCTTGCTCTAGCTGCATTTTCTGGACCAACCACAAGGGAAGCCCCCCCCCCCCCGAGTGCATTGGAGCAATCCAGTTTGGAAGCTTTCAGTGCCTGCATTCCTGTGGAATATAAGCAAGAAGTCTGTAGATGGGGAGGGGGGGAATGTGAATTCTTCTTGTCAAGACAAGAATAAAAAAGTGCAGGTTTAAACAAAGAGAATGAAAGAAAAGCCCACCAGTATTGTGTCTTTTGATATCCAGTGCAAGAGATACTGTGAGAAATGTCAGACGTCCATAGGAAAGGACGGGTAGCTTCATGGCAGATTAAATTCAATTGACAAACGTCAGAGAAGATTGCACTTTAGAAAGAATCATTTGAACTTTTCACACAAATGGCTAGGTTCTAAATAAACTCTATCCATACTCAGCAGCCTTGCCATGAAGCACCACTATAGATCTTTCAATAAAAACCCTGTGCTAGGTGGAAATCAAACCTAACAAAACATTGGGATGTATAAAAAGCGGGAAAGAAAATGGGTGCCAGAAATAATATACTGTCATTATTTAAGTGAATGGTATGTCCTCTCCTGGAAAACTGTGCTCAGTCCAGTTTACTCAAAAAGGCATCACAGAACTAAGAGGAACAGGCAGCAAAAATGATTAAAGGCAAAAATAGATTTCCACCTGAAAAGAGAGTAAAAAGACTGGGGCTTTTTCTCAGAGAAGGGAAAAGGGAAGCATTATAATGGAGGTGTGCAAATAAGTGGCACAAGAAACAGCAGTACTGATACTTCTTCTCTCGCACTTCCTCATATTGTATGAATAAGGTGTTATTCAATAAGCCTGAGAAAAGCAGGAACTGATAACATTTCTCGGGAATGGGATACTTTGAGTAATTGCATTTTTTTCCTTTATTAAGTTTATATGCTCATAGCTCATTTTGGGTAAATTGAAATGAATTGGATATTTTCTATTCACAGTTAGAACATCTTCACTTACACTCATTAGGATTTTATAAGATAGCCCCCACTAATATTCATAACCCACAGCTTGGGTTAGATTTTCATATACTGTAATTGCCCGTTATAGAGATTTATAGGTTTGAGCTAGCCTTGGGATTGTTCCCAAAGTCAATAGAAAATTATTGTTTTATTTAGTTTTGTAGAATTATTTATTGTAAGTTTTCTATATTGCTCTTAAATACTCTTCCCAGAGTAGTTTACTTTTTTTTTCTTTTTGGAATAGCCACAAAATTATGAGAGCAGTATGCAGGTTTAAAATTACATCTAAAAATCTTCAGGAAATAATTTAAGAAGAGTTTTGCCTGATGCTTAAAGGAGAATAAAGTCCTGCGTCTCTGAGTGAGAATTTATAGAGCAGTTGATTCACTTCTTCCAAATGGTGATCTCTATGCTGCAGTGGTCGTATGCTGATTATTATACAAATTGATCTCTCTCTGTCTGTGCAGACTACTTTCAGGGATGTTAAGCTTTGCCTCTGCTGTCCTTGCCAGTGAATGACAGCTAGGATGGAATATATATATATATATATATATATATATATATATATATATATATATATATATATATATGTATATGTATATGTATATGTATATGTATATGTATATGTATATGTATATGTATATATATAATTTTACACTCAGTTGAGAGGAAAAGGTTGCTTTCCGTAAGAAAAATCAACAGCTCAGGCTGTGATTAATATGAAATAACTAATTGAACCAAGCCCCTAGAGGAACCGCTAGGGCTCAAAGATAAGAGCTGCAGAAATCTTTCTGTTTGTTCTTTCTAATGACAGACTACTACTGTTTAAATTTCTTCTTATTTGCATCTTACACAGACCGTAGCAAGAATTTTCCCCTTTTCTTTGTTTGCATAGGTTTAAAGCTGTGACCTTTGGAGTTGCTTAATGAACATGCCAAATGCCTAAAGACCAATTCACATATTTCCTGAAGTGAAACAGTGGTTTGAATTAAGCTTGCTTTATGTAAAGGGAAGCCATCGATCCAAACAGTGAGGGGATAGTAACCGGCATACACACACTGATACGTGATTCAATACAAAGTGTTAGTAAACAATGTAAGGGTCAGGTGGCAGAGGAAACAACCCCCACGGCAGATTGCCAGGAACAGATAAGACAAGGAAAAGTCCTTACCATCTCCTTTTTATTCAATATTTACAGAGAGAGGCTTGGAACACAACCTCATGGAATAATGGCATTGTCCCGAGTGACTCTCTCCACCCTCCTTTTCTCCCACTTCCTCATTCATCATCATCTCCTCTATGATTGGCGCTGAGGGCCCTTTGCTCTACTACAGACACCCCCAAACTCGGCCCTCCAGATGTTTTGGGACTACAATTCCCATCATCCCTGACATGTGGTCCTGTTAGCTAGGGATGATCTCAGATGTAGTACTCTGTGCTCTTTAATATGCTGTTTGTCTCTGTCCTGTATTCGTCGCAAAGCTTCTGGTCGAAACTTCTGTAAATCAGCACACGGTGCGCCCCCTTTCTCCTTAAACGTCTTTCTTTGTAACCGTGAAGCTTGCGTAAAATTTTATTTTCCAGCTACCTCCACGTTTAATTTTAATAATCTAAAGTTCCGAGGTAGGTTTGTGTGGTGTCAGTTTTGTAATTGAGAAACCTGGTGCTACCTTCGCCGGGTCCAGAGGCGTCAAGCGGACAAGAGTGCATCCAGTTTGGTGCTGAGGTTCTTCTGGTCTCTTTCACACTTAAAGTGTTGATATTTAGTCAGTGCTGGAGCAGCAGAAAACCCCCTTTCCTGCGTAGCTCTGTGCATTCAATTGGATAACTCCTTTCCATTTTTTTCCAGGGGGGTGAACGTCACCTTCGCTCCCCCTCTCTCTTGTTCTCATGACTTTCCCTGACCCGTTTATAAGAAGCACCACACCGGAAGTCCTTCTGTAATGCTTTTCAGTGGAGTTCTATGCTGGAACCATTTAGGATGCTGACTAACTGTGCAAACCAAGCCCCCGTTGATCTGAGCTGGGGGTGTGAGGGTTGGATTAGGTGGAGGGAAAGCCCTGCCAGCCTCTGCCTGTGGACAGACACCAACATCACTCAATTGGTGTGGAGCTTTTCGTCCCAAATGGGCAGGCGGAATTGCCACTGGCGAGTTCCCTTGGGGCTTAAGCCATTGGAAAGCCCAGTACTGGGGTGTTCCAGGGACTGGGAGTGGCTGAGCCTGCCCAGCAACCATTGGCTCCTAAGCTGGCCTATGGCCATCATGTGATGGCACCAGCCCTAATTCAGCCCCAAGCATTGTGCCAGCTCTAGGACCTTATTGCCACAGGACTTGGGACATTGCTAGGACCTCATGGATGTATGGCCAATGAAGCCACAGAGGCAAAGATGAGTTGCCCTGGTTTTCTCCCCATCTCCCTCTCTTGCAAAGATACTATGGACACTTCAACATTGTGGTTTTTACAAACACTTAGCACCTAAGTAGACAGAAATGGTGCTAGAGAATGAGACTGACATAAATATCTTCAGGAGTCTCTCTAAATACAAATGGAGTGATACAAATGGAAAGAGTGTGGTTTTGATATTTTATGGAATACTTTAATTTTTTGCTTATAATTCTCCTTGCCAGGGCTGTGCCCCAGTAGACCTAACACAGCAGCCACCGCTGGCCTTCTTCATCAATGTAATAAAATTATAGTAAATAATCTTGCCACTTGTGTGTTTATATTTTCTGCAGTCAAAATGGATTTCGGTGCCGTAGGAACACATTCTGGGCAAATGAGGCATGGCTATTCACACCTACAATATCTTGATTGCAGATCAGGGGTCTGGATCTGGAATCTATGAGCACCTTCATTTTTTATAATACTAAATGTGGATATTTTTTATCTAAGCTATTACTGTTAAATATGCTGGGTCTGGGAGTAAAACTCAAATTGCTTTGCGAATCCTTGCAGACACCAGCAAAGTAATTCCAGCCACCAGGCAGTGAACCATAAGGCAGCAAACAAAATTACATTAATTTTTCATAAATTAAAAGCTAAAACTGGTGATGACTCACTGCTTCTTAAGTTATTGATTTTCTAAATCCCCCCTCCAACCCGCCAACTTCTTTGGTTACACAACAGACTGTTCAGTTCTTCTACCAAACATCTTCTGATTCAAATCCATATTACTATTTCCCCCTTTGTTTGCTTAAATGTTGTTGTCACATACCCAGGAGTGGGCTTGGGAGTGAAATCCTATCTACATGATGCCTCAGGTGCTGGTACAGTCCATTGCTTCTTTGATTAAACTCTGCAAAAGCATAATGAACTGGAATGCTTCATTATTTTCTTGGCAATGTCTACTACAGCTTTTATCCAGAGAAGCTTCTCTCTCTCTCTTTTTATTTATCAAGGCATTAGAGCCCAGACTACACATGCTAGACTGAGCAAATTGCAATCCTTAGGACATGAAGATATCTGGATGAAGAATCCAGTATTCCACCCCCCTCCGCCTTCAAGGAAGGCTCATTTGTTACAAAGCCCATACTTTGGAACAAAATTTGACTTCCTAATCCTGTGAAAAGGAGGACGTATGAAATTCTCTCCCACCCGCCCTCATTTTATAAAACCAAGGATGATTTTGTGGGATGTAATCCACTGGGAGCAGTCAAATACAACATTCCTTGTTTTGCTAGAGTGGACATGCAAGGGAATGTTTGGTCCAGCCAGTCAGAACTTCCTGTTCCTCCTGGCCTGGAGCATCCTTCCTTGCATGTGACTAGTAGGTGGGCATGACCTTTCCAGACCCGGTAAAAGGCCAAGTCACACAGCCACCTCCCTCTCTTTGATCTTCTCTTTCATCCTGAGTACTTCCTGATTCTCCTGGACTGTACTGCTGGCTGCCAGCCAGCAGTCCCACAAGTTATCTCCCATATGGGGTAAACATGTTTGTACATGTTTGTCACTTTAAGCCTAAAGCCTGCCTTCAGGAATCACACTGTGCTCTGCCTGATCGTCAGTAAAACTACTTTTTGTACTTATGATTAAGACTGTTGTGTCTTTATTCTTTGAGAAGGGATTAAAGGGGCTTACCAGGAATAATAGGGACATGGGTGGCGCTGTGGGTTAAACCACAGAGCCTAGGGCTTGCCGATCAGAAGGTCAGCGGTTCGAATTCCCACGACGGGGTGAGCTCCCATTGCTCGGTCCCAGCTCCTGCCAACTTAGCAGTTCGAAAGCACGTCAAAGTGCAAGTAGATAAATAGGTACTGCTACAGTGGGAAGGTAAATGGCGTTTCCATGTGCTGCTCTGCTTTGCCAGGAGCGGCTTTGTCATGCTGGCCACATGACCTGGAAGCTGTACGCCAGCTCCCTCAGCCAATAACGCGAGATGAGCGCCGCAACCCCAGAGTCGGTCACGACTGGACCTAATGGTCAGGGGTCCCTTTACCTTTTACCAGGAATAATATCTCAATCTGGGCAAGCCAAATTGAATTGTTTATTGTGTGCAACCAGTTTCTGCTGCGTAAGAAGGGGAATGTAACTCTGCTATATAAAGAAACTGGCTAGCGTGAGTTAGGAAGGATATTAATAATCAATATATCCTCTCCTGCCACCCTCAACATTCCCACAGATTTTCGCAATCGCTGTTCATTTCTGCAGAAATGTGCTCTACAGAGGGACACCCCAAGCACCACCTCTCTTGTTTTCATTGTAGCCCATCACTCCTAATTGCCCCTTTGTGTGCCCACTTCTCTTGGCCACTTTCCAACGTCTCTGGCCTCTACTGCCCCCAATGGCATCATAGTTGAGATATCAGTTTTCAGACCCTGCTCTTTTGAGTGCTAGCTCTGCTCCCCGGTTCAGATTTGTGCAATATGGTTATAAGTAGTAAAAATAAATTTTGATATGACATTATCCTCTGGCAGTCCATAGCTCAGGAACTCACCCGCACATGGAACAGAAGGACTGTCATGTTAACATTTTAGTTAACTTCAGCCTCCTGTTATTTCCCCCATTTGGTGTTGTGCAGAGAAATCTGCCTTTTTCTTTATGTTCTGTCAGGACGTGAATGTGTCTTTCTGTCAGATGATATTGAGGGCATTTTTCTCCTTGCACAATATGAAGCTTGCTGCTTTGCAGGGGAATAAGCTGATTCACAGACTGCCAATATGCATAAAACAGAGATGATGGCAGATTCAGAATGATTTCCATGCCCATTTATTTATTTGAAAATGGGCCTCTGCTCTCTTCCTTTTGTGGTGATTATATTTTTGTTGATTTCTATTAATAATAAAGTATTATGAAACAATGTAAAGTAATAACACTAAATAAGCAGGGTGCTGGTGCTGGAAATAAACAATAATTAAATTAGAATAGGTTTAATCTTGGCTTTTCTATCGTCATAGCTAAATTGTTTAAGTTTCGAAAATGTAGTAGTTGGAATCTTGACCGAGGTTTTAATTTAGCTCATGTGACAATGTTGTTGCATGGCTTGATTTGCTCCATATCAGTTATGAGCCAAGCTTAACATCTCTCCAAAATTAATATTCCTTTCTAAACATCTCTCATTTGGATCCAGGCTAGATTGAATCCTCACCATTGCCAGAGGCAGAGGCTGAAGCAACCAACCAAAGACTTTTCCCTCCTTGCCATTGCCACCACTCAACTGGCTAGGCAGCCAAACAACAGGGCTGCCATGTCAGTGAGCAGGAGAATTCATTTGTCTTCTATTTTGTAAAGATGCAGGTGTTGGTGGAGGTACCAGTGATTATGCTGCTGGTGCTGATGAAAATCAGGTTGGTGTACACATGGTTGGCATTGAAGATGATGTCAAAAAGGAGGAACAGCAGCTGTCAATGGCAATGGTGATGATGGAGAGGTGGGACCATCTAGGGGCACCTTGTCCTACATCTGATGCAACTGACTCAAATTTAAGGGACTAGTATTTTATCAAGGCTAGTGACTCCTACCTGCCCGTCCAATTGGGAAAAGTTAGGCTAGGCCATTAGAGAGGCAATTTGACTTTTCTATTTGTAGGCTATTTATATGTGTGAATCTTTACCATATATTTTCCATACATTTTGAATTAGTGTTGTGCATCCTTACGACACTGCACCCATAAATAAGTAAATACATGAATACATACATGCGTATGTATGTACCTACGGTAATCGCTCATTCAAGGTGATGTTTCCTCAGTTTATTTCTTTCCTGTATTTTTCTCAAAGAAGCAACTAAAAGTAGACTATTTAAGCAATAAAAATTTATTGCCTAACAGTGAGATAAAATCTACTAGAGAAGTATATGATAAATTCCTGCAATGCTGACACATGTTAGCAGTTACATAGTAAATCATGGTTGGTGTCTTCCATCTCTGGATGTTTATAGCCAGACAATTGAGAAATGCAGAAAACTAAGCACCCCACATTTCCCGTAATTTTTTGACTCACCCTACTTGCTCCCTTTATTGCTCTCATTGCAGGACGCACAAAGGCAGCCCCCCCCCCCAATTTTTACAGATCCATACAAAAAATATCAGGAATCAAGGCTCTCTGTGCAACAAAGGTGGTCAATATGTAACCTTTTAATTATATACATCAGGAAGGTTTGTCTAACCCCCCCCCCCATTTTTTTTTGAGTTAAGTAGAATGAAAATTATATTTATGCTGCAATTCTATGCCCACATACATTCTATGCCTCCTTGAATCCAATGGGACTTACCTCTGGACTGGATTTTATAACCTTTTAAAGAAATATTTCAGAAAATCTGTACACTCTTTGATTGTGGTAGAAACCTCAAAGTGGTTTATTTGAAAAGCTAAAATAAAATTATCACACACACACAAAATTACAACCATAAATTGAAACATACAGAAAGTTGAAACCACATTAGAATAGACTAAAACAAATTAAACTCAAAAAAACATTCTAAACATCTGGGTGGAGTTGTCCAAATAAGAATATATTCAGCAGGTGCCAACAGAATATAGTGGTGGCACCTTCCCGATATCAAAAGGCAGGGAGTTCAGAAGTATCACTTCTGCTACACTAAATTATCGAGTTCTTCCATAGGCATTGCAGATATTATGTGGCACCTGTAAAAGTGCCAATTCTGCTGACCAAATTGGTTGAATGGGCACTTCTGGGGTAAGATGATCTCATAGATAAACTGTCCCAAGTTGTTAAGGGCTTTCTATACTAATACAGTCAAATCTCGGCTCCCGAACGCCGAAAACCCAGAAGCCTTCTGGTTTTCAAACATTTTCTGGAAGCCAAATGTCCGACGTGGCTTCAGCTTGAGTGCAGGAGGCTCTTGCAGCCAGTCGGAAGCCATGCCTCGGTTGTCGAACATTTCAGAAGCTGAACAGGCTTCTAGAATGGATTACGTTTGACAAATGAGGTTTGACTATACTAACACCTCAAACTTGGTCCAGTAGCAAATCAGCAACGAGTGCTGCTCTCTGAGCACAGGTGTTATATGCTAACAAGGCCTCATTCCTGTCAGCAATCATGCTGCAGCATTCTGCACTACACAATAGCTTCTGGATTGAGTGCAAGGGAAGTCCCAAACAGAGCATTGTATTTGTTAGATTTATAGCTTTTATGTGTCCCATGAGCTCAAAGCAAGTTACTGACATTTTCCCAGCCACATGCTACAGTCTCCAAGGGGCTCCCAATCTGAGGGCAGAAGTAGACATGACAAATATGGTCAAGAAGGCAACCACACGTTCTCTTTACTCTGTCCATAATGTGCATGTCTGTCCTGGCAGGATTTGCTCTGGTGTAGTTTTGCAAACTTGACAGGATTTCAATCAGTTTGGCAACATTGCCCGTGAATATTAAATGATGGCATATAATGGTTTGTCTACATCCCGGTGTGTTGAATTACTTGGCTGTATTGCGGAATTGGTGCTTGTGTGACCAATAATGTTCCCCTGTAAACGAGGCAAAAATGTTTGCATTCATCATCGCCCACACACATTTTTAGCAGCAATACTGGAGAGCAACTTCTATTTTGGTTTTATGTGACTACACTGAGCCATACTGAAATCTCTCTGTGTTGTGAACTCACATGCATCATGAATTTTGGACCTCACATTATCCACTACTAGTTGCCAGAACTCTTGTTATCCCTTGATATGTTCCCTTCTGGCTTGACATGGAAAGCATGTTCTGTCAATTCATATTTTTTTCCTGCAGGAGCCTGATCAGGTTAATTCTTGAAACCTCCCCACCAATGCGCAACTTTCAACAACGTTTGGCATGTCATTTTCTATTTTTGAAACCTACAGTTGTTTTGGCACCTATCTTTCCCCTTACTGGGGGAAGAGCTGGATTTAGGCCAGGACTACATGCAAGGGTACAGAAAGTTTAACAATTGCTGGCGGCATGAATACTTTCACCAGCTCCTTTTGATTTAGAGAGGGGGAAATCCAGAAAATCACAGCAGGGTCACACTGATTAAAAACCCTCCCTGTTTCATACACAGCCTTTTGATTTACAGGTTTCTCGTGGACCTAGGAAATGTTATTTTTCTCATTTCTGTTCAATCCTGATGTATCTGCACAATTTGCAGCCAGTTGGCATTCTTCTATGTAGCTGGGGCGGAGGGGAGTTCAAATGAAAATAATTCCCTAACAGAGAGCCCAGTCCATATGTTGCAACATTGTTCGATTTAGCAAACAACCTCTCCTTTCATATCCTTGATTTTGTCTTTGTTCCTGGCCTATTATTCTATATTGATCTGCACATGGTAACATTTGGAAGTAGATAATCATATTATTGCTTCTTTCAAACGAGCATTATTGGCAAAGTAGGCTAGGCTAAGGGTAGCAACTTGCTTAAAGGTAAAGGGACCCCTGACCATTAGGTCCAGTCGTGACCGACTCTGGGGTTGCGCGCTCATCTCGCATTATTGGCCGAGGGAGCCGGCGTATAGCTCTCCCTCTCTCCTCCACTCCTCACCCTGAGGGTTACATCTGAGGATTGAGGGGCTTTTGGGAATGGCATAATTATGGGAAACTGGGGCAGGAAGGGTAGGAAATCAGTGGATATTTGGTTGTGCATGGGTGTTCTGATCTGCAGGACGTCTTTTCAATTCATAGCACATATTCTCCCAATATGTATTAAGGCAACATATTAGATCAATTTTATTTGATTGTGTATGCTTTGAGGTACTGATCATAGTTTTTTAAAAACCATTCTGAGATATCTAAATCTCACAGAGAAGGCTTTTATTTTGTGCTATTAATACAATGAGCCATATGCGGAGCAATGTTAGCATACATTTAGTATCCAAGAAGCCATCACTATAGAATTAATTTTTAAAAACCCTTTGGAGTGGGGTGAGGTTGCATGAAAGAAAAAATGTATGAGGGACTCACTCTGCTGTTTCCTATAAATCTGAACTCACCACCCATAAAAATGTTTTAGTAATGCCCATTTGCATACCAATTTTGCTATTCTCCAGGGACATTAATTATTATCTGATTTGCAATTAGGCAAGAGAGTACTGAGTGGTAGTGTGGAATGGCAGTACAGCGAAGACCTAGTGATGCAACCTGCTTGGCTGGAAAACCTTTGGTGTGCTCAGAGAGTGATGGGAAGTGCTAGTTACGAGATTTATGGAAATGAAAACTAGGAAATAGTTTGTGACTCGCCATATGGAAGCTACTGAAGCGGAATCCATGTGGTTTTGGAATGCATTCAACAATCCATTTCCAAATGGCAAATATACACAGTGCTTACTGTTTGGGGAAATGAGTGTGTAGTACAATAATGTCATGGCCTTTGTTTTCATATGCTTCTGATTTCTTTCCCTCTCCTGAATTGGCATTCTCACGCCAGAAATCATAGTTCTCTTCGGCAACCATCTTAAATAGCATTGGTGTGCTATACCACCTGGCAAAAGCTTTATGTTTAGAAAACCCACGTATGCTGCATGGATAAGTTTGCAGGGAGATTAATTAGGATCAATTTTAGTTGGGAGGGTTTGCTTCTTTCCATAAATGTTCTTGTATATGTTGATTTAGCAATAATGGCTGAAAGATGAAAGGTATTTCATAGCAATTAATGACCAGCTGGAGGTAGCGTCTCATTCCAGATGGATGCTCATTATCAGAAAATGCCCTCTGTATGCTGGCATTTTGCTATAGTAAGCCATGTGGTCCACTTTGCTGGGGCAGACTTGCTTTTCCAACAAAACTCCAGTCTTATTCTTAGGATTTAATAAGAAGTTTACTCTCTGGGGCCACATGCTCATGTAAGGAACAATATAAACTAATCTATTCTGGTGTCTTGTCCAAAGTGGCTAGCTTTTTCAATTCTATCTCAACATCTCATGATAATAATAATAATAATAATAATAATAATAATAATAATAATAATAATTTATTTATACCCCGCCCATCTGGCTGGGTTTCCCCAGCCACTCTGGGCGGCTTCCAACCAAATATTAAAAACAGCACAGCATCAAACATTAAAAACTTCCCTAAACAGGGCCGCCTTCAGTTGTCTTCTAAAAGTAAAATAGTTGCTTATTGCCTTGACATCTGCTGGGAGGGCGTTCCACAGGGTGGGTGCCACTACCGAGAAGGCCCTCTGTCTGGTTCCCTGTAACCTCACTTCTTGCAATGAGGGAACCGCCAAAAGGCCCTCGGTGCTGGATCTCAGTGTCCGGGCTGAATGATGGGGGTGGAGACGCTCCTTCAGGTATACAGGAGCGAGGCCGTTTAGGGCTTTAAAGGTCAGTACCAACACTTTGAATTGTGCTTGTATATCTTTTCCATGTTGTTATTTTATGTTATATTTTGGATATGGACATATGGACTCGGAAATAAGATTGTCATGATTGTTTTTTTTCTTTGTTATTATAATTTGAAAAATCCAATAAAAAATATTATATATAAAAAAAGGAAACGTACTGGGAGCCAGTGTAGATCTCTCAGGACCGGTGTTATGTGGTCCCGGCGGCCACTCCCAGTCACTAGTCTAGCTGCCGCATTCTGGATTAATTGCAGTTTCCGGGTCACCTTCAAAGGTGGGATATCTTATATTTGCTTAAAAAGAGTTGAGAATCCCCGTTTCTCCAATATAATTTTTCTAAGTTTGTAGAGTGAATGTTTTGCAGAGTGATCTTCAAACAAAAGTGTCTTCCCTCACTAAGTCTTTATCTAAAGTAGAGAGCCAATGTAGCTCCAGCTGTGAAGGACTACAACTCCCTTCATCCCTGATCATTGACCACACTGGCTTGGGCTGATGGGAGCTAGAGTTCAAGAGCATCTGGTGAGCATCTCTGGTATCATAGACCTTTGCTCTAGCAAAGGCAGCATACACATGAAAACCGGCTTCCACATATGCTTGCCATTCAGGATTGTGTCTATGCATGAAAATGAGTCTGCTGGTAAAAATCTCACATTCAGTCCTACGTGGGGATGTGTATCTGTGTGTTCATCTTGGCTGTGAGTCCTGGAAGACCTGCTCCCTGCCTTGCAGCCCTTTCCCCACCTGGCCCACCTGACTCCAGCTACAAAAGCTGACGTTGCTGAACAAACTGTGCCGGGAAATTGTTTTGAAGGTTTCATTTGGGATGGTTGTTGCTGTTATTTTTTTGTACTTTTTGTACTTTTTTTTAGATCTTATGTTTTATGTAGAAATTGTTCTATATGGTTGTGTACTTTTTGATGTTTTATTGTTTATCACTACTTTTGCTATGCTTGTAATTATGTATTTTTTCATGTTGCAAGCTGCTGTGAGCAAGGTTTTAACGATGGAAAGGTGGCATACAAATTAAAATGATGTATATATGTATGGTAATGTTCCCATGTCATGGACGTGCCACCCTACATACTGCCAGTGCTGATTTAAAAATATGACAATGCTGAACACTGCTGAATCCAGGGACTCCTTTGCCTCAATTCTCCAACAATTGAGAAATGCCGTAAAAAACTGAGAATGCCAACTCTCTTAATAGGGAAGATGCTTACCTACAGTAGTCAGCATTAGAGTTTCAAAGCTGCATGCAAAGTTCACTGGATAAGAGTTTTTCCTATACCTAAGCATTGTATAAGCCTGGTGTATACCCAATGATTTGCTAGCTTTTTTTAAAAAAATCTCATATGCTATCATTTTCTCCACAGTTTCTCCCAGTTCTACCATGGAGAGCACCCTCTCTTTGAGCCTGATCAGACTGCATCAGGCATGGCCAAACTTGTCCCTCCAGATGTTTTGGGACTACAACTCCCATCATCCCTAGCTAACAGGACCAGTGGTCAGGGATGATGGGAGTTGTAGTCCCAAAACATCTGGAGGGCCGAGATTGGCCATGCCTAGACAACATGAACAAAGCATGTCCTGAACAGCACAGCTCTGTATCTTTAAAAGAAACAGAAATTATTAAGGAGTGCTCATAGGAAGACCCATTGCAGAAAATAAAAACCAATCGTTCTGGCATTCCTTAAGCCATATAGACACTGATCCAGTTAGTATATGACTAATCACCCTTCCTAAAAATTTTTTAATAAATTAATTTTTTTATTACCATATGCTCACCAAATACATATTTTGCTTTGCATAGAGGCCTCAGTGTCACCACAGCTTGGCAAAGAGTCATAATAAGCACACCAAAAAGCATTTATTTCATCTTACTGCAGCACAACTTGAATGGGAGCCAGCATGCAGTCCAGTATCCCCTTGCTTCCAAGTCAGTCCATTGACTACAGAGGTATAGAGTTGCACTGTCTGAGAATGTAGCTGAATTCTTTCTAGAGTATAGAAAGCATTTGTTCTTTCCAAAGCACCATAGCTGCCAAGTTCTCCCTTTTTTTAAGGGAAATTCCCTCATGCTGAATAGGCTTCCTTGCGAGAAAAGGGAAAACTTGGCAGCTATGCAAAGCATACCTATTTTGAGCAGATCTCTTTGCGATAGTAACAAACCAACAAACCAACAAATCACCAGCCTCAAAGACATACTAAATGATTATCACTATGCAGATACAAGGTAATGTTGTCTTATCCATGAGAAGTTGATTAAGATTATAAGGATGGGGAACCTCAAACCTACAAGCTTAATTAGGTCTAGTATCAGTTGGGAGCAAAAACTCCCATTGCCACCTGTGCAAAGTTTCCTGCCAACGCAAACAGCAGCCAACGGGGAGATGCAATCCAGATTGGGACTGTGATGTGGTGGGAAGGGTTAAAGCTGCCTTCCTCTCACTCTGGTCACTTCTTCCTCCTCCCCACCTCAGCTGCTATTTATTTAAAAAGCAGAAGTGCTAAGTGCACGGCTAACACTTGTGTGCCTTTAAAATATTTCTGTGCAGCCACACTCGTGATGTATGCTAAAAACACATATACTTAAAAGTGCATCAAGTTTAAAGGTGGGGTGTACTGCTGTGGGATTTATCCAACTTCACCTAGTTTCTGAGCAGTGGTGTGCGGTGAAATTTTTTGTAGGGGGACATTTAGGGCCTGAGGCGCCAGCTTGCAAGAGAAATTGGCGAGGGGGTTGATGTTGTGTGCATGATGTCCCAACATTGCATGCATGAGCATTGCACATCCCTCCCTAAGCTGGGCAGAAGCTTCCTGGGCTTTGGGAAGAAGGCACCAAGCATTAATACTTTAATACTCTAATTTTCTGGGAACATGTAAAGGACTATAGCCTAGTACCCCTAGTTTACTGATCACTGTTGCTGAGTCCCATATGTAGGCAGTGCAAAGCAAGGCCCCCGTTCTACTTTGTGGATAGGTGAGTGAACTGAGGAGAGATGTGTATGATCGAATCACAGAATAGTAGAGTTGGAAGAGACACCAAGGGTCATCTAGTCTAACCCCCTGCAATCCTGTGGGTGGTCTTGAACCACCAACTTTCTAATTAACAGCCAGATGCAGTGACCCATTGTGCCACAGAAATCTTCCAGGGGTCCAGCAGCTATCAGATGCACTGAATAGGTGCACTTGAGACCCGTTTGGATGAGTGGTGAATCACTGCTCTTGATGGGATGCTGATGGTTCTAACTGTAAGGAACAGCAACCCATACAACTACAGGGCTGAATTTCAAAGCAACAAGAGCATATAATAAGAAGGTTAATTAACATAGAGCAAGGTGAAAAAATCCTCATTAAAAGAATGTAATTAACCCATGTTCACAGCTCAGCTGCATGATTGTATTTTGTTGTTTATCTCAGACTGAAATGCCCCTCCAATGCCTTCTTAAATCATCATAACCCAAGAGGTTCTTATTAGTGCCTACAGAAATATCAAATTCAGTTAGATATTTAGCACATCACTTCAAAACATCGAAAACCGCTTGCCAATTTCTCCTTTCACAGTGCAGCACTGGTGTCAAAGATAATGCTGACAATGGATATAAACTGTTTGAGCATCAGCGGACAGTTAATAATAGTTACGGAAGTCAGACATCATGGACTGTAGACAGTGGCGTAGCTAGCCGCCTGGCTGCCCGGGGCGGCAAATCTGAAGGCACCCCACCAGGAGGCGGGGTGTCCGTCGTGCACATGTGTCACGAGTCACGACACATGCGCCATGATGCACACCACACGCGTTACAACGCATGCCTCGTGATGTGCAACGCGCGAGGTGCATGCACGCACAGGAGGCATGCGCCGTGGCAAACCCCGCAAGCAAGCCACAGAGTAAGGCAGTCTTGATTGCATCGGGGCTTCTCCTCCATGGCGGTGGCCGCGTCGCACAGCAGCGGCAGCGTTGGCCATCGGAGGTGGTCAGCCCTGTCCAGCCTGCTGCCCCCCCGCCCAGCCTGCTGCCCGGGGTGGCGCACCCTTGCCCCCCCCTATTACTACACCACTGACTTTAGAAATATTCAGCTTGTTGGTTGCCTGATATTTTGATCTGGTAGATGGGCCTCCATACCTAAAATGAATTCATTCCCCAAGGCTGCAATGTAGTTCCATTGGCTTAAGTTATTGAGTAGGCATATTCCCTACATGTGACTTCTACATCAAAATTTGGCTTGTATGTGAATGAGCCATCTCAGATCTAGAACAAAATTTAAAGCAGAAAACACATGGTGAAACAGACAGTTGCTAAGAAAACGCTCCCTTGAAGAGGATAGGATAGTTTAGAAATATCTAAAGGGAATATAGCTCTACATGGGAATAAAGAAAGGGACCCTAACCTGTGGACTTCTAGATGTTCCCTGGTGGCAGGGGCTAATGGGAGATGCAGTGTGTCTGGAGGCCCACAAGCTAGTCCCCTCTGATATAAAACATGGGAAGAAAGCAAAGCGTAAGAACAACTTTGGCTTTTTGAAGTACAGTGGTACCTTGGTTTATGAACACAATTGGTTCCGGAAGTCTGTTCATAAACTGAAGCGTTCATAAACTGAAGCGAACTTTCCCATTGAAATTAATGGAAAGCGGATTAATCTGTTCCAGACGGGTCCATGGAGTACTCAACCTTAAGCGTACTTAACCCGAAGCATGGGTGTAATTGGTTCTGGAAGTCTGTTCATAAACTGAAGCGTTCATAAACTGAAGCGAACTTTCCCATTGAAAGTAATGGAAAGTGAATTAATCCGTTCCAGATGGGTCCGTGGCGTTCATAAACCGAAAATTCGTAAACCGAGGTGTTCATAAACCGAGGTTCCACTGTATGGGGTTAGAGGAATATTTGCAAAATGAAAACTACTGGTAATAAACCACATTAGCCGGGTGGAGGGGGCAACCATCTGTGCCCTTGCCCTACGCAGAATTCCCCAGGAACAAATGTGACATCATCACATGGTGGCATCCCATACCAAAATGCAAAGTGAGCTGTGCTGGTCTAATGATGCCATCCAAGCGACCACCTGAAGGTAATGGTTTCTTTTGTTGTTGTTTGGGGGGAAAAGACCACCCCCCAGCCACATTCAAAAGTTATTTGATTTCTCCCATGACACTGATATTCCCCTCCTGTTTTTCAGGAGACATATAGTAGTTCCAAGTAGGTGTGTGTGGGGGGGTGATTATTCAACCCAGTCTCAATCCAATTCCATCTTAAAACTAGCTGTTATCATTTTGTGACTTCTTGAAATTGTCACTGTCTAGATTTATGTGGTTGGTACTTTGGTAGTCTTATAAAACCCATTGTAATCTTTTATTCTTTCTATTTTACGTGTGTTGTTTTCCTTCATTGCTATTAGTCTCTATTATCATTTTGCATAATGGCAAAGGTTTATGAGCCAGAATTAATGGTCTGAAAGGCTTTTGGCTTTACTTGCTCCCTGCACCTGCGTCTAGTAAACATTCAGATTCTTCCCGATATAAACCGTTAAATATATTATTCTAGAAATTGCTCCAAACCAGAAAAGCACCTACCAGAGACCAGGCCCTTATCTGTAACATACATTTAAAGCAGAAGCAAACTACTTTATAAATAGTAATGGCTTCTCCAAAATAAATGCTCCAGACTTTGGAACAAAAAAATTCTCCCACTGCCACCCAATGTTCTATTTCTCCTTTGTTCCAGTCTTGCCTTCTATGCTTGATGAATAGATAATAAAGCATGTTATTAAATATCTATCTATCTATCTATCTATTTATTTATTTATTTCTCTTTTAGACAGAACAGGATGCCCTGACCAGGAAAGTGGCATAATGTTCAACCCTTCCTATCCAGAAACGCGGTCTAATTTTCCAGCAACTAAGGGACTATTTAAATACAATTAACTGTTTATGGAGTACTATAGAAGAGCTTGTTTACAGTGCCATCACAATCTGATGACAGTTCAGGTGAATCTGAATGTTACAGCAAGAATATAACCATATGCCCACACAGCTCCCACAACTGGAAAGGTGTTGATGGCTTCTACCTGGAAGAAGTTGCAAGTGCTTCACAGTAAGGCTAACTGAGGATGAGTCCAGTGAAGGATGGTCCATTAAGATGTATGGGGCTCTGCCCATCGACCTAACTCTGGCCTAAACCAGTCCCCACCTGCCTGGCTTGTTATTTACATCAGTCCAGGATGGCCTGATCCTGCAGGCTCCTTTTATGTTTTCATTTCTTTCACTGTAATCTCCATTATGGAAATAACTTAAAACATGTTTACAATTCTGAGTTACATCAAAGATTTGGACTAATCTGCTTCTCTTCTCTACAATTCTGCACAATAATCTAAATGCAACATTGTTGAGGCAACTCTGCATGTTTCTGCTTTTTAATAAACAAATATGCTCAGCTGTCATATGCCAGCCAATGCATTATTTAATTGGGCTGATTTGAGAATGTCACTCCTTATATTCCGTTGGGTGGCTGCCAGCCATTCCAGGCATAGTGATGAATCTAGGAGCACCCTAGGCAGGTATTTGCTTACGTTCAAAGCCACGTTGAAAGGAATAGAGAAAACTGCATATGAAAATAATGATGTTTAAAACCCTTTTCATACACGGGCGATGTCGGAAGCAGGAAGCTATTTAGCACTGAAAGCAACCGGGGGGTGGGCGAGATCAGTAGGTAAAGGACACAAGCAACTTTGGTTTTTAGTCTGTCTATCTCAGGAAGGGTGAGAAACTGATAACCCCGCACTAAAGGACCTGCCCTCACTAACAAGGAATGTGTACAGGTAAAGGGCCCCCAACCATTAGGTCCAGTCGTGACCAACTCTGGGCAGCACACGGAAACACCGTTTACCTTCCCGCTGTAGACCTATTTATCTACTTGCACTTTGAGGTGCTTTCGAACTGCTAGATGGGCAGGAGCTGGGCCCAAGCAATGGGAGCTCACCCCATCGCAGGGATTCGAACTGCCAACCTTCTGATCGGCAAGCCCTAGGCTCTGTGGTTTAACCCACAGCACCACCCACGTCCCCCTAAGGAATGTGTACTCCATACCTTTCTTCAGATACACCTTTCATGTTAGTAGGCAATAGTTGTTCAAACACTGCGACCGTAATTCACGAGTGGGGAATGTGTGGCCCTTAGTATGTTGTTGGACTCCAACTCCCAGCAGCCCCAGTCAGTAATCCTCTGGCCAGGGACTATGGGAGCCAGAGTGCAGTAACATCTGAACAGCCATAGGTTCCCCACTCATGCTGTAATCCTCATTCAATGGGGCTTACTTTTAAGAAGACTTGTACAGTATAGGATTGCACTGTAAACCTCCCATGTCCTAAACTCTGCTTCTGACCTGTATTGCTTTTATGCAGACAATATGAAGACATACATCAATTGTAAATAGGAGGTGTGGCCAGTACCCTATTTTGAACAATTACCAGCAGGTCTATTTAACTTGCCTTTTTAAATTTCTTTAGACAACCTTGTTTTTTTAATCCACAGAAAAGGCTATCTGAAAATAGATACACCGAGCCCAGGTAAACTACAAAAGGGGGGGGGACCTATCTATCTATGGGCTATTGTAAGAGATAAAGATTTGCCTATTGAGTGGTGTGCTGAAATTGCAACCACCATCCAAACCATGGTCATTCCTCCAAACAACCTCAATTTGCAGGCCTGCATTTGTGGAAGCTATGGTTGGAGAGTCCTGTGGAGACCACGGATCCCTGGCAAGTTAAGCATAGTGCAGGAGGGCAAAAAGTGCAGCAATTTATCTAATCTGAAGCCAATTTCTCCATGCAGTTCTGCCCCTAAAGCTAACCATCTGTGGCTTCTTATTATACAGCTGGTTGCCTTAAATAATATTGATTCTTCCCCTGGACCTCTGCTGCTTTGTTTCACTTTCTGACTTGCTTAAACTAATCCTGCTTATTCAGACCTCTCTTGGCGGCAGCTATTAAGCTTTATTTCCCTTCTTCTCTCGAGTTGGATTTCTTCTTGGCCCCTCATTTGAGTTTTTCCCCATGGGAGGTTCAGCCATGTGATCCAACTGCAGTGATAACTTTTAACTGGAAAAGAGGTTGTTCCCCCTACTCCTTTCTCCAAAGGTATTCCCTACTTGATTTTCCGAGACCTTTAATTGCAGACATTGCCTTTGCTCCAATCATCTGCTTTCCTGGAACATGACAATGGTTCTGTGTCCCTACATGCCTTTCATTCTGTAGACTTATCTATGCATCCCCCTTGCCTTATTCTAACAAAGCTCTGAGGTTGTCATGGATATGCCTGCCTGCTCTGCAGGTATCAACGTGTGATGCAAAAGAATAGAATGGATAATATTATTAAATCCAATCAAGTCTCATTATTGGTCCTCTGTGATGAAGACTTTGTTAGAACAAAAAAGGCTGATAAGTTTAAGTGTGCTCCTGATTTCCATTTAAGCAAAATAAACATGGCGGCATCATAAATGCAAAGAATTAGTTAATGCACTTATTTATTTAGGTATAGTAAAATACTAATCATGTCTACTTCTTGCACTTTTGACACTGGCAGCTAGTAATTTTGTCACCCCCTCTTTCTGCCCCACAATATTTCTGCACAAGGCCAGCACTTTAAAATGTGATTCTGGTGCTTAGCAGTTTGATATATTTTTCAAGTCCTGTCTTCTATTATTTCACACGAAATTAGTCCCTCCTGCTCTACTGCTTGGTGTCGTCTGCTCACTCTATCATAACCTAAATTATGAGCTGTATTGCAGTTTGATCTTTCAGCTTGAATTGAGTGTGGTGGATGGCCTAATGGTACGGTAATCAAAATTTGGGGGAGGGGGGGGATTGAGTATAAATTTTGAGACGGTTGAAATACCAGAAGGCTACCTGCAGGCAAAGAAGAAATATATGTTATAAAAAAGCAAAACACCAGACTGAGTGTTAATAAACTTCTTGAAGAATACTCAAGGATGCTACCGGATCTGCTTGCACAGGAACACTTACTGTACCACATTTTTCCAAAAAAAAGACTAGGTTTTCCCCCTTTAAAATAATCTCAAAAATCAGGGGGTGTCTTATACACGGACTAGTGGTTTTCAGCCCGTTTAATAACGGGCACTAGAACATCCTGAACATCCTGAGAAGCTTGCGCAGCGCTTCTCCGAACCCTGGGACCCGTCCTTGCTGTCGGCGTCAGGGGGACAGGAACGGAGGAGGAGAAAGCGCTGCTTTCTCCTCCTTCCTTCCTCTCCCCCAGCCGCCGACAGGAAGGACGCGCGCACTCTTCCCCCCCTGCCTCCTCCAACCGCCGCTCCTCTCACGGGCCAGGGAGGGTTGTGAGGAGGCCTTCGCTGGCCTCCACCCTCGCTTCCCTGACGTGCCCTGCAGTGAGGCGGTGTCCGGCGGGAGCGGCGGTTGGAGGAGGCAGAGGGGGGGAGAGTGCGCGCGCGCAGTCTCTGCTGTCCAATCCCTGTATCCCTAGCGCACATGCGCAGTGACCCAGGGACACACGGGACAGCTTGGACGCAGGGACAACTTGGACATTATTATATAGGATAGTGCCGAGGGTGGACTGGCGATTTGTTGTTGCCACAAAAATAGGGGGCATCTTATAGACGGAAAAATACGGTAATTTTGGAGAATTAGCAGTGCTACTCTTAGAATCATTGCAAGAGATTACAGTGAACTGCTTGTGTGTGTGTGTACATACATACATAAAATGTTTGCATTAAGTGTGAAAATGCAGGCCTTGCAATAGACCCAATTATCTAGCTTGCTTTGGGGAATTAATAGTGACCCATACATAGCCAATGTAAGTGTGCTTGCTTTCAGGAATTAGCAATAATCAAACTTTTGTTGTAACTATAATAGTTATTAACAAAAAATGGGTTAAAAAGGAATATCATAATTTGAAGCAGCAATGAAGCATTGTAAAGTAGTAAAATGTATTTTGTGGGTTGTGGTTACACTTCATGCCGGCTACCCAGCCCACATAATCTGGACCATACACTTAAGTACTTTTGCAGAGGCAGTGGACATTGTAGTGCAAAATGGTATATGATTTGCCCTAAAAAAAAACAGATCTGCACCAGATGCTATTCAATGAAAATATTTAAAGAAACGTGTTTTCTATACACACTATTTCCATCAGTAGGTTGAAGAGTAGGCAGTGCCACTGTACCTTTTTGGAAACGTTGCAGTGTTGGTCCTGAGCTCTGAATACAAACAGATAGCCATTCTTCCAGCTGACCTAAAAGGCTCCGGGCAGATGGTTGCTGAAGGTGTGCAGATGCATGGGAATGGATCCAGAAGGAGCTCTTGATGTCCACTCCACCCCCAGTAGGCCTCTTTGGTTCTTGCTGGAGCTATCCACCAGCCCTCAATCTATCTCAGAAGAGGACTAGATGCTTTCTTAACAGCTGAATAGGAATTTTTGGCCTGTCCACAAATTGACTTGGTGGGCAGGTTTTCCCTTGCACTGAGAAACAGGCCGCAGTCAGTGTGGGTAGGTCACTTAGGTAGCCCAGTTAGTCACATTTAGCAGTGAGGTGTAGGAAAATGGTAGGTGAGGACATCTAGGTGAGGCCCCCCAAAGCACCTTTAAAAGGGATAGATGTATCCAGAGGCCCACTGCTATGGGATAGAGATGAGCTTTGCACCTAGCCTGGCTCACTCACGCAGAGCATGGGGCTTCAATGGGGCTGTGTGACTTGGGAAGACCCTCCTCCTCATCTAAGAAGGTGTGGCCTGAATAAAAAGGGTACAGTAGGTGCATTTATTGCCTTTTCACCAGGGCAGGGGTGGGCTCACCTCCACAGCAAGGAGGCTTAGTTGCTTGAACTCCATTCAGTCAGACTGAGCATAAAATGAGTCACTCTGCATAAGACGTCTCTTCGAGTTCTAACTCTACAGCAATAAAACAGAACAAGAGAAACATAAGATCTTCAAATAGACTTGTGAGGCTTGCTCATGTTAACTGGTACAGTACTAAACAGCAGCTTGAAAGGAAGGTGGCACATCCTCCCAGGTTTGGGTCTTCAGACTGCCCAAGTCACAGCCATTGAGTTCTTTCTTTATGAAAAGACGTGCCGAGAAGTGCCCTGACAGAAAGAAACTCTTGGTAGTTCCGATAGAGCTGGGGTGCCTTTCTTCAAAGTGTTACATTGTGGAATACAATGCGCAGTTTCTCATGTTTCTGCCAGCAGCTTATATCCTGGTTTGTAATGTGAGACTCAACCTTCGCATGTATTCTGTATAGATGTTGCTTGAAGGAAACAATCAATTTAAGGAGCAATGATTAACAAATAAGACGCAAGAAGCCTGGGGAATACTTTCTCTCGATCAGCATTTTTATATATTAACTTGAGGGCAGGATGGAAAGTTTTTGGTTTCTTCATATCAAGAACTTCAGCGGAAACAGAATAGAATAAGTATCTCTTTAGCATCCAATGCTGAAGTAAACTTTAATTACACCGACAATTGTATTCTGTACACAGACAGAAACTCTAGCTTCAGGTAAGCCTTATTTTACAAGCAGAAGCAGATACTTCTGGCCACCAAATGTGGTCACTGGCCTTATTTAGGACAATATGAGCATGTGGCAAAGGGATATAACTCTAGAGCCACACAGTCCACAAAAGCAACTGTTCCATTTGCTTATACTATGCCTTACATGCCAATATTTTAGGAAATGGAACCACATCAAGATGAGAGTGCAAATCTAAACCAATGAACCAACATAATTTTTTTTGGCCATAATTTCTAGTGTGTTCTATTACTAACCTTGTATCTGGGGCTATTCTTATAAGGTATACCACTTTAGAATGGTTACTTATAAGGATGGTATTTCAGAAACCATTGCTTATTTTTATTGGCTCTTTCATTTTCTTCACTGATATTCTTTCCTCCTAAGAATATATGCAACTTATTTGAATCTTTAAAGCTCTGGCATCTCTTCTGTGTCTGCACTGTCCCATGCCAGGAGTGGATGTATTGTTATTATTCTAGAAGAGAGCAATACCAAATAAACAATAGTGCCTTCCATTGCAAGAAAACATCTCTCCTTGATTGATACGGTATTTCTCATAGCAATAAAACCCAGACCCTTTTTCCTTTTGCTGCAGCTGCACTTTGGAGTGAAGGTTTTATGAATTCTTTTACAATAAGTCCCAAATCTCCTTCCTCATAAGGGCACATCTCTGACTGTCAGATTTCTCCTCCTGCATTTCACAACTCTGTTCTGCACGTTGTTTCCTATCATCCAATCTTGCCACCCTCCCTAAATGATGTGATTGTGATACTCTGATATTGATTAGGGTGGAACCCCCTGGATTTGCCACCTTGCTTTTAACACACTCCTTTCCCATTCGTCTGGATCTTAATCTGAATCAAATGCCCACTCATTTTTGATGCAACAGTGGCTTGCAGGGAGAGACTGGGCTTCAGCTTCTGAGATTAATTTATCCTATTAAACCTGGAAAAGATGTCTGTTTTCCTTCTGGAGGGTTGAAAAGCATTCTCCAACTGGATTTCTCATTTTCCTCTCCCCTTTGCTCATATATTTTCTCTGATGTGAGTTGTTTTGTAGCTTCTTTCCACTTTCTTGTGGTGCTAGTTTATTTGCTGCTGGTGGTGGGTTTTGTTTTTTAAAAATAATAATAATCTTGCCCTTCCTCTCAAGCAGCATTATATTACAACTCTACAAGACAGTATTAAAATTACAACTAAAACCACAGACCAGAAATCTGCACCCACACCCCAGAATAATGAAGCAAGATGCTCCTAACTTAAACATAATAGAGATCTGCAACATAACTTCTGACTGAATGGAGCATTGTAATAAGGCGGGTACTGTCCAAGCATGTATGAGTCCAGACCCAAACCTGTCTGAGTCAAGCAAATAGAAAATAATTCTGTCACATATATGTTTTATGTCTATTAAAAAAACACCCCCCACAACGAATAACAAAAAATCATGGATTTCATTTCAGGATAATAGAGATCCACGTGAATACCAAAGTAGAATATAAATAATCAGAGGTCTAAGTGCCCCCTCTGATCTCCCTGGCTTCTATTGCTCTGTCAGGAGACACACATGAGATTTTATTTTCTGAGCACTTATCTATCTCCTGCTGTGTTGTCTCAGTGGGAGACGAATGGAGGTCTATTCTATCACTCTGAGAAATTCTGGTAAGGGATGCCAGAAACTGATCACCCTATGCACCAGGGAGCTCAGAGGACAACCGGAGAGAGAAGAGGCAGCTAGAACGTCCTGCAAAGAAGATGTCTGTAAAATCTGTAAGTGCCAGCATATACAAGCCCAGTTCAAAATATGCTGGAAGGGTCAAGATTTGGGGACTGATGTGAGGTATTACCCTAGGTTCTAGACCAGGCTGCAGCCCTCCAGATGTTTTGGCCTACAACTCCCATGATCCCTAGCTAACAGGACCAGTGGTCGGAGAAGATGGGAATTGTAGTCCAAAACATCTGGAGGGCCGAAGTTTGGGGATGCCTGTTCTAGTATGACTGGTTCTTTTAGCAGCAGTACTTGCACTGTCTGATATGAGCTTGTTGACAGTTTATGTTCACTCCTGAGAGCCGCACAATTTCCCTGTTTTATTCCACCCCCACTGTTTTGCACTACATTATGTTTGACGGGCTCCATAGGAGGATGTCCACTTGCCTGTTTCCTCAAGCTGGGAGTTAGCATCTCTACTACTGGGCTGGCATGTAGTTGTCATCAAAAATCCAATAGGACTCCGACCGTTCACAGTGTAATCCTGTTTGATTGTCATAATGAGTGTTTAATAGGCAGTTTCTTTGTCTGTGAATCTTCCTCACCCCCCCACCCCCTTAACAAAAACCAATTTTAAGAGGGGGAAAGCATAATAGTTCCCCCCCATTTGTGTTGCATAGAATGGAAAGAAAGAAAGAAAGAAAGAAAGAAAGAAAGAAAGAAAGAAAGAAAGAAAGAAAGAAAGAAAGAAAGAAGCAACAGCTGCCAGCAGGTTATGATGATGCTGAAGAGGCAGCGGAAGGGAAATGCTGGAGCTAAAGTTCTCATTCATGAAATCAGATTAAGCGGTTAGTTGAATCTCTCTCATCTTTGAAGCTAATGGCAGAGATGCATAATCATCTACCTCCAGTCCAAGTCGACTGGGTATTATTTTCGCCAGCATGAGTTCAGGTCTTTATCTTCCATTGTGTTTTTACAATTTGCTTTTCATAATTGGTTGGCGGGGAGAATCATCAAGTATAAAGCCTGCTTCATTGAGATATGGGTAAGATTTCCACCCTGGTCCTTTCAGTGATGGCCTTCCCACTGAGTGATATAAGTAACAATTAATAGCAGAGATTTGCTTGCTTGCCACAGACAAACAACCCAGGGGCATAATATGTTCCACATGTCTCCCACCAACATATCCAACCACTTCTCATCTGTGTTCTACCCACTTCCTGTCACACAGCTACATTTCACTCTTTTGTTCTTAGGCGTCATTGTGGATTGCAGTTAAATACACCCAGGGAAATATTTAAAGGGCAAATAGTCTCAGCAGATCAAACTTCCAAAAGAGAGACCTTTTCCTCCCGCAAACACGACTCTGCTGAAAGTTGTGTCCCCAATCTTGAATGATCCAAAATAATAATAATGTGCTTTTGAGTGAGTAGTACACAACCAGGACAACACTGGCAAGAAAGCTCTCTCCCTTTCTCTCAAGTGATGCACCTCTAATGAAGAAAACACCATCCAGAGTGCCACAGGAAGAGTGAGAGTGCACAGCAGTCAAGAGATAGCTGGCCTGTTGGGAGACTATTGGTGGACTTTTGATTCCTGCAAGAATCTCAGATAGTGGCAGGGTGACGCAATGGCGATGGAAGGCAGAGAGAAAAGAGATCCTACATGCCACAGAAGCCCATGGACTCCATTGCTGGTCCAGGTATCAGGTCCAGGTTCTGCTTCCTGCAGAACTGTAGTGGCAAGAATAAGGGCAGGGTGATAGCTTCCAGCAAGGAAAAGAAATAGATTCTTGTACTGAATGAAAAGAGACGTGCAATGGAGCATGTTTTAATGAAACGGAACAGTCCCTTATGTTCAGAACTAAACTGTCACTGCTCACCGTTGCTTAATGTATTCATTTCCAGTTGAACGTTTTGACGTGATATACTGCATGTTGAAAGACTGTCTATCTTTGCCCATCTGCATTCTGCTCCCTTTCTGAGATCCATGAAACCTGGGTTTGACCAACATGGTGCTTGTGGGCACAGCAGTGCCCTCAAAAACTTTCCTTGGGGCCAGTCATGAATGGCATGGTGGGGTGCTGCTACTCACCTGACCTCCATCAGGGCCCTTACATGATGCTGAGTTCACTGCCCCTGCCCCTGCCCCCTCCTGGTAAGTAAGCAGCAGTGATGTGACTAACCAGAGGTCAGATTAGCAGCAGTGCCACACCATGCTATCTGCTCCTGTTTGGCACCTGCGAAACCCACCCTGCCATTTCCAATTTTTATTTTAAATCAGGGTGCAGGATTTCCCCTCTCCCCTTATAAATTTTTTTTGGCCTCTCTTTTTTAAGGGGAAGGCTCCAGTCATCACCAGATTTTCTTTGATGAAATGGATATTTTCATCAAAGTTTCTTAATTTCCAAATGTGCTTCTGAATGTGCAAACCTTGCTCAGAACAGCATTATCACTTTATCCTTGCAAATTCCATGGATTCACTTCCCTTCCCTGCCATGTTGTCTACTGTCTTTTGATTTCCATGTGTTGGATCAGGCATCCCCTCCAGATGTTTTGGACTACAATTCCCATCTTCCCCGACTACTGGTCCTGTTAGCTAGGGATCATGGGAGTTGTAGGCCAAAACATCTGGGGGGCACAGTTTGGGGATGCCTGTGTTGGATTCTATCCCTCCCAGTGATGTAATCCTACACCAGCAAACAAAACAGAAGAATGATCAGTGAAAACATGTACATCATTTCCTCTTCTAAAGCCTAACTCCATATTAAATATCAACCACACACCAGTGTCAATGCTCTTTTCACCTGTGATTAAATAATTGAACAGAACGGCTGCAAAATAAAGCCATTTTGCTTCTGCTCGCAATTGTTATCCTCTTCTCAGTGAGCTACCGTGTGTTGCAGAATACAGCACCATCCTCAGCATATCAAAAGTTACTGAGTGAAAATTCAAACCACACAAAAGACAATATGTACACACGATAAACACAAACATATCGAACCTAGAGATTGCTCCTTCATGGTTCAGGCTCAAATGTGTCTGAATAATGCAGCAAATAACAAATACAAAATGGAGGACAGAGGCTGTTTCTCTGATTTTCTAACCTAGAAGGGGAATAAGGTTGTAATCAGTGTCAATAGTAAATTGTTTAACATTGGGCAATATATTAGCAGGCTGATTATATGTTACAAACAGCCTTCTACAATGTGAATTAAAGAAACCATTGGGACTTTCAAGTCTAGATGTTAGGGTCCTGTAACTTATGCAGAACAATAACACCTGATAAAGTTGGGCTGTCTACCTGATTTCATGCCAGAATCTCATCCTATATCTCAAGTTCATATTTATTTCTCTCTGCTTCTCTTGGGGAAGGTGGCTGGAAGATTCAAGCGTAGAGAAAATCAGAGCAACAGCAGGGGAGATTCAAACTGAGGGAGGGCAGGGCTAGCAGGACAAAACCTTATTCATCCTTACTTTGTCTGTTGAACTGCATCATGACCTTCTTCTTTAAATGGTCAGTTGTTAGAAAGCGGACAATCTGTATTCAGAAATAAAACAACATCAGAAAACCTTGCTCAGTAGGTAAGCTTGCAATTTCTGAACATTAAGGATCTGCACAACGATTAATTCAAGAATTGCATTGTGAAGATGCCAAACAAAATGAAAGGGGTACTTAATATTGATCAGACAATGCTTGAGTATTGACCAAGAACAAGTAGCAGTTTTATTGCTATACAACCACAGGTGACAGGTCGCAACAATTTCCCGAATCCATAACAACTTCTTTAAATCCATAACAATTTTCCTAAATCCATATGCTTTTATGAACATATTTCAACCCAAAAATCAATACAAACATATCCACAGATAAGGAAAGACAATTAGATATCTCCATAATGGACTGCCATTACTACCAATTTCTATCCAGCTGCTATTGCAAATACAGAAGCTTTTTTGAGATGTCTTTGTGACTGTTTGATAGCAATTTCTTGTGTGTGATTGGTCAGTAACAAAACCTGGGAAATAAGGTTATCTATGCAATAAAATTTTTTCCTTCTATCATCAGAAAACTGGCAAAATGAAAATGGATCAAATGTTCAACTACTTCACTTCTTTTTTTCCTCTAAACTCTCTGAAAGATTAGCCATCTCTTTGGAGGAAAGCTTATTATTTGCAGGGGTTATGCAGAGGTCACCAAAATGGTGTCTGTGGGCACAATGGCAGCCTGGTGGTCTCCCGTGGCAAAGCTTCTGAGTTCCCCATCTTCCCTCTATCTTGCTCATGATCAGGGGTTTTCCCCCAACTGGAACTCACTGGAACTGAGTTCTGCCACCTCTTTGGTGCATTCTGGCACCTCATTGTAGCGGACCGGCAGCTGTATAGCAGCACGGAGCCCTGAGCTGTGTATCAGAGGCAATGGCGGAGCAAGTCGATTGGGCACCTGTGGCGGCGTGCGTGCCCTGCGCCCAGGGATGGGGCCAGCCACCCGCAGGCGTGGGGCCAGCCGCCCACGGGGCGGGGTGAGCCGGGGCAGGACACTCTGCGGGGCCTCCAAGGAGTCTGCCTGCCTCCTCCCTCTCAGTCACCCTACAGCTGAGGGGGAGGCGGCGGGCAGACCGTTTGGGGCAGCGTGGAGCCTGCGGGCGCCCAAGCCACCGCGTCACTCCCAGGAGAGTGTCAGTGGTGACACCCGGGGCGGTCCGCCCCACCGCACCCTTTCCTCCATCCCTGGTTGGAGGCTTCAGGCTGCATGCCGCTCGTGGCTTTGTGTCAGAGGCTGTGGGGCAGCATGAGGGAGTTCATACGCCTCTTTTTCTAGGGAAAAAAAAGCACTGGTCAACCTTTTGGTCCCTTGAAAAGTACAGAGAGCTGAACAGGGAAGTTGGAATGATGCTCTGTCACACTTTCTCCTTCAGCTCTATGTTCTTTTCAAGGCTCAGATTATTTCTGCTGGAATCCACTTTTACCCAGATCACTCAGGAAAGCAACGTCTCTCTCTGTGTGTACCTTCTCTCCTTTTGTGTATGGCTTATTTAGTAGAGTAGGGGAGAGAAGTGGCCAGAAGGCAGGGGGCACACGCTAAAAAAATCTAAGTGTGACCACAGGCCAGAAAAGGCTGGTGTCTCGTGCTATAATGTTTCCATCAAGTATATGACCTATATTTTCAGAAGTGAATGGAAACTTTAGATGCATCAATTTTCAGTGCTTGCTCCGTTTGTGCCTGCTAAAGAGTAGCAGGTACTTCTCTAAGAACCCATCCTCACAGCACAAGTGCGTCTTTGAAACAGTCTGCGTCAACTTCCAGCTGTGAATTCTAAATGACGGGGTCATTGTATAAAAGCCACAACTGAACAACAGAGGGATGCTCTTTCTGCAGATTGCTTGCTAGACTAGCCTGCAGCGGCATGCAGAACATCAGATACATCTCGTTGTGGCACTGGCAGTCTTCACACAACCATTGCAGTGTGGGGCACCCACGGCTGAAATATAGTAAGATATGTAACAGCCAGTTGCTTTCAAGACAAAAGGAATAAATGCCATTGCTCTTACAGTTGTTCTTTCTTTGACTCCAGATCCCTTCCTCTAGGATTTTTGATTCATCATCATATGCTTTACAGTGGTACCTTGGGTTATGTACCTGATTCTGTGCGGTACATAACCCGAAAAGTACGTAACCCGAACAACCGTGAAAGTGCGCTTCTGTGCATGCGTGAACTGCGCAGAATGCTTCTGCGCATGCACGCGCGTGGCAAACCCTAAAGTAAACGCTTCCGGGTCTGCCAAGTATGTAACCCGAAAAGTACGCCAAATTCTGGCCAAATTCAGCTGCAAACAATCCTTCAAACTGACCAAGATATTCTTAAGTCACACATCATTCCCAGGTCTGCCCCCAGAGTAAGTCTGCCCACCAGCCCACCTGCCATTGGTCAGTCTGGAAGGTAGGCTCATCCTCAGTCTTTCCGGCTGGAGAGAGAGGTGTGTTATGTCTTTGTCTGGCAGGAAGACCCAGCACAGGGACTGCTTTGGGGCAGGCCTGTGCTGTTCTGCAACACTGTGTTACTGTGGAGGTACCAATTTGTTTTCATACTTCTTAAACGAATGGAAAAGGTTCTCATATGGAAAGGTGCTGCTTCTCCATCTCTGCAAAGAGAGAAGGAGGCAGTGTGTAACCCACTGAAGTCAACAGTGAAACTCGCATTGATCTTAATGGATAGAGACTGTCGTCAGTTACTGAGACCTCATTATTTTTGAAAAACATACTGCAGCATTATTTGCTAATATATTAGCAAATGATCATAAATAATTAAATCAAACTGCAGCCGTGAAAGTGAACGAGTATGCAGTAATGTATTTCATTTGCTTTTTAAAAAGCACTCTCTTGCTTGCAATACTTACTAATTCACCATGGATCTATGAGTTGTTAGTGCAATTCAGAGAGATCCAAATTGACTATTTGTCTGGGCTCTGTTTAGTTTTGGAAAGGACAATTTTAATGGAATGTAAAATGTATGGAACGGTAGTCCGCTGAGATAAAGGCCAGAGTATTGGATTGCCAGGCCTGATTGTGTACTTGCTCAACTGATCATTTACAGCAGTGGCTTGCACTCTGTGCATACTTCTTGAAAATGAATGAGCACATTCTGATCTACTGCTCTAGTTATTTTCTAGCTTGTAATCATTTATCACAAACCCACATAAAAATGAAATTCAATTAATCAACCCATACAATGCGCCTGTCTCTTGCTATTTTTCTTTAATATGTTTTCCCACCATTGAATAAAATTGTAATTGTCATTGCAAAATATCAAATTGGAGCCACATAACAAATAGCTATGGATTTGTAATTAAACCTAATAAAGCCCATGCTGAATTCTTTCTCCTTCTTTTTTTAAGCAGGAAGCTAAAATCCAATTAAAACTTACTATGGGAAACACAACACTTGGGTTTCAAGACCAACATATCCTTGGTTTGTAACAAAACACGGTCTTAATGGCTCTGCTACTCCAAGGTGTGACTCAACAAGCCAGGGTAAATAGCTGGTGGCAAAGAGGACAATGCAAAGTGATGAATAGTCAGGAACAGAACACTTATCTCCTATTATCACCATAGCCAGGTTGTAATTATGTCCCAGTGTACACGTGATGCTGCTTTCTTGTAAGTCGATATTAATTTTTACCATCTGGGGTGTGTGTGTCTTGTATTACATTAGTTCATCTTAGCAATATGAAGGTTGTTCATTAGAAAACAGCTTGACCGGTTAGTAGAGCAGGTAGTACTACTGCCTTACAAAGATGGTGCTAAACATGGCCTTGATTATAGGCAGTGGAATGCAGAAGTGTCAGGGAGGGCCTCCTGGAGCCAGCAGATAGGCAGCTGCTAGGCTTGGAACTGGAGCTTCAAGAGACATAAAGTTCCACATCAAGGGCCGACCATTGAATCAAGGTGGTATGTAAAGAGAAGGCAAGGTTGTGCACCTGATGGGCACCATGTAGGAACAGATGACAGTGCTCAGATTGTCATCTTATATCATTATTTCATTTATTATTATTTATTGCACCTAAATACCCCACTCTTTCTCTCAAAGCAACCCAGGGCGACAAACACATCCACATTTTTTAAAAAGCCAAAAATTGCGCTTTTAAAAGTGTTACAGTTCAAAACATTACCCAGGGTTGGCGGGAACAGTACTCTTCAGCCACCCAACACCTAGGTGAACAGGAATGTTTTCAAATTCCTCCTGAAAGTCAAGGACGGCTGTGCAATATAAAACCCATCACTTCAATGGAAAAAGAAAAGCTACCTGGAAGACACGGAAGGAAATGGTGAAAGGAACTCTAGAATATATATACCCTCTTTTTTAAAAAATTGCCTGTTTCATTTTTGCTTTTTTATTTCATAAAATTTTTAAATCGCTTGATGGCAGGGCATGGTGGGGTTCTCAAATCGGTTTACAGTGGCTGTGTTGTAGCTAGATGCGCGAAACTTTCCTGGGAAGTTTTGGTAGCCTAATCAAAACTCTTTCAAATTGCCTTGACATTCCACAGATCTTTTTGCCCAAGCGGGAACTTCTACATTCACCTCAATGTGTATTTTGATGAGTTCATTTTTGTCCCTCAACAAACAACTTTCGGAGACCGTTCGCCCCCTTATTGGGTGGGTGGCTTTGTGGGCAGGCCCAGGGCCTCCCTCGTAAACAAGCCTATCGCAGGCCGGATCACCTTCCTGTCGCCAAATGGGCCAATGGCGACAGGGATTAATGGGCGTTCCCCTAGGCATGGGAACAACCGGCCAATTACAGCCCTTGGCACTGCACCCAGGGGAAGTTTAAATGCCCGGTCTGCAGGGCTTTCTGGCCTCTCTCTAGCTGCACCATTTCTAAGTGAGCATCACTTGCCACAAGAGTAAAAGGAGGAACATCTGCCCTGCATGTAACCTCAGAAGGCAGTTTCCTGTTCCCAAAGGGGGTCCTAATCTCTATGTCCCTGGTGCATTCATGTATGCTGAGGCCATCGGCTATGAATTTAGCTTGAGAAAAGGGTGGTTGGTACCTGAACAACATTCCTGTACCAACAGTGTACTTCCTTGGCTACTAATGTGCTGGCATCCTTTGCATTTACAGGCTGCTGCACTAAGCCTTAGGATCAAGGCTTCAAGTCAGAGATATTTTTTGCATGTGTTTGTTTTAATTAGGAATAAAGTTGGAAATGCATGTGATTGTTCAAAATAACCATGCAAAGGTTGTGTGGGGTAAAGAATCTGGGGAGATGGTGTATAACAAACTTAAGAAAATGTTCAGAAGAATGTTTCCCAAGAATCCAGAAGCTTTTCTCCTGGGAGTAATAATGACAGAACCCCCCCCACACACACACACACACACAAATTCATTTATGGATATATGTGACAATAGCTGCTCGAATTTTAATTGCACAAAAATGGAAAATGGATAAGGTCCCATCAAGAGAAGAATGACATCTCAAAATATTAGAATATATAGAACAGGCCAAACCCTACGCCAAAGGATAAATGGACATAAATCTGACATCAGGAATCACAAGACAGAGAAACCAGTAGGAGAACACTTCAATCTCCCAGGACATTCTATACAAGATCTCAAAGTAGCTGTCTTATTACAGAAAAATTTCAGAAACAGACTGGAAAGAGAAGTTGCTGAATTGCAACTCATTACCAAGCTTAAAACCATGGAGAGACCTGGTCTGAATAAAGACATTGGATTCTTATCTCATTATACATGATAAAGCTATCATTAGCCATCTCACCCCTTGCTTTTTCCTGCAATTCCAATTGCAGTCGTTAACAGTCGTTAACAGTCGTCAACAGGTTTGCCACTCCTATCAGCCAATCACGCATTCCCACCACCCTTCTGAGTAATACCCCTCCCCACCCTCTGACTATACATAAGGGTCTGGTGACTTCTGTTTCAGTGTATCTGAAGAAGTGTGCATGCACACGAAAGCTTATACCTATGACAAACTTAGTTGTTCTCTAAGGTGCTACTGGAAGGAATTTATTTTATTTTATTTGTTAGAACTAGTATGACAAATATAAAAGTTTGAAAGAGGACTGGATACTATATGCAGATTATATGGAAAATACTATAACAAGAAAATAATCATAATAGGTTAAAAAAACACTCAGCAGTGTATGTTACAACATGAGATTATGTAAGGCAATGAGAATAATGCAGAAAAGTAAAGAAACACAGTTAAAAGGGCAATAGATAAGAAACCAGGGAAAGAGTGGAAGGGAAGTAAAAGTAAATATATAGAGGATTAAAATAATTTGGAGAAATAAAGACATATTATTATTACTTGTTTATGCTTTATATTTATATTATCGATTTTCTTATCATTTCATGCATGAAATGATATGTGTTGTTGGCGAGATATACACACACACACACACACCAAAAACAAAATAGGCATGCAAAGGTTGAGAAATATGAAGCTTCTGAGCATTAAACAATCTGGGCATCATATTATGCAGCATATTCTATTACCATTGGGAAGAGGGGTGGGTTGAAAACTTTATGAGCCCCCTCTTAGCTATTGGCCTGGCATGACTCATCAGCTTATACATTAAAGTGCTTTAGTTTAGAATGCCTTAGGAGGTGGCGAAGAGTAAAGTAATTTAAATGGATTTAAAATGTTTTTGTTTTTTTAAAGAGTAGCTGTGAATATTTGGTGGTGCTAAAGCACTTTCAGTCTATTAAAGCTCTTTAACCGTCCTAATGTGAATGGAAGGTTCTAATTTTAGTTTTGTTTTTGCTACTGACACCATTATTTTCCTACAGTTATTATTGAAAAGCTTTGTGACACCTACTTCTTACCAGCAAATAGGAAGAATCCCTGGAACGTAGGCCTCTTGCCTTAAAAAGAAAGAAAGAAAAAAGAGGATGTTCCTCTAATGATAAGACTTCAGTGTGGCTTCCATTTTATTTCCTGCAACACCAATGCACTTTTGAATAAAATCCATCCGTTTATTTTATTTGCACCTACCAATATGCTCTCTGATAATTCCTGTTCAGTTGAATCTTTACTTGTTCCTCAGTTCTGGCAGTCTTTGCAGCCACTGTCTTGAAAATCCACTAGAAAGTTCTTTCCTCTTCCATTTCACAGTCAAAGCCAGTGACTTTTTACCAGGTCTGGCAACACTAGAGGTAGACTTCTGCAGGCTTCCCTGCCTGCCTCCCACCTTCTGCCACACCCACTGTCTCTGCTGCTATTGACAATGACTCCTTCTCCCCTACTCTATTGCCTTGTCCACTTGAATAGTCTTTGCTACTGCCTTGGGAGTGGCAACACAAACACCATCCGTCCTCTTCAATGTTGCCAAAGAAGACTCAGCTATACAGCTGCAAACAAAACATTTTAAATGTGTTGTGAAGTGCAAGATACAAATGTGACACTAGGTGGCGAGAGTGAGCTATGCCAAATCCAATGTATTTTTCAAAACTTTTAAAAACAAAACAAAACAAAAACAACATTTTCACAGCATTTTTTTATATGTGCGTAGATTCCACTGGAGAGCACCAGCTGAACCACTGTCCCTTTCCTGCAACAGTGGCAAATACTGTTCAAAATCTATGTTAAATTGAGAATGTTGTACAATAAACAGTGTTTGACACTGTTAGAGCAATACCATAACAATGCAGGCATTCTCTGGTGTCCCTTCCTCAGAGTGAGGTATGAACCCACATTTTGGAGAGCTCTGTAGGAGCACCACTGCTGCTGCTCCAGGCTGTTTTTCTGCAGCAACAAACACTGTTTAAAGTTAAACAGAATTTCCGGCAGTACCAAAACAGCAGCAACACTACAAGCTGGTTGGCTGGAGGGTAGACACAGAATTTGCCAGACCTCTCCCCACAAAAACCCCCCATAGGCAATTCCTAAATCAGGCACACACACACACACACACACACACACACACACACACACACTTGTAGTATGTGGCACTGCAAAGTAGCTAAGCATAGACTTAAAGGATTTAAATAAGGCTTAGAGGATTAGTTAGCAAATCCAGTGGTGCAGTAAAATAGAAAAAAAAAGGTTTATGGAGAGGTTATCAAAATCATAGTGCATTCACACATATAGACAAACAAACAGTGTTGGATGTGGCTCAGAAGCCAGCTTTATTTGTCTCGACATGGTAAAAAAAGGACAAGGTTCATTCTTGCACAATTGCAGGGTTTACCAGCCGTATATTCCATGCTTTAAAAAGAGGCCGACCTCCAGTCTCCATCATGCCTTGGGGACCTGTTGTTAGAGAAAATAAAAGAAGCATGAGCAAGAAAACATGTTCTTATGAAGCAATTCCCAAGGCAACCTGCAAATCTAGCTATCCCAGAAACTAGATCCCATTCTTTAACAGTGAAAGCCTTATCTGCAGTCTAGTAGATTATGATTATTTATTAAATCTATATACTGCACTTCATCTGAAGCTCAGGCAGTATACAACATAAACACAACCTAAAAACACAAAATACATAACATAACACAGAAGATGGAGCTCTTCTTCTTCTCCTTCTCCTTCTCCTTCTTCCTCTTCTTCTTCTTCTTCTTCTTCTCCTTCTTCCTCTTCTTCTTCTTCTTCTTCTTCTTCTTCTTCTTCTTCTTCTTCTTCTTCTTCTTCTTCTTCTTCTTTTGTGATCACTCAAAGCATGCACACTCAAAGCATGCACACGAAAGCTCATACCACAATAAAAACTTAGTTGGTCTTTAAAGTGCTACTGAAGGATTTTTTTTATTTTACGGTTTTAAAAGTGAGTCTGTAAGTGACTGTGGAGGCCAATTCTGGATCCACATATCCGTCCACAGTGGGAACATAGGTTTCTGGGTGGGAGTTGATCACGGTGTGGGTTTGCCAAAGGTGTCTTCCTCTTAGCATGTTTCTTCCTATTGTCCTGCGTTCGAGCGTCTTCAAAGTCCATGACACCTTTGGTAAAGGCTGTTCTCCAATTGGATCGCTCACAGGCCAGTGTTTCCCAGTTGTCAGTGTTTATACTACATTTTTTAAGATTTACCTTGAGAGAGTTTTTAAACCTCTTTTGTTCACCACCAGCATTACACTTTCCATTTTTAAGTTCGGAATAGAGTAGTTGCTTTGGAAGGCGATAATCAGGCATCTGCACAACATGACCAGCCCAACGAAGTTGATATTGAAGAATCATTGCTTCAACACTGGTGATCTTTGCTTCTTCCAGTACACTGGCATTAGTTTGCCTGTCTTCCCAAGTGATGTGTAAATTTTTTCGGAGACACCGTTGATGGAATCTTTCGAAGAGTTGGAGATGGTGTTTATAAGTTGTCCATGTTTCACAAGCATACAGTAGGGTTGGCAGTACAATAGCTTTGTAAACAAGCATTTTGGTTTCCCTGCGAATGTCCCAGTCCTCAAACACTCTGCACTTCAATTGGGAGAAAGCTGAACTCGCAGAGCTCAGGTGATGCTGGATTTCGGCATCAATGTCAGCCCTTGTGAAAGGATAACTGCCCAGGTAGGAGAAGTGATCAACATTTCCCAACGTTACACCATTGAGTTGGATTTGTGGCACCACAGAGGGGTTATTTTGTACTTGGTGCAGCACTTTGGTTTTTTTGGATGTTGAGTGATAGGCCAAGCTTTTCATAAGCTTCTGTGAAGACATTTAGGGTGGTTTGGAACTCATCCTCTGAGTGTGCACACACTATGTTGTCATCAGCATACTGAAGCTCTATGGCGGAAGTTACAGAAACCTTACTCTTTGCTCAACCTGCTCAGATTGAAGAGCTTTCCATCTGTTCGATATATGATTTCTACTCTGGTGGGGAGTTTTCCTTCAACAAAGTGTAGGATCATGGCAATGAAAATAATGAATAGAGTTGAGGCAATAACACAACACTGTTTAACACCTGATCCCACTGTGAATGGTTCACTTTGAGAGCCACTGTTATCTGTGATTGTTACTGTCATATTATCATGGAAGAGCCGAAGGATGTTCACAAATTTATCTGGGCAGCCAATTTTCAGAAGGACAGTCCACAGGGCATTGCAATTTACAGTGTCGAAGGCAGGTCAACAAACACCATATACAGGGGTTGGTTTTGATCCCTGCATTTTTCTTGAAGCTGCCGAGCAGTGAAAATCATGTCCAGTGTCCCCCTGGAAGGTCAAAAACCATTTTGGGATTCAGGAAGGGTAACCTCGAATAGTTAGGAGATGGTTTGCTAAGATCCTTGCAAGAATTTTGCTGGCCACAACTAATAAGGAGATGCCTCAATAGTTTCCGCAATCTGTTTTATCACCTTTTCCCAAGAGATTGATAATTTTGGCATCCCTAAAGTCTGCTGGGATCTCCTGTCTCTCCCATATTTTTCTGTTGAGCTTATGAAGTTGTTGTGTAAGTTCTATTTCACCCACTTTGAAGACTTCGGCAGGTATCCCATCAGGTCCGCTGGCTTTGTTGTTCTTCATTTGGTTAATAGCTGTACACACCTCTCCCAGATTTTGAGACAGAAGGTGGTGAACCACCACCCTGATTACACAGACCTACTTACTGGTATATGAAACACCACCTACTTCCCTCTTGGGTGTTTAGATTACACAGACCTATATCCACGGAGAAGCTGTGCTAGGGAGAGTCTCAGCCTGGACTAGAGAAGTGATGAATGATCTCATTCACCTGTGACTGGGAAATCTTTGGCTTAGTAAGAGGATTGACATTTCAAGCAGGGCTATCCAGGAAAGGAAGATGACAAGCAGCTTAAAACATTCCCTGAACAAAACAGATCAGAGAAAAAAAGACAGAAGTGTTCCTACCATTTGAAGCAGTCAGGAGCACATCAAAATGATCTGCTTTGCTAGCTTTTGCTGACTCCATCAACATAATTTGGGTCTTAGGGAAACGGAAGCTAGCAATGATATTGGCCAAACTGCAGCAATCAGGCTGGCTAAATTCCTTGTTCATGAAACATCAAATCTATGATTTAAGGTGAGGACTAGCTGCATGGGAAAACAAACAAACAAACAAACACGATATATTAGCTGGCCCTGAGAGATATAGCTATATTATTCTGTTGGCCTTGCTCTAAATTAAAAAAAAAGCAAGCAGCTATCTGTTAAAATTGACAGCATGTCCGCACCACAAAAGCACAGTACCCAGAAATGCATAGTAATCAAATGGTGGTGTATGTTTTTTTCAGCTATAGGCTTTCCAGCTGTCTTGAAGGCTCTCTTCTTAATAAACAGTGATTTTGCAAATTAAACTAGTGCCAGACATCCAATTAAACCCCAGTGACTGACATTTTTCAAAAATAGGCCAACCCTCTGGTGTAATAAAAACATAATGGCAAACTCTTGCTGCACAGTTAAATGGCAGTCCTTGCTAATAAACGAACTTGGTATGACCCTATTGAATTCCCAATACAATACTACAGGCTTACCGAAAAGTAAGTGGGTGGGATTTAAGGATTTAAGGGCTTGCTTTTCAGACCTCGTCATTTTAAATTGTGAACAGTGGGACAAAGGGGTTATTTTTTTACTTCTCTCAGTTCTGCAGTAATAATAATAGCCAAGCTTACTTTCTCCCACCATGGCTATTGCTGTTTGTAAAATGCTGAAGAAGTCAAAAGACCTCAAATGGTCTACAGAGGGCAGTTTCCAGGTTGGTATTAAGAAATTATAAACTCTCTCTTCAGTTAGTGATTCTGGTTGGCACCCACCCACTTCCTACATAAATTTGCCACAAATTATCTACTTCTGACAGCACAATGGTAGTTCATTTCAGTGTTTCCCTTAGCCCATTTGGAGGAAGATCCTGAAGTTTTTTATAGTTTTATTTATGCTTCATAGATGCCCAAATTAATATGTGCCAAAGAGGTTTATATTAAGGTAATCACTCATTATAGGTTTAATCATTTCACATTAATGGAGGCTAAGGACTCCACTATTGCCTGCCTGAGAAAGCTATGAATATAGCTCAAAAAAATCTTTAGAGATTAATATGGAGCTAAAACAAGTTATTAAACCCTAGCACAACAAAATAAACTTGCAAATCACAAGCCTTCAAAATAAATACTGTGGCAAATTTTGGGAGGGTGTTTTCACCCAAACTTAGTATGTTTCTGTATGTGCTGGAAGCATCCCAAAGTGGCTGGGGAAACCCAGCCAGTTGGGCGGAGTATAAATAATAAAATTAGTATTAATAATAATTATAGTATTCACAGCTGCCATGGGGAGGGAGATTGCATTTGATAATCAAAATGGACCAATCAAAATGACATGTATAGGCCCCCCAGGAAGGAATTCCCACATGCATCCATGGCTAATGCCATGTACACAAATGAAGGGGTGAAAGGTGGAGTATAAGCATTAAATGAATGAATAAAATGGGTTCTGCACACAGGTTTTGTAGAGAGATAAGTCTGCTTGCACATAGCCACAGTTAGCCAAAAATGCTGGTCATCTCAGGTAAGAACCTTCTTGGTGGCTGCTCACAGGCTCTGGATATCCCTGCCAAGGGAGGCCCAGCTAGCTCCATTTTTAACTCTTTTTCAGCAGGAAAAGAAACTTTCACTTAGAAAGGCTGTTGGACTATCAGCTCATTTCAATAAATTGTATTTTTTGGCTTTTACCTGTTGCTTTATTTCTTTATTGATGTTTAAGTGCCTTGTTCTTATGTTTTTATGTAGTATTTTAATGCAATTTGACTGCATTTTGTTATTCCGTACTGTGTTTGCACCAGGGGCGCGGACTTGGGCCTCAGGTTATGAGTGCCCAATGGTTCCTGTGATGCAACATGATGTCATGATGTCATGACATCACAGTGTATCAGCGGGGCGGTGGCTCTTCCAAGGCCTCATGGGGTCTCAGAGATTACACCCGAGACCTCTAACATGATTTCCAGTTTCTACTGGAAGTTGTGTTCGGAGCCCTGGCAGGGCCTCCGAGGTCATTTGGGAGGCCGGCCGTGTCAGGGCTGCGACATGACTTCTGGTAATTAGAAGTCGTGATGGACCTCAACGTTGTTTTTATGGGTGCTTAGCACCCAGGGCCTGCTAGACCTGGTGCCTGTGGTTTGCACTGCTGTTAGCTTCTTTCGCCAATTGGGGTAAAGGCAGAAATGACAATTGAGGAATGGCTGATTTGATGATGTTAGTGAAACTATCTGAAGATGAGGTTCACAGAATCATCAATTTGGGAAGTATAACGTTTTAAACATTTTGAGCACTTCCAAATGACCTGTTTATTGAGCATTTATTCCGATTTGTTGGTGGGGAGGTTAGATGATGTTGTGTCAAAGCCAGTGTTGCCCCTCACTTTCCAGTGTCTTTTCTCATTGCTTTTCCTCATCACAAAAAAATCTGATGCTTTAGGAAAGTGTGTTTGTTGCACAAGATCTTCCAAATCAACTAGAATTGCGCAACCTCCATTTGCTGGTATGTGAACCTCAAACAGTGACAGTCTGGAAGCACCCTTCATATCTGAAGACAGACTACATTTGGATTGATTTGAGGAGTAGAGGGCATGTTCTAAGAACATACATTATTACAAACTGCACTTTCAAGACCTAAAGGGCTCTGACTATAAATCATCTCCATTAGTAAATGCAGTGTCAGGTTCTCATGAATTCTGAACTATTCTAAGCTCCTGGCCTATTATACATTCATGTGCCTGGGAATAGTTGGGTAATTTTGATCAGGCAGATGAAGCTAGTCTCTCCTTTTGCCTGCAAGTCTCAAGCGGTGGTCTGGAAGTTAATCTACCATATCAACAGCCTCCTTTCCCTATATGGTTAGTTGACTAAGCAGCTTCACTGAGAGGCCTAGGCTCCAAGAGTTTCATTTGCTGCTTTCAGCTGATAGTAGGCTAAGGCCACATACACAATGTGAAAGTCCATATTGTAAGAAACCTTTAGAGATTTTCACAAGACATGATGGTTGGTGGCCAAAAACCGAAACAAGCAAGCAAACCCAAGGTTATTATTTTTAAAGTGCTAGTCCATTGAACAAGATTTGGGGAGGGGGAGGGGGGCGGATAAGGAATTAATTTGGCTGCTGGCCAGAGCTGAATGAAATCCGCTTTCTCACCTTCACGAAATTGAATGTGCTCAGATTGGGAACTAGCATGATGCTTATCAGCCTAAGGAGAATTAGAAGTGGTCTGAGAAAGTACTCATGACATTCTGGGGGGAAATAGAAAAAATCAATGTACTTACTTTGTTTGAAAATGTTTCATGCTTTTTGAATATCCTTAGCCATACCTATCCAGCCCTCTGTTATCTCTCCTGCTATATATAAAATTAAGTTGGTTTATGCTGGCACTGAGGAGAAGTGTTTGTGTGTGCGCATTTCACAAACCCGCTGAGCCAATTGGAATCTCACACACCTACCCTGCTTTTTAGTGATTTTTGTGATCCTATGTCAAAGGGTGCACAGATACTCACAAGGGGGCTGTCGTGGGGTGCGGAGGGGAGAGAGAACACATTCCTGTTGCCAAGGCAATGGCAACCATCCTTGTTCAAATCATGGCATTGATAATACAGACACAGTCCATCAACAGTGTGTTACTTTCAGAGCGAGAGCAACATGAGTGTCTGATTTGCTTTCAGCAATGTCATCACATTGATTGTCAGTGTGGAGCCATGATGTTGTGGCAAGGTAGCAACAAAAATAATCAGGACCAATCAGGGGTAGGGCAGGAGGGCCACTTGGCCTGGGGTCTCAAGCTCAAATTTAGATACTTCTTTATTTTTGCCATTTGATAAGTTTAATAATAATTTATTATTTATACCCCGCCCATCATAGTGTCAAGTTTTCCCTTTTCTCATGAGGAAGCCTATTCAGCATAAGGGAATTTCCCTTTAAAAAAGGAAGAACTTGACAGCTATGCCGCCCATCTGACTGGGTTTCCCCAGTCACTCTGGGCAGCTCCCAATAGAATATTAAAAACACGATAAAACATCAAACATTAAAAACTTCCTTAAACTTCAGATGGTTTCTAAAAGTCAGGCAGTTGTTTATTTCCTTGACATCTGGTGGTAGGGCATTCCACAGGGTGGGTGCCACTACTGAGAAGGCCCTCTGCCTGGTTCCATGTAACTTTGCTTCTCACAGTGAGGGAACCACCAGAAGGTCCTCGGCACTGGACCTCAGTGTCTGGGCCGAATGATGGGGGTGGAGATGCTCCTTCAGGTATACTGGACTGAGGCCATTTAGGGCTTTAAAGGTCAGCACCAACACTTTGAATTGTGCTCGGAAACGTACTGGGAGCCAATGCAAGTCTTTCAAGATATTTTTCTAAATGTCAGATAGTTGTTTATTTCCTTGAGATTGGATGGGAGGGCGTTCCACAGGGCAGGCGCCACTACTGAGAAGGCCCTCTGCCTGGTTCCCTGTAACCTCACTTCTTGCAGTGAGGGAACTTCCAGAAGGCCCTTGGAGCTGGACCTCAGTGTTCGGGCTGAACAATGGGTGGAGACGCTCCTTCAGGTATACTGGGCCGAGGCCCTTTAGGGCTTTGAAGGTCAGCACCAACACTTTGACTTGTGCTCAGAAACATGCAGGGAGCCAATGAAGGTATAACTATTTGTTTTTTGTGTGTTTGATCGAAGCATGACACTTTCACCTTAGAGCTGCAAATTTAAGCAGATATGGTATGTAATTTGGTAAAATGCTATAATCCTCTTGTTAAATGATACAAGTTTTGACAAATTAAAGAGTTTAAGTGTTCACAAAGATTAATAAAAATACACAGGTCTGATGGCACAAGATTACTGTGATGAACCCATCCTCTAGATCACCTGATCATATAAACAAACCACTGCTAGTGGCTGGTGCTGGATCGTGTGTGTGTGTGTGTGTGTGTGTGTGCACACGCGCGTGCATGCTGTCAGTCTTCTCCTTCTTCTTCAAAAATAAAAAGATAAAGATGTGAGAGTTAATAACGGTTGACTTTTACTTTTGTTGAAAAGATAATATATAGATAATACAGCTATAGGTGTTGCACAGGGAGCACTGAGAGTCATTTGCTCACACATAAACCAATGAGACTAGCTGCACTGGGCTGCTGGCATGTCACTGTGTCTGCAATGCCTGATATTTCAGTTATCACTCAAGGAGGGAGAAATCAGAGAAAACATGGCAATACAGTTGTACCTTCATTCTCAAACGGAATCCAGTCTGGAAGTCCATTCAACTTCCGAAAATGTTTGAAAACCAAACTTTATGCACTGAACTGGAAGCCGCGGAAGCAGCGTCAGACAATCGGATTCCAAAGAACGTTCGCAAACCGGAACACTCACTTCCAGGTTTGCGGCATTTGGGAGCCAAAACATACGATTACCAAGGTGTTTGACAACCAAGGTATGGTGTTGGTAAAGAGCACACTACTGCAAACACCTGCAAAAAGCCACAAAAGCAGGATGGAGGGGGTTATGGGGCTGGACTCCTTGGAAACCACTGTTTCCCCCTATGAAAACATTTGCAAGTGAATACTTGGTACAGCTGTAGATGGGGAAAGTATTTGGTTGCAGAGAAAACTGAATAAATAAGTCCTGAGAATCAAGATTAATTAATTTGAATGATAAACTGATGAAATGTTTATCAGTGTTGCTTTAAGACTAGTGACTGCCGTTCTTAGGTGCACAAAAATCCCATACTTTTCTAAATCATCATTATGCTGTCCATTTTACAGCACACTTTCACGAGGAACCTTATGGCAGTTTTACATCACTGTAACTAACACCATTGGCTTCCACTAATGAATTTGTAAATCACCCAGGGTGTAAAGTAAATTTGATGCCCTGCTGGAAAAGAAAAATTAACCCTCCCTTTCTGCTTACAGAAATGCAGCCAAATTACAAAGCTAATAATTCCTTGTAGCCTTTCTCCTTCCACCTAGTTCCTTAAACTCCATGATATGCTGGGTGAGGGGCTCCTTTCCTCTTTAGTTAATTCACAAGCATTGGGCCCAATTCAGAAATTTGCTAGTGTTACCTTGTGGAGTGCCTTGAGCATCTCTAAAAATGCAGTCACAGGGAATAAGTCCAGGGCCTTTGATTACATCTGTCATCATGCTACCCCATCATTCAGGCATCCCAAACCAGGGCTGTAATTTGCATGGGAAGCTTACATGAGCAGAAAAGGCTCTTTCTACCAGGACTGGGCCAGAGAATTTGACATTGTCTGTAGGTTGTGAGAAACTACCTAATTTACACATATCCAACCAATATGTGCGGGTGGCGCTGTGGGTTAAACCACAGAGCCTAGGGCTTGCCAATCAGAAGGTCGGTGGTTTGAATCCCCATGATGGAGTGAGCTCCCGTTGCTCAGTCCCAGCTCCTGCCAACCTAGCAGTTCAAAAGCATGTCAAAAGTGCAAGTAGCTAAATAGGTACCGCTATAGCGGGAAGGTAAACAACGTTTCCATGTGCTGCTCTGGTTCACTAGAGGTGGGTTTGTTATGCTGGCCACATGACCTAGAAGCTGTATGCTGGCTCCCTTGGCCAATAATGCGAGATGAGCGCGCAACCCCAGAGTTGGTCATAACTGGACCTAATGGTCAGGGGTTCCTTTACCTTTAACCAATATGCAGACTGAAACGCAGTTTTCCTTCAAAATTCACATTTCTCCGAATTTTGTGATTCAGTTCTCCAAGCAGCATAAATTTAAAAAAGGAAAACAATGTGCAATGAATTAATATATGAGTAAAATGACATACAAAGATGCATTAAAGGTAAAGGGACCCCTGACCATTAGGTCCAGTCATGACCGACTCTGCGGTTGCGGCGTTCATCTCACATTATTGGCGGTACCTATTTATCTACTTGCACTTTGACGTGCTTTCGAACTGCTAGGTTGGCAGGAGCTGGGACCGAGCAACGGGAGTTCACCCTGTCGCGGGAATTCGAACCGCCGACCTTCTGATCGGCAAGCCCTAGGCTCAGTGGTTTAACTCACAGTGCCACCTGCGCCCCGATAAAGATGCATTACATTAAGGGAAATCCCTTGGGAAAATCTGCACTTGAGTGAAAAATGCATATGAAAATGTATTTATTGGGAGAAAATTGCACTAAAATGCTGAATGAATTTTTCATGGGGGTTATAAATAAATAAATCACAAATTGCTGCAGAAATGTGGAGAACTATAATATTCAAATCTATAATATTTATTTTGAATATTTAATATTCAAAAAATTAGAAGCAAACTGACATTAATAGAGTCATCCATTCCTACCTGCTACAGATGTTATTGCTCCAATTCATGGAGGACAGCAGTGGGCAATGAAGCTCATGTGCTTTTCTCCACTCCCTATATTGTGAGGGATTTAACATGCAGGAATAGGACCACCCACATGACTCAGTGCTGAAGAGCACCGATTGGATCTTTCCTTCCAGCACATAGGGCTGCTTCCGAGCAGCAAATCCTAACAGGTTACGACATAGTTAAACTCGCTCTCCTTGCCTGCTCTGGTGTGAGCAATGATTAGCCCTCCCCAGCATATGCTATGCACATTCGAAAAGGAAACAAACCAAAATGTGTGCATTAAATGCCAAGGCACATTTCATGTCACATCTGTGTTGGCCCTAATGAGAAACTGAGCTGGATTTTTCTCGCCTCAGGTCACCCTGCACTGAGGGAATGGGAAAGGGTCCAAGTGAGCCCCAAATTACTTTCTAAGCCTCAAAGCACAGCTTGCCCTAGATACCCCATAGGGGTTGCTACAGGTTATCCCCAATCTTACCACCTCTGCTTGGTGCAAAGTGATTTTGATTATAGAACATGTCATTCTTTGTATAAGAGAACATCTTTGGCATATGTTGAAGGTGCTAGCCATCACTAAAATGGGAAGGGGGCAGTACTTGATTGTCTTTGGTTATGTCGTAATGTATGTGACCCAATCTGCCATACATTTAAGATCACAAAATAATTATCTCAAAACAAATGAATTCCAGTTTATCACCTGCCGGGTTAGTGTCAGGTAGTTAGCAGCACTGTGAGATAATTTTACACTTTTGTGAGGCCATTGTTTGCTATTAAATTCACCCTCACGATCACTCCGGAGTTTATAGATGTGAGGTCCCTGCCGCTGTTCCCCTAGCATTAGTCTATGAGGAATTTTTGATTTGATTTCCTCAAGCTATTATTCAGAAAGCCTTTTTCTATTATTTTGTTGACACTTTGGATTTTGCAAGGTTGCTTGCTGACAGATTGCTTGGAAGCAGCAACATCTAAATGCTGTGTAAAATGTTGACATTGACAGCGCAAGGAGCCATCTCAGCTGATTTCTTGTTAGAGTGTATAACGTACTGAGGTGGGGGGGGGGAGAAACCACAAGTTGAAATGAGCATATTTCCAGCACAATTGACTCCAGCAAAGAACTATGGCATAGCAACCTTTGTTGCACACCCTCCAACAGTGGGCAGATAGTAATGGGTCCACATGCAATATTTGAGATAATATATCATCATCATCATCATCATCATCATCATCACTGAATTACTTTGAAGAAGTCATTTCCATGGAAATCTGGTGACATTCAAATAATTTGGAATTCTTAATTTAACTAGCACATTTCCCTTCCATTTAAACCCCCCCCCCCATGTGTTTAACATGTTTCAATTCTGGCATATCTTTTTTCCAAATGAGTTTTTATTGGTTTTCCATAAGAAACAAGAGAACACAACCCTCCCCACCTTCAGTGAACAACTTACTCTATTCACCCCTCTCCCCCAAACCACAGAATTTAATGGGAAAACATTTTTCCAAAGTTTCAAATGGGAGTCCGTTGGATGCCACTGTAGTTGATGTTCTGTTAAGTATGTGGTGAAAGTAACCATATCTCTATAAAATTGTCTGTCTTCTCAGCCAAAGCTTTAAAATTCTGCCTATACTGTGTTTCATTATGCAGGTGCCATACATGGCAGATTTAGCTCCCAGATATTGGACATTTAAGAATTACAAAATATAGACAGATCCATTGCCAAACAGGTCCCTTTTCCATTTAAAGATGTTTACTGTCAATATGATAGCTTAAGGCTACATACACTCACTTCTGTCCCTTATGGTTTCCAGCTGTTCTTCTGGTCCTTTGATCAGTTATAGAAGTCATAGGTGAATCACAGGAGGGAGTTTATAGGTACAACCTTCTTGACTTTCTAGGTCATAAGACTGCCTTCTTAGCAAAAAGCGAAGAAAGGCAAGGATCAGAAATAATCTCTTGGCAGCCATTTTCCATTTTAGGTTGCTAGGTCAGGCCCACAAATTTCACTTTGATGGCCAAAGGCCAAAGGATTAAGATCAACATTTAGGATCAAAGGAAAGGCTGGAAGTTAAAACTAGGCAAGAAACTTATGCCTAGTTCTCTGAACCAGATACATAACCTGCAGACCCTGTTCAAATCAGAATGGCAATTTGGAAAACAAGGCATGGATTGATATTAGAATGGCAGTAAAAACACAACGTTGGCATCATGTCTTCCCAGATGCCTTGAGTAGATACAGAATGTGTTCTATGCGTAGTAGAGTGTATGTGTGTAGTTCTTGTTTTCTGCCACAAAAAGTCACCCCCAAACTCATGTATGTCATGTCCAGTCTGAGCATTCAGAAAATGTCTACAATGCTGTGAATAAGGTGGGCAGCTTTGCAAATGATTCTGCAAAGTGAATTTCAAGGAGATTCAACTGATTCAACTTTCTCCACCATCCCAAGCCCTCACTATACTAACTGTGTGGAGGCTCCACAGCTTCCACCCCTACTGCCCTAATCCCCTGAACTCATTGACCAGACATTGTTCTTGGGGTCAGAAGAAAATAGTGGTGCTATATGCATCTATATTCCATCTTACAAGTCCTTATTTTCACTAAGTCAAATATTCTTCAGAGCAGGAGTTCTCTTTGCCATAATGAAGAGGCCAGCTGTTTCGATGCAGCTTGATCTCTTTGGGGTGCTGGTGACTGGGGTATTTCCTTTTTCTTCTTCTCGCTTTTGCTTCTGTTATTATAAAGATCATTTTAAACTCATTAGCCTAAACAATGTCAAGAGATTTATTTTTACTTCAGTAAATGTGCCAACAGTGCTATCATTTCTACGTCTTAAATAATGGCAGTAAAAGTGGTTCCTAATGATACCTCATTTGTATTAAAGATCCTTCAGCAGCAACACAGTTTAAACAATTAGTTTGTCTTAGCTACAGTGCTGGAGTTTGAAATCAAAGTGCATGCATGGAAAATTGCAAGCTATTCTTATTCACTCTTCGGTTGCCCCACAATTCTGGAAGCCTCCGGGCAGCCTGTACTTTTAAAGATCATTTCAGAAGATTTGCTTACCTATGGTGCAAATTAACAGTATGCATTACATGCAGGACTAAAGTCTCAGCACTCCAATCATAACTGGAGCAACGTCACCAAACCAACTTTTGAACTTCCTGTGGAAATGAGCAGTTGTTATATTGATCTCTTTAATTGGAGAAAAGGGTCTAGTCGCTAGAATGAAACTTATTATTATGACTAAGAATTCATCTCTGTGTTACACCTACCAGCAGCACACATGTAGGGATTGACACCTTCAAGGCAAATTTACCTCTCCCAGACTATTATGTAGTTCAACCCACTGTGTCAGTTGAGCCACAACCAGGGCTTTTTTCAGGGGAACTCACAGGAACTCAGTGCTGTCACCTCTCAAGGGTTCAGGACAACTGGTGTGGATCACAAGTAAGAAAACTCACTCTGAGTGCTGAGTGACAATAAATGATATGACAAGCACCAGGATGTAAAATGTGTT